>NC_134703.1:121822754-122161504 GCF_043290135.1 Rhipicephalus microplus
TAAGCCAAACAACGAGTGTGAAAACACTCTTATGCGCATGTTTGGCGTCACGTAGCACGTGAACTTAATATGAGCGGGCAGCTGATTAATTGTCCCTCTTATACAACCTAAACACACCAAGTCTGCCAGTACGAGACCCTCGTTCAATGAAATAAGGGAAAGAAGTGTATACCTAAGGGCTCGTTTTTCCGTGTTTTTAACACAATATTAATGAGATATAACAGACAGTAATGCCAAGGAATGTACAGGGGAAGTTATTAAAATCAATGGAATGTAAATAACAAAGAAAAGTGGATGAAAAAATTACCAACTGTGAGCAGGAATGGAACCTACGACCTTCGCTGGCTACGATGGCGCTGACTGTCGCTCCTACTTCTAAATTCACAGATAAACCCAAAAACGTGGATGGAGGGAGGGCCGCTGTGATAGCTCAGTGGTTAGAGCATCGAACGCGTAATTCGAAGGTCGTAGGTTCGATTCCTGCTCACAGTTGGTAATTTTTTCATCCACTTTTCTTTCTTATTTACATTCCATTGATTTTAATAACTTCCCCTGTACATTCCTTGGCATTACTGTCTGTTATATCTCATTAATATTGTGTTAAAAACACGGAAAAACGAGCCCTTAGGTATACACTTCTTTCCCTTATTTCATTGAACGAGGGTCTCGTACTGGCAGACTTGGTGTGTTTAGGTTGTATAAGAGGGACAATTAATCAGCTGCCCGCTCATATTAAGTTCACATGCTACGTGACGCCAAACATGCGCATAAGAGTGTTTTCACACTCGTTGTTTGGCTTATAGATGGCGCTGACTGTCGCTCCTACTTCTAAATTCACAGATAAACCCAAAAAAGTGGATGGAGGGAGGGCCGCTGTGATAGCTCAGTGGTTAGAGCATCGAACGCGTAATTCGAAGGTCGTAGGTTCGATTCCTGCTCACAGTTGGTAATTTTTTCATCCACTTTTCTTTCTTATTTACATTCCATTGATTTTAATAACTGCCCCTGTACATTTCTTGGCATTACTGTCTGTTATATCTCATATATATATATATATATATATATATATATATATATGTATATATTGTTACCACATGTATAATTTAGGTATGTGCACCTGTGTAGCGGGGAACATGGTGGTGGCAGAAGAAGAGGACGTTTGGTTGGTGGCAAGAGTAGTAGAAGAGAAAGAAGCACGGGTGCTGGGTTGGAGGCACGCAAGTAGCTGGTCGTGCTTGCTCTAGGGTTTTGGCCTAAGTTTGTGTAGTGGCTGTGGTTTCTTCGTCTTTATTAGGTGTTCATATAGTGCTTTTACAGCTACGTAAGCGCTTTTAGCGCTAGAAAGAGCACTCAGATGTCGTTTTCTTCACCTGGACCAGGAGCTTGTCTCTGTTCAGCTTCACTTTCGCCACAGGAAATACCAGTGGATCAGTTTCTGCGCAACGGCATTCCCGCAGTTCCTTTGGCCCTCGTCTCTAGCAATGACGGCTTCCTTCGGATGAAGAATCCGAACTATGTCCAGGCGGAGCTTAGAGCTGCGGCGTCTCACTTTCACAGCGTCACAGAGGTCCGCCAGTTCGGCAGAGGTGGTATTCTATGTTTTTCATCTGATCAGCTCTGTGTCCAAGACCTATTGAAGTGCTCGAGTTTCGCGACCAATCTGGTGAGCGCCTTTATTCTTCCGCATCTGGCATGTGTGAAAGGTATAGTTTTCGGTGTCGGTGTTAACTTGACCCCGTCTGAGGTATTAGAGATGTTTGCCGTAACTGGTGCTCTCTCCGTTTATAGGTGTGCACGACTGGTAGAGAAGCAGAAGATGCCGACTGAGTCGGTAATTGTAACCTTTGCTGGAGCGAATCTCCCAAGCGAAATCAAGGCATGGCCACTAATATACAGAGTGGAACCGCTATCACCGCGACCACTCCAGGGTATGCAGTGCTGGCGATACGGTCACACTATTAAAGGATGCAGGTCAGAACTCAGATGCAGAGTGTGTGGTGACAACCACAAAACAAATGACTGCAAAGCTAAAGAAGAGAAATGTTGTCTTTGCAACGAACAACACTGTGCAGATAGTCCTGATTGCTCAGCTAAGGCTCGAGAAATGCAAATTCTTGAAATTATAGGGCGTAGGCGCTGTTTTCGACGAGAAGCCCTTGCGGAAATACAGGCTAGAACTCAGGGGTATGCCAGTGTTGTAGCACGACATCTCTCGGAAACAAATGGGTCGATTTCCCTAATTATAGCGGAGGCCGTAGAAAAGGCTCTAGAAAAAGCCATGGAACGACTGACTTCTAACCTTTGCGGTTCTCTATCTCAAATTTTGGCTAACCAGATGACTCGCATATTTGGTACAACGGGAGAGTCAGGCCTAGTATCCCAACATGTTGAGAGTTCACGACCAATAGCTCACGGCGAATCTGAAACCACGCCATCGTATTCTCCGTCTGCAGCACCCTCTGCAGTAGATATACAGAGTCTAAGTGAGGACAAAGCTGCATATACAATAGATTCCGATGACATGGATTTGGACCCTAAGTCACTGAAGCGATCTAGATCCCCTGTGTCAAGGAAAACTAACTCACCGAAACAAACAAAGAACAAAAAGTATCTGAAGGAAAAGGAAAGCCTTTCAAAGAGGGATTTCTTGAAAAAAAGCATTCTAGAGAAAGCTATAGCGGAAGCAGCTCTTTCAAAACCATAGGGTCGCTTAAGATTCTCCATTGGAATTGCCGATCAATTCATTCTGCATCTACGGATTTGGTATACTTCACTTCTAAATTCGCTCCTGATATTATAGCATTACAAGAGACATGGCTATCAGTACATAATTTGTTACAGTTAAATACCTTCCGATCTTTTCGACTAGACCGTCCATCGAGAGGTGGTGGTCTAGCTTTCTTTATAATACTAGAATTAGTATGAAAGTCAAAGCTCATACAAATATATGTCGCCAGAATGCGAAATTTCAGCAGTAGACATTACATTGCCCAACTGCACTCCTTTCACTTTAGTTAATATGTATTTTTCGGATGGAGTTCAAGACACACGAAGTTTGAATCTAGCTACAAAGTCGTGGTGCAAAGACAAAGTTTTAGTTGGAGACTTTAATTCCCACCACACGACTTGGAATTTTAGAACAGATCTGAGAGGGAAACGCTTGTGGGAGTGGACAATGGCTAATGACCTGACATGCCTCAACGTCAGAACCCCCACATTTATTCGTAATCACTCCAGGTCAGCCTTAGATTTAGGTTTTGTCAGTTCGGCCATTACTACTCTTCTTGAAAAGCGCTGGACTGTGGCTCAAACCGTGACCACTTACCGATAAGTTTTGAAATTTCTTGCCCGATAATTCCATCTTGATCAAATGTAAGAGTATTTGTAAATTACACTAACTTTAAGAACAATCTGAAGTCAGCATTGGCTTTTCACTCGGAAGAGAGCGATGATACAAAAGCACTGAAGATAAACGCAGTCATTAAAAGATCCTACAAAAGAGCTGAATTTACTGTTGAATCCACAAAAATGGTATATAGCCGTTGATGGAATGATGAATGTAGAAGAGAGCACCGGCGACGTCAGGCAGCTTGGAAGCAGCTCTTACATAATCAATACCCCCAAAACTGGGGCGATTATAAATTCATTGCTGCGGGCTTTAAGAGAACGGTAGCTCAAGCTAAACAAGAATATGACAGAAGACATTATGAATACCTGTCGAAGCCTAAACATATTGTCACGGTACAGCGTGAACCAAAGGCAGATAAACGTTGACACAGGGACTCTCAGCAGCCAAACAGCAAGATCGCCTTCTTTATCTTCAATCAGCCAGAGCTCCACTACCTGGTGTCCGCCAAATCCCCTTATCATCGTTTTGGTCCACCAGGACACACGCGTCATTTGCCCCCCCCCCCCCCCTCTTAATGAGCATCGCCCCGATGCTAAACCAGTAGTGCAGTTTTTTTTTCTGTTCTTTAAGAAGTTTCTTGCGCAGTCACTACCTTTCATAAGGCTTCATGCGCACAACGTGGACTAGTTCTGGACGGAGCTGGCGAAGCCTCGTACTATGTGAATTGTCGGGGACGACCTCGTAGGTAACATCACTCAGTCGTCGCAGTACTAGATATGGTGCAAAGTATCTCCTTAGGAGTTTTTCAGAGAGTCCTCGTTTCCGTATGGGCGTCCAAACCCATACTCTGTCGCCGGTCTGGTAAACGACTGTTATGCGGCGAGAATTGTAGCGGCTCGCGTCGTACTCTTGTTGTTGCTGGATTCGCAGGCGTGCTAGTTGTCTTGCTTCTTCCGCCCGTTCTGTAAACATCTTGGCGTCTGGTTCGATGTCGTCGCATTCGTGCGCTAGCATCGCATCCAACATGGTTCGTTCTTCCCTTCCGTGAATTAGGCTGAACGGGGTCATCTGGGTTGTTTCTTGCTTGGCAGTGTTGTAAGCAAACGTGATATATGGCAAGATTTCGTCCCAATTTTTGTGCTCGACGTCTACGTACATAGAAAGCATGTCTTCAATTGTTTTGTTCAGACGCTCTGTAAGCCCGTTCGTTTGCGGGTGGTAGGCGGTGGTCTTACGATGGGTTGTTCCACTCAGCATGAGGACTTGTTCCAAAAGAGCTGCCGTAAATGCGGTTCCTCTGTCTGTGATTACGACGCTTGGTGCACCATGCCGCAGGACAACGTTCTCGATGAAAAATTGTGCCACCTCCGCTGCTGTACCTCTCTGGATAGCCTTTGTTTCAGCATAAAGGGTAAGGTAATCAGTCGCGACAATAACCCAGCGGTTCCCAGCAGTAGAAGTAGGAAGTGGGCCCAAAATATCCATGCCAATCTGGTCGAATGGTGTTCTTGGGACCTGCACGGGCTGCAGGAGGCCAGCTGGTTTAGTCGGCGGTGACTTCCGTCGCTGGCAGTCGAGGCAAGTACGAACATGGTGTTTTACGGCTATGGTCAGTCTTGGCCAGAAGTAGCGCTGCCGTACTCTGGCCAACGTTCTTGTGTAACCTAAGTGGCCTGAAGTCACCTCGTTATGGCATGCTTCGAGTACTTCGGAGCGAAGGGCTGCTGGGATGACGAGCTAATAAGCAGATCCTGTCGAAGAGAAGTTTCTTTTGTATAGTACTCCGCTCCGTAAGCAAAATGATGACAGCGCTCTTACGAAAACAGTTGGTGCCTTCTGAGATCTTCCCTCCAGGTAATAATTAGGGCATGTAACTCAGGGTCGCCACGTTGTTGCTGTGCAATAGCGGTTGAGTCAAGCACGCCGAGAAATGCTGTTTCCTCCTCATCGGATAGAGTTGCCGATTCAATGGGTGAGCGGGATAGACAGTCAGCGTCCATGTGGCACTTTCCTGACTTGTATACGACAGTCATGTCGTACTCCTGCAGCCTGAGACTCCAACGCGCTAATCTCCCGGTAGGATCTTTAAGATTTGTCAACCAACACAGTGAGTGGTGGTCGCTGATGACTTTGAAAGGGCGGCCGTATACATACGGACGAAATTTTGTGACCGCCCATACCACGGCGAGGCATTCTTTCTCAGTCGTGGAGTAATTGGTCTCGGCGCGTGTTAGTGTTCGGCTTGCATAGGCGATTACTCTTTCTGTGCCCTCTTGCAGCTGCACAAGCACAGCTCCCAAACCAATATTGCTGGCATCAGTGTGTAGCATCGTTGGCGCTTTCTCATCAAAGTGGGCAAGCACTGGAGGCGTCTGTAGTCGCTGGCGGAGGTTCTTAAAAGCAGCTTCCTCTTCGTTGCTCCATTGGAAAGCAACGTCTTCTCTCGTGAGGCGGGTCAACGGTGATGCGATGCGTGCGAAGTCTGCGATGAATCGCCTATAATACGCACATAGTCCGAGAAATCGTCTGACAGCCTTCTTATCAGTCGGCACCGGGAACTGTGCAACAGCTGCGATCTTTTCAGGATCAGGACGAACGCCTGCGTGACTGACAACGTGGCCAAGAAATTGCAGCTCTTCATAGCAAAAGTGGCACTTTTCAGGCTTCAACGTCAAGCCCGCAGACCGTATGGCTTGTAAAACTGCCTCAAGTCTTTTAAGGTGCTGGTCAAACGTTGCGGCGAAAACTACGACATCATCAAGGTAGACCAAGCAGGTTTTCCACATTAACCCAGAAAGTACGGTATCCATAAGTCTTTGAAAGGTAGCAGGCGCTGAACATAAACCAAAGGGCAAGACTTTAAATTCATATAAGCCATCTGGTGTCACAAAAGCAGTCTTCTCGCGGTCTCTTGGGTCTACCTCGATTTGCCAATACCCACTCCTTAAGTCCATCGATGAAAAGTAACGAGCATGTCGAAGTCTGTCGAGAGAGTCATCTATACGAGGAAGTGGATACACGTCTCTCTTTGTCACCTGATTGAGTTTTCGGTAATCTACACAGAAGCGCAGGCTGCCATCTTTTTTTTCTAACGAGGACTACAGGTGACGCCCAGGGGCTTTTTGAGGGCTGAATGACGTCATTTTCTAGCATTTTGTCGACTTGCTCTTGGATCACTTCACGTTCCTTTGCAGCCACGCGATAGGGGTTTTGGTGAATTGGTCTCACCATGTCCTCGGTAATGATTCGATGCTTGGTGAGAGGCGTGCGGCCAACTCTTGATGTTGTCGAAAAACAGTCTTTGAATTCGGCCAGTAGCTCAAAAAGCCTCTTTCGCTCGTTCTTAGGCAAAGCAGTGCTAACGTCAAGGACTGGTGTCGAATCAAGTTTTGGTGCCTCGTCGACTACTGCCAAGCAGCCTTCTGCGTCTGTTATATCGTCGAAGTAAGCGACGGCCATGCCTTTTGGAAGGTGCCGGCGCTCATCACTAAAATTTGTCAGAAGCAAGTCCGTGCGTCCAGCGGCGACACTGACGATACCTCTTGCGACGGAAATGCCGTGTGTGAAAAGGAGCGAGGTTATTCGATCTGCTACTCCTTCGCCGTCAAACTGGACAGCGGCTGCCACAGAAACAAGCGTGCATGACCGAGGAGGGAGAATTACATCGTCATCAGTTAGACGCAATTGGTTTGGTCGCGCCTGTGTACAATCAGGTGCGCCCGAACTGTTGCGGAATGTAATCAAACTGTCTGGGATATTGATGACGGCGCCGTACTCTCGTAAGAAGTCCATACCAATAATTAGATCCTTGCAGCATGCGGCGAGAACGACGAACGACGCAACGAAAGAAGAACCTCCTATGTCAATTCTCGCTGTACATCTTCCAGAGGGCATCAATAACTGACCACCTGCCGTCCTTATTTGAGGGCCTGTCCACGGTGTCTTCACTTTCTTGAGGCGGATGGCGAGGTCCTGACTGATGATAGAAAAGTCGGCACCGGTGTCGACTAAGGCTGTTACTTTCTGGCCGTCAAGAAAAACACTCAGGTCAGCGGTCACAATGTCGTCGCTCTCACGTCTTGTCGGATTTGCAGCGTCGTGTAATGGGGGCTTTTCGTCGTCATCTTCATGGCCTGCAACCTTACCCCCGGAGGTCGCCGCCCTCAGTTTCCCCGTCGCGGGCTGGGTGACCTTCTTGCGTTAAGGTCTGCGGAGGTACGTCGGTGTGACGAAGGTGAATAAGCAGGAGAAGGAGAGCGGGATTGACGTCCCAAACCTGGCTGGCGGGTAGGTATTGCCTCCTCGTCAGAAGTACGGTATTCGTAAAAGTGAGAACGGGCTCCATGGAAAGAGGCGTCCTCCCGGCGTGGTATGTATTCTTCGTTCGCCCGTCGATCGTCAGACCATGTTCGAAGAGGGCGGAACGGATCACTGCGGTGCCAGCAATGACGGGCAATATGACCTGCACCTCCGCAGTTAAAGCATAGTGGACGTCGATTGATTGTGCGCCATGCGTCTGTTCTTCGGATGGGTGGACGTCTGAACCTCCCTTCTTGCGACGATGTCCATGGTGCTGCTGTGGACGCCTGGTGGTACGTCGGTTGGCTTGGCGGTCGGCTCAAGGTCTGCTCTTGCCGTGGTGACGTAGGGGCCGTCGGCACTGGGTGATATGGCGGCGATGTACCAGATGGTGAACGTCGCAGAGCATCGGCATAGCTCATGGGACGGTGCTCGTCACCAGGACCAGTGGTAGAAAATGCGTGGCGGATTTCGTGGCGTACCAGTTCAGCGACGGACGCAACGGGAGTTTGAGCAACTGGATTTCGGAACTTTTGCAGTTCTTCGCGAACTATCTCCCTAATGAGGTCTCGCAGGGAGCTTTGATCCTCAGGTATGGCGGCAGCATTGATTGGGGTGCTGCTAGACATTCCATGATACTGCCGGCATCGTTGATGGAGCGCCCGCTCGATAGCCGTAGCCTCCTTGATGAAGTCAACTACGGTACTTGGAGGGTGGCGCAGTAGCCCGGCGAAAAGTTGCTCCTTAACGCCGCGCATGAGGTAGGTCAACTTCCTATCTTCACTCATGTTCGGGTCAGCTCGACGAAAAAGACGAGTCATATCTTCAGCGAACATAGTCACGCTTTCATTAGGTTGTTGAACCCGTAGCTCCAACAGCTGCTGCGCACGGTCGCGTCGATCGACATTGGTGAACGTATCGACAAGCTGTTGTCGGAAGTCGCCCCAAGTTAACAGACTGGGTTCTCTGTTCTCATACCAAATTTTCGCACCGCCGTCAAGGTAGAAATAGGTGCGTGAGAGCTTTT
The DNA here is from genome assembly GCF_043290135.1 of Rhipicephalus microplus. Taxonomy (NCBI): domain Eukaryota; kingdom Metazoa; phylum Arthropoda; class Arachnida; order Ixodida; family Ixodidae; genus Rhipicephalus; species Rhipicephalus microplus. The sequence goes on from NC_134703.1 coordinate 121,831,430, forward strand.
CTTGTTCAGGCCACAGATTAATCTTGGCGACACGCTCATAGTGCTCAAGCCAGTCGTCCACGTCTTCATGTGCGCCGCCACTAAAGTGATAGGGAACCAGCGGTTGAAAGATGGTTACCTGTGAAGGCTGTGTTGGCGGGGGGCCTTGGGGCGCCGGTTGCGGACTGGTGTTGGCCATTTGGAGAGGTAATCGGCACTTGCGAGGTTCCGTGGAAGGCGTGAACTCTGGAGCGAGGCCTACCAGCCGCCGACTGAACCAGTGCACGGGAGTTGCAATGGGTGACAATGCGTCCGAGCTAGATGAACGGCTCCCAGTGGGAGTATGGAGCATTAGGTAGGGTTGCGTCCCAGCACTTCCACCAGTGTCACGGTACAGCGTGAACCAAAGGCAGATAAACGTTGACACAGGGACTCTCAGCAGCCAAACAGCAAGATCGCCTTCTTTATCTTCAATCAGCCAGAGCTCCACTACCTGGTGTCCGCCAAATCCCCTTATCATCGTTTTGGTCCACCAGTACACACGCGTCATTTCAAATGACGCGTGTGTACTGGTGGACCAAAACGATGATAAGGGGATTTGGCGGACACCAGGTAGTGGAGCTCTGGCTGATTGAAGATAAAGAAGGCGATCTTGCTGTTTGGCTGCTGAGAGTCCCTGTGTCAACGTTTATCTGCCTTTCGTTCACGCTGTACCGTGACAATATGAAAGCACTGTTCCGATGTATGAGAGCTCGGAGAATCTTGCCATCACCAGTTAATGCAGCTTGTGATAATCTGTCGGCGCAAGCAATGACCACTACCTTAGAGGCAATCGGTAAAGGTCTGGAAAGCAGATTTACTTGATTTACTTCAGTAGTGCCAAACAACTGGCACAAGTCTACGACAAAGTCTGACTTCGACGAAGTGACGCAGACTGAAGTATCCAACGTGATTAAACATTTACCCTGTGCGTCTCCTGGCCCAGATGGAATCACAGTACCCATGATGAAAATTCTATTCAATTTATCGCCTCGAGACGTCGCCAATTTTATTAACTACTCCTTAAAAAACTCATGTGTGCCGCAGGATTGGAGGATAGCAAAGGTGATTCCTATGCTGAAAAATTCGGGTGTAGGATTAACAGTCGATATTATCAGACCAATCTCTCGAACATCTAACATGGTCAAACTAGTAGAGAGGGTCCTACATAGCCGAGTAAGTATCTGGATGGCAGACAATTTAGTAATAAAACCAAACCAAATCGGCTTTCGTAGTGGTTTCTCTATTTGGTGTGCCCATGCTGACTTAGAGAGCCGAATACAGCTCGCGCGAAAAAGAAGGCAATACGCTGCTTTAGTAACGCTTGACATAGCCAAGGCGTATGACAGTGTGGAGCACTTTATATTGTAAATACGCTAAAGAGATTGAATTTCCCACAATATTTTATTGAGTGGGTGTCAGAATTTTTAAAATCAAGAGAATTCTACTGCGTCAAGGATGGATGTTCCTCATCTAGATTTACACAAACGCGCGGAGTTCCCCAAGGAGCAGTCTTATCTCCAGTGTTATTTAATACTTTAATGAGCACAATTCCAACAGATCAAGAAGTTACTCTCTACATTTATGCTGATGACATCGCATTCTTTGCTGCTGACCGTGGTATTTACTCACTACAACTTAAATTACAAAGATATAATAACAAGTTAGAAATTTGGTTGCAGTCGATTTCGTTATCGTTAAATGTCAACAAAAGTGCGCTCATGGCGTTTCCGCTTGCAAAACGGATTTCAATTTCAATTCTATATAAACAGGAACCCATCCAGCAAGTAGACTCTATAAAATATCTGGGAATCATTTATAATGACAAACTTAACTGGAGTCCACACATAGAGTATATAACTACCAAAGCACAGCGGGCATCAGGCTTACTACACAAGCTAAGTAACCAGAAATATGGGTTACGGAGGCACACCTTGATAACGTTGTACAAGATGTATATGCGCCCCATCATGGAATTCGGCTGCATATTATTCTCGGGTGGCTCTGCTTATTTACCGGCATAATTTACCGTCCTATATCATCCCCCGACGACCACTTAACTCTACAAAGCGACCTTCACCGCATTAATGACTTGTGTAACAAATGGTTAATGTCCCTGAACACGCAAAAATGTAAAATAATCTCCTTTACGCGCAAACAAAACGTTTGCACTTTCCACTACACTATCGATAATTCTGCACTATCACAGGCATCATCCTATAAGTATCTTGGTGTCCATTTCACACCCAATCTCTCCTGGTCTCACCACATCGCCACCATTAGCGCGAAAGCCTCCAAGTCCTTAGGATATCAACGCCGTAATTTACATACCTGTCCCACTCACGTCCGTCAACTAGCCTATCAAACCTTTGTCCGTCCCCAGCTTGAATTTGCCACTCCTATCTGGTCCCCTTATCACAACTACCCAATTAACATGCTTGAAGCTATTCAGAATAGGGTGGGTCGTTTCGTTTCACGCAATCATGACTATCACAGCAGCATAACGCAAATTAAAAACAATCTTTCTCTTCAACCCCTGAGCACTCGTCGCGACATTTCCCTTCTTTGCTTCTTTCACAAATACGTGTACACCTACAGACCCCTCCCACACCACCTCGATGTTCCTTCCATTACTTCACGTAGGTTGCATAATCACTTCAGTTTCAAGCGATTATACGGGGCAACTGATTCATTCAACTTATCTGCTCTTCCTCGCGCCATACGTTTGTGGAATGGTCTTCCAGATAACATCGCATCTGTATCAGACAATAATTGTTTCCGTCAGTTGCTGCTTACTCTCTTCTCACAATAGACTTGCCACTGTACTGCACTTTTTTTTAGCGTCGGATTTTGTGCCCGATTATGTTTGTTGCACACTGGAAATGTTTTCTGTATATGGGCATAGGTTCTGCGTTTTTTGGTGCTTTTTCTATTGTATGTCCTGCAAATTATAAACAAATTACGGCACGTTGTTGAGGTAAAGCCGGCTAGCTATCTTTGGTTGATGTCGCCTTCATATCCTATAATGACTGTATTCGGTTCCCACTGTCGTGTGTGCACTATGAAATCGCCTTTTCTTTTTTCTTGTTATAGCCTGTTAACTTCAACCTATATTGCAAACCGCGTCATATTTTCATTGTGCTGATACGCTTTGTAACGCGTGAATTAATTTTGTGTGATCTGCAAAACTTCACCAATTACCCCCCTTACTCAAAGCCCTGTAAAGGGCCTGTAAGGAATTTTAAATAAAAAAAATAAAACGAAACCTCTAGTTGTCTTGGAGCGAGAATCACTGCGAATGTGTCTGGGACTCCCTAGGTTTGTGGCTATCAACGTACTGTACCAGGAAGCGCGCCTGCCTACACTACTTTGTCGATTTCAAGTTTTGACCGTACAAGCATTTTAAAAATTTTATAGCTTACCGGCAAGAAGATCTCAATATGCTTTTATCGCAAACCCAGACGCTTTCTTTCTTGCTCATTGGCCACGGTTTCACACACCTCAGATATTGTTTGTACAAAAGAATCTACAAAGTATAAATGTGAACATTAGAAATGTAATTGAGACTAATGACTCGAATTGTCATGTTATAATTGAGTATGATGATATATTCCCCTAAAACGCCAAGTAACAATCTCTCAAATTTTTAAATAACATATTATTAGATTACTTGGAGCATGCAGAAACTAAAAATATAATAACCACAGATGCTTCCGTAAATAATCAAAAGGCAGGTGTAGGCATTGCCTCTGATTCGCTTCACTGGTCCTTTTCAGTGAGACTTCCTGATTTTACTCCAGTTTTTGAAGCGGAGCTCGTGGCGATTATTTTAGCTCATCGAAAACTTCCATCAAATCAAAACAACGCAGTCATAATGATGGATTCTCTTTCAGTTTGTGCAGCTCTGACAGCTTCAGAGAACTCTCGAATTCTAAGCACATTCAAAACATTAGTACCCCCGCAGTTGAGACTCCTTAGGTTACTATGGGTTCCAGGACACTGTGGATTAAGATTAAATGAATTGGCCGATTTCTTAGCACGAGCCGCACTTGATGGTCCAGTTTAGTCTCTACTGCCAGATGTTGAATATCTCACGGAAATAGGATATCGAAAATCAGCAATCTCCACTGATACGATAGAAAAAGTAACTACATGGACAGAATATAACCACCTCATGTTTCCATGGCAACCCCACTGGACCCAGTCCAGGAAAGCTCGAAGTCTTAATTACTAAATTTCGATGTCATGTCCCCCCCCCCTAAACCTGTATCTACACAGAGCTGGTCAGACAACATCACCCCTCTGCGGATTCTGCGGAGAAATTAAATCACTAGATCATTATTTTTTGTATTGTCGCCGCTACGCTATACTTCGAAAAAGGTTACTAGTTATGCCATTTTGGAAAATAGGCGTTAGATTGATGGCGGAAACGGCGCTAAGCTTTGGTGCCTCAGTTTTGGGACATTGCCACAGGGATGCTTTCAATGCCGTTTGCGATTATATTCAGGCAACCAAGCGTATACCTTTGTGGTCTTCAATCAAACAATTATTATTTATTACTCCCCAGGGCAGAGTGAAGTAAACGCAGCTGAGTGGTAATCTTAACACATCAAATCTCAAAATAGCTCAACTTGACTTTTCTACTTTTTTTCACCTTTGCTCTCTTTATTTTGTTTTTGACATTAGTCTTATTATATTACCAATTCATTACACATAGTTAAAATGTTCACTGAAAAACTGCACTACACTTTCTAGGCCAATCCCCCTGAGCGAGTATAAGCCATCATCCAAGGGAAGCAAACAAGCAAACAGGCAAGAGCTCGCTGCTGCGCGTTCACTGCTTTATACCGTCGAGTCGACCGGTACGTCGGCTTTTAATAACCCCTCTCGTAGACGTAACAGAGTGGTGGAGGTGCGGGGTACGGCACATAGACGTACCACGTAGCCACAGCTGTTCGGAGTTCGCCGGAGCCGTCGTCTTGCTGGTCTGCAGGCGACAACAGTCGTCATGGCCCAGAGCGAAGGTCAGGAATCAACCACCTCGACTTCGCGCAGGTCTACGCTGGCTACACCTAGGCATCACTACATGGAACCCCGCCCGTTCGCGGGAATGGCAGGAGAAGATGTGGACGCGTGGCTAACGCACTACATAAGGGTGAGCCGGTACAACTACTGGAACTCTATCGATCAGCTGGAAAACGTCGCGCTGTTTCTCACGGACACTGACCTCATGTGGTATGAAAACCACGAAGAGTCCTTGACAACATGGGCTCTTTTTGCTCAAGAACTGAAGAAGTGTTTTGGTGACTCCGACTCAAAAAAGAAAAGCGCGGAGCGGACTCTTGCTGGAAGAGCCCAGACACCTGGAGAAACCTGCACTGCTGATATGGAGGACGTTCTTAAGCTTTGCAAGATTATAAACCCGCAGATGTCTGAAGAAGACAGGGTCGGACACTTCTTGAGAGGCATAGCGGAAGACGTCTACAATTTTCTGATAGGCAGGGATGACCTCACCTTTGCCTCCGACGTCCAAAATCACTGCCGCACGTTTGAAAAATTGAAGACTCGTCGCACCGCCCCGAAATTTGGTAGGCTTGCAAATGTGACAACGGTTGCCAGCGTCGACGTGAGCCCGCCCACCGACCTTGCCGCTACTATTCGGGCTATTGTGCGTGAAGAGCTGCAGCGACAAGGTGGTAGGGTTGACGAAACCATTCTTCATCCACCTACCAATCCACCCTACTACATGGCGGCGCCATTTGCTCCTTTGCCATCATTGGTATGTGTGGCAGACATCAGCGAAACTGGAAATCCGCGGCCACGTCGTGACTCATTCGCAGCCGACCAGCGATACATGGCCAAAGCCTTCGTCATGGCCCCGCCACACAGAGGTGGGCAGCCCCCGCTCAGCAAGCTTGTCACCGACCCTTCACAGCTGAGCGGTCTCAGCATTGGTTCGGCGAGCGTCCTCTACTAGTCTGCTACAACTCTGACTTGGAAGGACACATTGCCAGGTATTGCAACTACCGGCAGCCGCCAAGGTACGACCGATCACCGAGATTTAACCGTTCCGGTGTTACCCGAGCCCCGACATTCCCAGGAAGCGCGTCTTACGAGATCCCAGGACCGCTACACAACCAATCTCCGGCCTCTGACCTCAGTGTGACACCACCACCTGCCCCTCGTGCCAACCGATCACCGTCTCCTCGGCGCCGCCACTCCTCGCCTCCTACGGAAAATTTGCCGGCGCGGCCGTTAGAGGCGAGGTCGCCGGACAGTCTTCGATTTCAACAGATATACCTTCGTTAGCTTCCATGTTTAGAAATAAGGTTCGAGTGCTTATCAATATTGTAACAACAAAGGCGCTGGTGGACACATGTGCAACCGTGTCAGTAATGAGTTTAGTTTTCACCCGCCTTCTCGAACGAAAGGTTATGTTTCGTTGGGACCGTCCTGATAGGTTTCGTGGAGTGAGCGAAGGGGTGTTACAACCTGTTGGTGTCTGCACTGTGACTATTAGTTTGGCGTGCCAGAACTTTGTCGCAGAGTTTGCTGTTCTCCCTCATACTACGCATGACGTCATTCTGGGACTCGATTTCTTGAAGCTATGTGGTGCTACTGTTGATTGCCGCACAGGACAAATTACAGTAGATTTCAATATCTCAGTTGCGTTTATGGAAAACTCTCGCTCTCAAGAAAAGTGCTATTTTCGTGTCTGTGGACACAACTGTGCCGCCGTTGTCTACAAAATGTGTCCCTGTTGTCTGTTCACCTGCAAGCGAGAAAACATCTGACGCAACTGTGAAACCCATGCATCTCAGTTGCATAAAGAAGACAGTTTTAATAACCTACTGCACGCTATCGGTTGCGCAAGGGTATACTGGTTTATGAGTGCTTCCCTGCTCTAATGAATCTACAGTGCCGCCGGAGGATCTGAAACTTGCAGAGATTCGTGAACACGTATTCTCGCTTGCCACCCTTGCAGAAAGCAATGATTCCCCGGATAAAACCCGTTGCGATAATCTGCACGCCAGGGACACCACCATTATGACTATGATTGATAAATCATTCAGCACCAAGGAACGTAATGAACTGGCGAATATTCTGCGCAAACATGCCGGTATTTTTGATTTCGCTCAGCACAATTCACCGTCATTCCCTGCTTCTCGTATAAAGCACCAAATCGACACGACATCTCACAGACCTCTCCGTCAGAAACCATATCTTGTATCGCCTTCGTAACGCGCAGTGATCAATGAACAGCTTTGCGAGATGCCCAAGCAAAATTTAATTCAAGAATCATGTAGTCTGTGGGCCGCTCCAGTAATTCTAGTGAAGAAGAAGAATGGGACATGGCAATTTTGTGTTGACTACCGCCGCCTCAACGCCATCACTAAAAAAAAACGTATGCCCACTCCAGCGGATTTATGATGCTATCGACTGTCTATCATCGGCCTCTTACTTTTCGTCTGTCGATCTGAGGTCAGGCTACTGGCAGATTCCAATGCACGAGGTAGACAAGGAGAAAACGGCGTTTGTTACAACAAATGGACTATTTGAATTCAATGTGATGCCGTTCGGACTCTGCAGCGCGCCCGCAACTTTTGAGTGATTTATGGACAACATTCTGCGTGGATTGAAGTGGGAAGTGTGTATGTGTTACTTGGACGACGTTGTAATTTTTGGGCGCACCTTTTGTGAGCACAACACACGCCTTGGCCTCGTACTGGACTGCCTAAGCAAAGCACGCTTGGTGCTCAACTCAAAGAAATGTCGTTTGGGAGAGCATCGAACACTCGTCCTTGGACACTTAGTAAGCAAAGAAGGCATATGACCGGATCCCGCCAAGACGGCCGCAGTAGAGGCATTTAAGCCACCAAACTCGGTGAAAGAACTGCGCAGCTTTTTGGGGCTTTGATCATACTTTCGCCGATTCATTCCTGGCTTTGACAATATCGCATACCCGGTCACGTGTCTGCTTCAGAAAGGTGCGTAGTTTGACTGGACCCCGGAATGCGAGTCTGCTTTTTCGAAGTTGAAGTTTCTTTTGACGTCTCATCCGATTCTTCGACACTTCAATCCTCTGGCTCCTACTAAGATTCACACAGGCGCCAGCGGTATTGGTGTAGGTGCTGTCCTGGTTCAACACTTGGATAATCAAGAACACGTCGTAGCGTATGCAAGTCGCTCGCTCAGCAAGTGCGAGCGTAACTACACTGTCAAAGAGCAAGAATGCCTTTCAGTAGTCTTTGCAGTGCAGTGCTTCCGGTCCTACCTGTACGGACGCCCCTTTGCCGTCGTGACAAACCATCATTCTAGAGGACGCCCCTTTGCCGTCGTGACAAACCATCATTCTCTCTGCTTGTTGGTCAATCTGCATGACCCATCTGGTTGGCTGGCGTGCTGGTCACTTCGTATACAAGAATATGACTTCACGGTTTTCTATAAAAGCGGCCGACGTCACGCTGACGCAGATTGTCTTTCGCGACTACCGCTTCCAATGACGGAATGTGACGCGGACACCTTCGATACTTACATTTCATCACTCGGCCAACCATTTCCCAATAACAAGACCTTTAAGAATGAGCAACAAAGGGATAGCTCCATACAACAACTTCTTGCTATCAAACCAAAATCATCACCTACACGCTTCTGCATCCGGGACGGGCTAGTTTACAAAAAGAACTACACCAACACCGGCTCACGATATCTTCTGGTGGTTCTGAAGAGTATTCGCATTTATGTCATGCAGGCTATGCATGATGATCCAACATCCGGTCAACCAGGCACAGCGAAAACTCTTTGCCCTCTTCAAAAAAGATTCTACTGGCCCAAAATGCACCAGACGACGGAACAATACGTGTCTAGCTGTAACGAGTGCCAACGTCATAAGCACCCAACAAGTGCTCCTTATGGGCGATTACACCCGGTGCCGCCCCCTAGAACTCCATTCGAGCAAGTCGGGATTGACCTCCTTGGACCCTTTCCCTGGTCTTCTGATGGAAATCGCTGGATAGTCGTTTGCACCGACCATTTAACACGGTACTGCGAGACAGCTGCCATACCATCGGCAACTGCAGCCAATGTGTCTTCCTTCATTCTACGTTTTGTAATTCTTCGACATGGACCTCCCAAAACTGTAATCAGTGACCGTGGCCGACAATTCACAGCAGATGTGATGGAAGAGGTGCTTCGTGTCTGTGCTTAAAGGTTTCGACACTCTACGCCATATCATCCCCAAATGAACGGTCTAACTGAACGAACCAACAGAACTCTCTCGAACATGCTGTCTATGTATGTTGCATCAGATCACAAGGACTGGGACAGTATTCTACCCTTTATCACATATGCATTCCAATGCATATGTGATCAGTGCATATGTGACAACACCGTTCAGCATGAAACTACCGGCTACACTCCTTTCTTTCTTCTATATGCTCGACCACCTCGTCATACCCTGAATACCATCTTCCCGTGTTTGGACCACCATGATCCCTGCATATCCGAGATCATCTGTCGGGCCGAAGAAGCTAGACGCTTTGCTTATTTGCGCACTCTTGCTTCGCAAGACCACTCGAAGGCACATTTTGGCCGCCGACGCCGACACGTGACGTACAATCGCGGCGACCTAGTGTTGCTGTGGACACCAACTATAAAACGCGGTTTAAGCGAGAAACTGCTAGCGCACTATGCGGGACCTTATCTTGTTGTAGACCGTATCAGTGATTTAGTTTACCGCATAGCGCATCTCCATTCGAACGGCCGACGGTCTGCAAAAACTGAACTAGTCCATGTTGCACGTTTGAAGCGCTTTATTCCTCAAGAGACTGTTTGACTCGCCCTGGGGGCTTCGTCTGCGCGGAGGGAAATGTTACCACATGTGTCATTTTGGTATGTGCACTTGTGTAGCGGAGAACATGGTGGTGGCAGAAGAAGAGGACGTTCGGTTGGTGGCAAGAGTTCGCTGCGGCGCGTTCACTCCTGTATACCGTCGAGTTGACCGGTACGTCGGCGCTGAATTAACCCCTCTCGTAGCCGTAACAATATATATATATATATATATATATATATATATATATATATATATATATATATATATATATATATATATATATATATATATATATATATATATATATATATATATCTACGTAACGCTCCCCTCTCAACCAACCCATCTGCGGTGACTTACTTTGTGGGCATGTCGATATTTCGCAGTTTCTACTACACTTTTCAATCGAGACGCGAATGTTCACCCTCTAGACTGAAAGCCAGGTTTGCGCTTCTTTTACCTGTTCAAAGAGGCACGTGAGTTCAATTTGAATGTTGCGAATTTGAATGCTTTGAAGACAAATTAGTGGTTGATTGAGTTGTGATCGGGAATCTATACCGATGGAAATCTTCGAATTTTAGCCCACAATCATTTTTATAGGATCAATATAAAACTAGTGAAAAGAGCCTGAGAGGAAATAAAATATATGAAGGAGTGTTGCATCCCGGATGACTTCTCAACCTACCACTCCGACCACAGTGAAACGCTACCATAGCGTTTAATTCGATGGTGACAGCCAGAAAAAGAACTTTAATTTCTCGAGAGCGAAGGCAACCACTTGGCTCTTCAGTCTGGCCATGATCTTATAAGAAATCGCCCACAACAAGATGATGAGACCGTGGGAGTAATCAACCCAGAAACACAGAAACAAAGAAATTATTTCAATTGAGCCAGTGTACCTCCGAAAATGTATAAATGTGTCTTCTGCACTGGCCAAATCATGGAAGAGTAGACCGCATCTGGTGCATTTTGTTTCATTATTTGTTTTTTTCCCTGCGGTATCCCGATCGGCGCACCGTTAACTACATGGGGATTACGCCTGGCGTGTTACCTGCTTTAAAAGTGGAAAAAACTTCAACGCCATAAATTGAAAATAATCGTTAATAACAGCGCTGAGCTACATATATACACTGCACACTTAACCACGACGGTCCTTTCTTGCATCGCTAACTTTGCTCATTGAAAAGTTTCTCCTTCGTTGATCGCCGTTGTGTGGCGTCCTCAACTTTAGCGCCACATGAAAATTTTCACTGCGTACGACAAGCGGCCCAACCGATGCGAGCCAGTCCCCTTCACAGAACCCGAGCCATGGTTAATTGCATTATCTGATGTTGGAGGAATTCGGGTCAGTTTACCCACTTCTCCGGAAAGCGAACAAATTAGCAAACGGAGATGCTATTGGTTTCGGCAGATGAGTTCGAATAAATTTATCGGTTCATTCCTGCAATAAACCAGCTGGTTCGCTGCCATTGGCTCCATCTTCCTGCATGTCATTGAGGTATCTTTGCTATAAGGAAAATGGCAGAGGAGGGTGGTGGAAATAAAAGGCTGTGTGTGTTCGAAAGCCCCTAACAGGGACCCGGCCTTTGTGCTCAGCTGAGACTAACAATGGCGGTGCACTTGGCGACCTCATTTTACTTCACTAAGGAATCTTTGTTATACGTCGAGTAATGGCCAGAGCCTCCCCCGTGGTCACTCAGTCTCAATTTTCTACCAGAGCTATTCCGCTTACGGAAGTGCTTCATTGGCGGAGATTGCTTCATGAAAAAAGAGGCTACGTTCACCGCTCTGCGATGCGCAGCATCCTGATTACACTAACGGGCATCCCCTCTCTCTCTGCGGCCGCTTCTTCATTGTTTTGATCATGCTGCATTTTTATTAAAAATTCTTTCCATTGACTTTGGTCTAAATAATAAGTGACTCTTTGTCCTTAAAGTTCTCACTCATTATCAACGCCTCAAGCAGCCCTTCTTGTTACTCTATACAACGCCTGCTTTATTTTTTTCAGTGCCAGTGGAAACGCTCACTTCTCAAAGCAGCCGTCGATCTGCCTTAGTTCAAGTAGTGGTGGTGATTGGACGCTGCGTGAGGGGTAGCGCTGCTTGTGTCACATTTTCTTCCAAGCTATTTGCCCCGGAGATGCGATAGACGTGTTTCCCGCTGCAGTATCATACGCTTGTCAAATTTGTTCCTTCGTGCTACTTCTTAGTAGCTCGAAGCAACGTCGCCACCACATTACATGGCAGTAAATGCTGTAGCGTTGCACTGACGCTTCTCCATTTGCTGACCGCATATTACCACGAACGGCGACACCATACCTCAAAACACAGTATTTTTTACAAAGCCAGCGTGACCTCCAATATTGTACACACATAGAATGCAAAACACCGTCCCCTGTATCTCTCCACAACTGAAAAAAATGACTTCACTTGATTTCCGCCGTAAAGCTCTGATTGTAGAGTTCTCTACCCTGTGACAGCAAAACCCACGTGAAGGTTAGGTGATGGACGAGAGCAGGAAAGGGCTTGGTTAGAGGGTGGGCTAACGGCTGAATTGGCTAATTTAGACGGCGATAGTAAAGTAGAGGAGGCGCTGCTCTACATCACAGGGCACTTATTTATCAGGGCTGCCCTAGAACGATTCGACAGTGCGCTGGTAGGTAAGCACGAACACCAGTAATCAATATATGTTCGCAAAGAAAAAGAAACACAGAGTGTTAGAGCAGTGCCCACATAACTGGAGCGAAAGAAAGAACGGCCATTGAGCATACAAACGAGGCCAGGGGCTGTGTTCGTTGAAGTTGTTTAAAAAGACTGAGAGATGTCGAATAGGTAGGCCAAAGAAATAAACTTCACGCTCGACGTGCTCACGAACTATTTTCAAATCACCCATCGAAATCAGACATAGAAAGCGTCATGAGACACACTCAGTAGTGCGGAATGGCAGTTGTAGCTCGGATGTTGTTTTCTTTAAAATTGGAAGACACCTGATCATCACTTACGAATACGAAAAAAAACCTAAAACGTTCAAGAAAACGAAACGTAAAAACAAAAATTTAGCAACCTTTTTTTGCTCTAATTGCGCAAAACGTTCCTGCCGTTTCATTTTATTATGGGTGTTATTTACGCTTTCGGCTTGTATGCCGTTGTATGTAAAAACTCGGTGGGTATGCGCAACAGAGATCTGGTATGTGCTAAGGAGGTCATAGCCTAGCATACTATCCATGCATAATATATTATAACAAGGGGCGGAGAAGGAAAGTGAAGGTAAGGATGTATGATGTGAATGTGAGGAGGAGTGAAAAAAACGAGAGCTCTCCTCTTCTTCTGTTGGGGAATCAAGGAATAACCGTTTATAGTAGAGTATAGCAGTGGCTGGGAAAACAAAGTGAGAAGGACGAGAAGGAAAAGAAGTAAGGATAAGGCTAAAGACAAGAATAGTGATGCATATATAGTCTACCTAGTGGTGATAAAGAGCAAGGAGAAATAGTAGGTCCCAGCATGGTTCGTTCCACCATTCTTGTACAGTTGTTGCGTAGCAACCCCCCCCCCCTTATTAATTCCGAAGCTGTTTAAGTTAGCCGTAATTGATTAGAAGAACGAATGGGTTCGTGTTAGCACGGCCTATGAGAAAGCTATCAGCCACATATATGGGAATGTGTCGCAAAAACTGGATATATTCCAATACCCTTTTCTGGTCAGATAAACATAAAGAATGCAGGAATTCCCCAACAAATAATTGAAAATTTCAGTGGGCCGAAAACCCTGCGTGCGTACAATGACGGTTCAACAGAAAAATAAAAGCAACGTTGGTTTCGAGATGACCCCGAAGCGAGAAAAGGCCTAGCCCAACGATGACGTATCCGTAGACCTATAAGACGAGCGAACGTTTTGTTCCAGCGCAGAGTCGAGGAAGACGAAGTGATTCTTTGTAGAACACATCTCGCTCGTCTCAGTGCTTTTCTGGACTTTTCGCTGCAGTTGTGGGGTGTATAGCCCCGTAGGTTGCGGTAATGGATGTACAACCTCACGAGGCAACGTCTGACTCCGGTTCGACCGCGGCCACTTCCTCGAGGAAGCGAGGAAACACATCCAGTGAGAGCGATGACACTGAGCTGTACTCCGCATCTTGCGACGAGTCCTCAGACGACGGCTTTCAACCTGTCCTGCACCGCAAGGCCAAGCGACGGATCATCAATCCATCGCCGGTGTCAAGCACAGCCACCGTGAAAACGGCGCCCCAGCGATGGCCCCATTCCATCCTGTTTGTGCCAAAGAACGCTACCGAAAGTCTGCATGTTCTAAACAGGCAAGCGCTTTCGCTCTATTTTGAGAACACTGTGCCGAACGAGTATAAAGACCTACGGCTTAATACAAGAAGAAACATCCTGGCTGTAGATGTGCGGCACCCGAGTGCACTGAGCACACTGCAACAAGTAACACAACTGGGAAACATTGCAGTTAGGTCCATCATACCAGCTGGTGGAGTGACCACATCAGGAGTCATTTACGACATTAACACGGAAATACCAAACGCAGACCTTCAATACTTATAAAACCAGCGAGTCAAGACAACGTCATTGTCAGCGTTGGACGGCTTGGAAACAGACGCTGTGTGAGAGTAACGTTCAAAGGTGACTCTCTTCCCGCATACGTGAAGGTTGGCCACTGTCGTCAACAAGTTCGACCGTTCATTCTTAAACCCGTGCAATGCTTCAAATGTCAGAAGATCGGCAATGTAAAGGGTGTTTGCAGGAGCTCCGCAGTGTGCCCATGGTGCGCCGAACCACACGCGGAAGACAACTGTAGCGCTACCACACTGAAGTGTCCTAACTGTCAGGGTGCTCACAAGGCTTCTTCGAAAGAATGTCCGCACATGAAGAAATAATTTTCTATTCTGAGGCAAATGGTACGAGACAGCTAAACCCACAAAGAAGCTGCCGAGAAAATCCGGCGAAGACGACGTCGCCGTCGAAGGTCTTCACGTCGGAAAGCGCCAACCTCAGGCGATAGGTCGACGCATCAGGAAAGATCGCCAACTTCAGTTTACAGCATGGCAAACACAGACGTTGTAAAAGAGCAAAGGGGCAGACCAGTCTCTACAGAAGAGTGGCCTCCACTTACGAGTACACAACGCTCAGAAGAGCCGCAGCAGAAGCCGTCTTCTTCAGAGCAAGCTGCTGTAATGGAGGACTTGCGGAACACAGATCACCAAGTAATAGCTCTTTTGCGACCATTAATTAACGCCATCCGCTTGTTGTTAAGCAACTTACACACACCGTCAGCAAGAAGTGCATTGCAATTACTGGACGCTTTGAGTCCAGTACTCGCACCGCTTGAGTAAATAATGGCTCACCAGCCACTGTCTTTCAGAGAAGAGGTCCGAAAAACAGCGATTATTCAATGGAATGCCCGGGGACTGAGGTCACGCATCGCCGATTTCCGTCGGTTCTTGTACACCAATAAGTTCCCCATCACTGTCATCTGCGAGCAGAATTTGCAGAAAGAAATCAGACTTTCTGGTTATGAGTCATTCATGTCGTCTACAACTGTGGACAATAGCAAAGTTCTGATGTTTATTCGCCGCGACCTCACCTACATTCATCATCTGGTGTCACCCCACGACGACAATCATTATATAAATATAACAGTGAAAAGGAGACTTACCATCACGGTTGTGGGTGCCTACCTCTCTCCGTCAACTCGTTTCGCCCATACAAGACTACAAGGTATCCTGTCAGCAACTTCTCACCCATGCATTATAATTGGCGACTTCAACGCCCATCATACAATCTGGGAAAGTTCAAAGACCAATGTTAAAGGGAGAAAGTTGGTGTCCTTCGCCTCCGACAACCAACTTTTCTTGCTAAATGATGGCAGTCCAACGTTCCTACGTGGTTCAAGGTATAGCAGCTGCCTTGACCTGGCCTTTGTCTCACGAGGCCTCGTCAGGCATGCTGAGTAGTTTCCAGACATAGAAACGCATGGAAGTGACCACAATCCCACTTACGTCAAAATCGAAGGATTGTCCCATGCAAAGATACGTGACAGTATTCAGAGAGTGGACTGGTTGAAATTCCAGTCTCGCATGGAAGAGCAATGTGAAGCAAACATATCCCTCGACATAGAGGAGATAATTAAAAGCACAATACACGATACTACGTGTACCCTCACCTGCTCTCCGAAAGTAACTGAATTTGACATCGAGCTAGAAGGACTTCGAGCAATCCGACGGCGTGCTGAACAAAGATACCGACGCACGGAGGCAATATAAGACTTACGGATTGCTCGACGTATACAAAAGAAGATTCAGCGCCGGATAAATAAACTCGAGACACAACGTTGGACTGCTTTTTGTGAGTCACTTGACCCACGAAAACCTTTATCCCAATTGTGGAAGACGGTACGAGGTCTCCGCACAAAACCCACTCAGTGGTCACCATTCAGGGCTCTCGCACTTTTTGAACAGAGACGCAGCATTGACGTGGCAGAAGACTCCTGTGCCAGAGTATCTGGGCCACTCGCAGTGCCCAATAGCCTATCGCCCTCGACTAACTCTCCACAAACACTGGATTCTCACATGGATATGCCTTTTTCCATCGTGGAGCTCAGAGCAGCACTAGCTTTGTGTGGACGCACGTCGGCACCAGGGCCCGATAGAATTTCTTATAGGGCCTTGTGTCATCTGGGTGAACGCGCGAGAATCCTTCTTTTGGAGTTGTACAACAAATCCTGGCAAGATGGAACGCTCCCGACAAGCTGGAAGACAAGCCGCCTAGTTCCACTTCTGAAGCCAGGCAAGTCACCGTTGGACCTCTCATCTTATCGTCCGATCTCATTGGCCAGTTGTGTAGGCAAAGTTATGGAGAGGATGATGCTGGGACGCCTGGAGTGGTTCTTGGAGTGTAACAACATCTACCCAGATGCCATGGCAGGATTTCGGCGTGGTCGAGCATCGATTGACAACGTAGTCGACCTGGTCACTTATGTCCAACACGAGAGAGGCCGTAAGCGTCTCTGCGCATCTTTGTTCCTAGACGTCAAAGGGGCGTATGACAACGTTACGCATGAAGCTGTTCTCACCGCTCTCGAAGATATAGGAGTGGGTGGTCGGATGTATTGCTGGATACGTAGTTATTTGTCAATGCGATCCTTCTTTGTGAGCACTGAAGGCGGTCCAACCTCTCCACATTACAGCCACCGTGGCGTCCCCCAGGGTGGCGTACTCAGCCCTGTGCTGTTCAATCTTACGTTAATTGCTCTCACTGAGCATCTGCCAAGCACGGTCAGGCTATCAATGTACGCAGATGTCATCTGCATTTGGGCATCGGCTGTAACACGCCTGCAGTTACGAGGAAGAATTCAAAAAGTTGCCACTGAAACATTACACTACCTCCGAAATCGAGGCTTGGAAATTTCTTCTGAGAAATGCGCCCTCGTAGCTTTCACACGAAAGCCTATGGATAGGTACACTATAAACATCAGTGGTCAAACTATGCCATACGTTTGATCGCACAAGTTTTTGGGCATCATAATTTACAGGAACCTATCATAGAGCGATCACGTTTCGTACATGAAGAAATGGTTAACGGACATCTGTAATATACTGAAGTTCTTTGCAGGGAAGACTTGGGGAATGTCTCCCAGTGCAATGCTACAGCTGTACAGAGTACTTTTTCTCGGTTTCCTGCGGTACAGTTTACCGGTATTGACCAATGCAAGCAAAACAAGCCTTCGAACGCTACAGAGTGTTCAATCCCAGGCACTTCGGATTTGCCTTGGCTTGCCTCGTAGTGCGTCAACAATGGCTACTATAGCTATCGCCGGTGACCACCTCATCACGACACATATCGACGTTGAGGCACTCCGGACACATATAAGGCATATTGCTCGGACACCCTGCCACCACCTAGCCTCTTTACCAGGAGACAGACCACGTTCGTCGTTTAGCCAAACGGTCACCACATACCGCGATTTTTTGCCAACATGCTTCACACCCGCTGCCAGGCCTTTGACTCCTCCCTGGTGCCTGACTCAGGCTAATATCAGGCTAACTATACCTGGCATCAAGAAAAAAGCAGATATGTCGTCACCTGCTCTTAGACAGCTTGCTCTGCTCTTGTTATACGAGACGCATCAAGGCTGTATACACGTATATACCGACGGCTCTGTTTTACAGAAGAGTTCAACGGCATCATTTGTTATACCGATAAAAGACATGACAAGAAAATTCAAGACCTCCCACCTTACGACATCAACGGGAGCAGAGCTCACAGCTCTTCGTGCCGCATTGCAATTTATCAGCGATCAACAGCCACAAAAATGGACAATTTTCAGTGACTCAAAGGCGGCGCTGCAATCCCTTCTATCCCCTTTACGCCATGGCCCGTACGAACAGCTGGTATTTGAGAGTGCAGAAAAGACTCACCAATTCATTGAGAAAGGACATGAAATAGCCTTTCAATGGCTGCCAAGTCATTGTAGAATAATTGGCAATGAACGGGCCGATCGAGCTGCGCGTTCTGCCCATACTGAAAGCGATGAAATATCAATTCCGCTTTCCAGAATGGACGCTGCACGGAAACTCCGCATGCTTGCTCGCAAGTGCACCACGTCACAATGGAACGAGTCACATTTTTTCCATGCACGGTTAGGTACTTTAGACCCAACTCTCAGTCTTCGAATTCCTCCGGAATTACGCCGACGAGACGCTACTATGCTGTGCAGATTATGGTTGAGCGTCGCATTTACCAATGCGTACGCGTTCCGCATAGGAATGGCTGACACTGCTGCATGCAACAATTGTGGCAGTGATGAAACAACTTGGCACATTCTGTGTGAATGCCCACAATACTGCTCGCAGAAACAGTCACTCTGCAATACACTAGATGAACTGGACAATCAGCCTCTTTCGGAAGAAAGACTCCTGCGCTGCCGAGAGGACTTTATGTCGCAGAAAAAGGCTGTGACCGCGCTCATGCGCTTTTTGCGTTCAACCGGCCTGTCCAAACGACTGTATCGGAACTCCCTGAATGTGTTTTTTTTTATTTATTTTATATCTCTCTATAGCTATCCTCTTTCCGACCCTTTTACCCACCCCCGTACAGGGTAGCAAACCAGTTCGTCTAGGTTAACCTCCCTGTCTCTTCCTTTTAATTATTTCTCTCTCTCTCTCTCTTGTTCCAGCGCAAATCAGTGTCTCTGCAGTTTGGGCATCCCCGTTGTGTCTGTGATTGTCTATGGTTCAGCGCGAACCTTTCTGCGTTGAGGATAACCTGGGGACAAGCTAGCATCACCTAGCTAAAGATTATCAATAACCTACAAACTGGAAACAACCTGCCTCCCCTAGCTATGCCAAGAGACCAACTTACTTCTCCTCCTAGAAGCAACCAGATTAGTCTTTTACTCGCCCCATTTCGCTTTTTGAAGGCTTGTACGGCAAAGTGTTAGCTTCGCTGGTTTTCAGTTCTTGTTTATATTTTGTCAAGCCGTAAGTCTTTATGTCTCATTAAACACGTAAATTGACCACTGCCGCCTGTGTACCGCGGTATGACACACGAGTGTCTGAAGAAAACGTCATCACGCGGTGATGTCAACACACGACCTTTTCATAAATTCACATATCACTGAAATTTCTGACGTCAGTATAACGTCATCGCAATACGTGACGTCACTGCGGCGTCACGTGCCGTAATGTCGCCGCATGACGCAGTGTCTGTACATGAAGCAAAGTTTAAGCAAAAATGGGCTGATTAAGGAGGCAGTGCATAGCCAGGTGAGGTGCTCTTGATTTCAGAGGCAGTACAATATCACTTTAGGTGCAGAAAGCATTCGGATTCTGGCGGGGCCAGATGAATACATGCATTGAGAAGAAAAAGATAGCTATCCTTTGTAGTCGCCTTAGATTATCATATGAAGAACCACACCTGTTTGTGTCTTTTTAACAAATAATATTAATAATATTGAGGCATATATAATACCGCAAAGATGAAGAAGTGTACTATAGTAAAGATGTAGACTCCTAGTAAAGATGTAGATCTCCTAGGAGACAAGACAAGACAAGATGTAGACTGCACACGAAGATTGTAATATAAACATTCAGTGGTCTTGCGTAATCAGGAAAAAGTTCTTAGAAAGCCTGTTGTATAACGCCTGGAAATACCCTCGGATATTTTAAACCATACCAATGACTTCTTTGTGAAGGGAATGCAATCTGTGTGCTATATTAAACAAAAGTATATCCCTTGCTGGTGGATGTTCTTGAAATACAGAATTTAGTAGAAGTTTTTGGTTTCATAATGACGGTTTTGTTCTTATTTGTTCATTTTGCTTCGCATAATGGAAGCCACTGCAACTGTAGTGAAACACCGCCTTAATCCCATGCTTCGTTAGGTTTCACACTGAAGACTAGGTGGTCAAAACCAGGAGAGAAGCGTCCGTGACAGCATACCTGATAAACCGAGGGCTGCTTCTCGAAAATAAACTGTCTGAATCTTTATTTTAGTGTATATATTGTTTTCATTTTGCATATTTCTTTCCGCCGACTCCTCAACCGAGGTGTACGCTTGCTGCGAGTACAGAGAGGTGGGGCGCTGAGCCACTCGTGTGGCTTCTGCAGTTCACATGAATAAAGCATTTTCTCGCTCCAAAGAGCAAGAGTTAGACACCCCCTATGCACCGCATGCACTCCTCCCCACATAATCATGACACTTAGGAATACCGCTTTAGGGACATTAAGCTACACTGAGAACAAACGCGTAGGAAAGCTCTGGGCTGAATTTAAACTTTGGTGTCTCAGACGAAACAGCCCTGCATACCTCGTATATACGCATATATAGAGCCGTACTATACTGGGTGTATGAAAGCACGTGTCCAAAAATATTGAAAAATTACAGAATGAAGCTATCTGCGTGCTACCTGTGGAGTTTCTTTTACTGTGGCAGAAAGCGTCTTTAAATACGTGCAAACATTAACTATGGCAAAAATTATAAAAATAAATAAATAAACTTGTTTTAATTAGTGGAAGTAAGCGTCGAGTCAAACGTGCGATTTTAAGTCTTTCCTGCGAATGGTCTCAAGCCACTTTGAAATTTGTGAAAGGCGGCCACTGGTAATGACCGCGGGGCGATGAAATATGGTCAACTTGGCTGGCCAAACCTAAACCGACGTGACCAACAGCGCATCTACCATTTACTTCAAAAACACCCATGCTGACGACACTGTCTCGCTCGGCGTTACCAACCGTCAATTTATATTGTTTTGTGGCAACGCTATCGGGCCGCATAGCTGCTTATAGCCGCTCGCTTATCCTCCTCCCCATTGTGAGGAAAACAGTGTTGTTAAGAAGGTGTTTTTGAAGTGAATGCTTTTCTGCGAAATTAGCCATTCAATAGTTGCTCGGTGATTGCCCCACCGCGGTGGTCTAGTGGCTATGGTACTCAGCTGCTGACCTGCAGGTCACGGGATCGAATCTCGGCTGCGGCGGCTGCACTTCTGATAGAGGCGGAAATGTTGTAGGCCCGTGTGCTCAGATGCGGGCGCACGTTACAAAACTTCAGGTGGTCAAAATTTCCGCAGCTTTCCAAAACGGGGTCTCTCAAATTCATTTGATAGTTTTAGGACGTGAAACCTCACATATATCAATTGCACGGTGATAACCAGTGGCGGCATTTCAAAAATTCCAATAAGCCTATGGACTATTCACAAAAAGGACTTGAAGCCCCGCCACGGGGGTCTAGTGGCTAAGGTACTCGGCTGCTGACCCGCAGGTTGCGGGATCAAGTCCCGGCTGCGGCAGCTGCATTTCCGATGGAGGCGGAAATGCTGTAGGCCCGTGTGCTCAGATTTAGGTGCACGTTAAAGAACCCCGGGTGGTCGAAATTTCCAGAACCCTCCACTACAGCGTCTCTCAAAATCATATGGTGGTTTTGGGACGTTGAACTCCACAAATAAATGAAAAAGAACTTGAATAAACCCATTTGAATCAACTGCTTAGTTTCCCTGATTAAAAAGATAATTGTTTGAATTTCTATATTTCTTGTCTTAAATGATATTTTACACCTCTCAACATGCTCTCTGCCCCGATAAAGGTAGCTCCGCAAGCGACATGTAGATACGTTCTTTCAGTTATTTTTTTTAATTACATTGGACACATTTCGTGAAACACCTTGCAGCACTGTCGGTGCAACACAGATACTTTGACCTGGTCGGACAAACTGTGTCTTGTTAATGTGAACCCTGGTTTTTTTTTCGAAGTGCAATTTAGTGTTGCGGATCTTGTCGTCATTAGGTTAGTTTTCTTTGTGTAAGATTGGTGCGCATCAGCACTAGCATTTTGTCCTGCTGCTGAGTGGCGTAGCAAGGCGGTGAGACACCAGGCCGTTGCCCCTCCCCCCCCCCCTTCCGCGAATGTTTTTTTCCATGACACAGAAGCTAAAATGACACTGGACCACATCTGCCTGCCGGACCTCTATTTCAGAGTGATCGCCCGCAAAATTTCACACTTTGCTTGCGATCACTGAATATTTATTCATCCCTTCAGTGATGCTCTGACAACGGCTACTGTTCTAAAGTACTGCGGGAAAGAATGCACGGTGTTGCTTTTTTTCTCTGTCGGACACGGAGGGTATTCATGGTTTGGTGCTTCAAACTGTCCTGCTTTAAACAAGGGAATATCACTCCCTTGTGTATGTGTGAGTTCCGGCGGATAATCCTGATCTGCTACGTGTGACTCCCTCACGTGGGTCACACCATATTCAGAATAGAGTGTAATGACCCCGAGGGCGAGTCGACGTACCTCTTTAAAGAGTATCTAATACGTGGCACATCAGGTTTCTCAAAAAAGAGCCAAATGACTACTTTTCTTTCTTAGAGTGATGTAACAAATGTGAGTTTCTTAATAAAAACGCAGAAAGCTCGAAACCTCCAGAGCTATTCTCGTGGTGTCCATTTAGCGGACACCTCCACTTTGTCCGAGTGCATTCATTTAAATAAAAAGCAACCAATGACGTCATGGTGCTCTTAAGCAGGTTGCCCGCACAGAACTTGCCAGTATATTGCCAGAGCAAGAAGAATGAAAGTGGACAGAATAATCAACAGCTGGACTTCAAATGTGCGGTAACAAACACGTGCAGCAACGAACTCCTTGGGGTGTTTGAAGAATGATGCAGGGAATGCGTACCAACTTTCGACGAGTGTCAGGTCGGCTGCTGCATTAAACCTAATACAGGTGCTAACGTAATTAGAATTTATACTCGGTCTTCGAGATGTGTGTCTAAAAGGTTGTCCCTGAGACAGCATTCGTTACGGTAAAACGCATTTTGGCTTTGTCATTTGCGTCAAAAAATGTAAAAGCGTCGTGATGTCCAAATTACGCTGCAGAGGAAAGTTCGGAAACAGGTGGCGCGCAGCGCGTACAGTCAATCAGTGGAGGCTGAAGTGGACCATCCGCTAAGTGGACACCACAAGAGTCACTCCCCTGGTTGTTTGCCGGTGATGTTGGGGATATTATAAAGGCGAAGCTCCTTATAGCAGCACCCGTTCGTCCCTCGTAGTCGTAGTAGTAGTGTGTACCCAGTCTTACATTTTGCCCTCCAAGGTGATGCCGGTGGGAGATTTCTTCTGTCCGTTGTTGGACAATAAAAAATTCGAAGCATGCGCGTTAACTAAAAGCCGAATTCTCCTGTATCTCATTCCCCCTTAGCAGCCATTGGCATGTACATTGAGCACTATCTGAAGGGAAAGGGTTGCTACGTTACACTCGCCGGGTGTAACCTCCTTGGTTTTAGAAAGGTTTAGCGAACGTTGGCCCGCAGTGCCATGAATACAGTGACGTAGTATATGGCATGAACTCGAGGTGGTTAAAGCTGGGAAGTAGACACGAAGTGCAAGCCGTAAGAAAGTGTGCGTGTGCCACCTCTCGTTTAGTCGTTGGAATGTCCGCTGGATGGCGGTCCTTCTATATAAGGAATATATGATAAAAAGATGCGAGCTAGTGGTACTTGGAGTGTTGAATAGGTGGACGAACGGACACATAGACAAATGCAATGACAGACGCACGGATGGCTGCACGGACGGATGGACGCATGGACGGACGCAGGAGCAGATGCATGAACGAACGCCGGGACGGACGCACAGATGAACGTGCCGACGCACGAACAGACGCACGCACGGATGGGCGGATGGACGCACGGGCAGCCACACAGACGCACGTATGAACGGACGGATGCAAGAACGAATGGACAGACGGACGCTTCGCCCCGCACTCCATCATTCTCTCCGTGGATATGCTGCCATTTTTTTATTCAGTGTATTCACCTGTGTTCAGTATCATTCACCTTATGCATGTCATTGATTTCAGTCATCGTTTATTGCACCGCCTCCATTGTTTATTTTCCTCCTTCAATCCTGTGAGGTGCTGCGATTTAAAGACCATTCACGATTAGTTGGTCATTCTTTATTCGCTGAACGCTTATACGAATAGCACTGGTCTCATAAAAGCGTTTAGCTGCACCGCAAAAAAGAAATAAAAGAAACGTCCGTTCAAAAGGTAAGTATAGCACTTACGTCCTCACGCCCATTACTCTTCCTTTTCTATTCTTCCTCGCTGTTTTGTATATCGTCTGATTCGAGCACCAGTGAAGAAGAAAGGAGTCACGCCATCGCTTTACAGAAGCAGTCCACCTCCAACACAGCCATTATGTGGTCCCTGCTCTAACCAGCAAAGACTTTCCAGGCCCATTTATAAACTGCGTGCGTGTCTCGCTGCACTATATTGCAAGAACCGTACTGCCGCGCCGCTGTGCTCGTCGTAATTAAATGCAGCTACACTACGGGAGGTAGCGAACGCGTGTGCGTTAATGAGCGCCCTCGGCAGCGCCTCTTTTGACTAATGCGAACAAACGTTTAAAAGAGAGTGCACGCAACTTCACGTTCCACCACTTACGTTGAGGTGAACGCGAGAACTATAGGGCGTGAGTTTGTGTCATCACCGTGCTGCATGGCTGCCGCCGAAGGTCGGAACAAAGGCGCAGCTGTTCCTCTTTTCTCACTTTGAATTATTCCCCCTCGAACTTCAAGTTGTGAAATCCTGACAATGAGATGAATAAGCATTGCTGTCAGGCAAATGGCACGCATATAAAGCGTGACTTGAATGCCATTTTAAGGGATGAAGCGTGTCTGTCATTAAAGTACTGAAGCACTGTAAACAGCTTGTAATCATACATCAGTGAAGCGAAAACACTTTTTTCGTCATTTTTAAATGATGTGTACCACCTCTCTCAAAGCAGCTGCACGCACAGTGCCTTTGCGACTAAAAATGTACTTCATCTTAAGTTCTCCAAAAGAATATTTTGTATGTCACTTGCGTGCGTGGGTTGGCTTTCTTGCGTTTAGGTACAATTACTTTAAGCAAAAACATGAAAGCGACTTATTCTAATACGTCGTAGCTGTCAACTCTGATGTGCATTGCATGAGGGAATACCGCCTGTAAACCACGGTTGTGTGTCAGTAATCAATGCAATTTATCTCCTTCGATCGCCAGAAGTACACAGGGAGTGCTTGCTCATGCTACTAACTCGCACAACTGCGTGGTTCTTTGTTGAACCTCCGTATATCTGATGAACCGTCTCGTCATTGATATCGTCACCATTTTCATGGTCCTCATTATTAGACTAACGCTCTTATAACACTGAAGATAACAGAACGCCTCAAGTGGAGGCATCATTTTAATAGCGTTGGCGAGTGCAGAAATTCACACAGTGGAGATGAGCAATAAAGGTAGGAGCCTTAGTATATTTCCCATGTTCTTTTGTAATAATATCAATCTCTGTATAACTATGTATTTTAATTTCTGTAACCGTGTAACCGATAAGGCACACAGAAGCAAGCGCCTCATTTTGCCCCTTTTCTGATAAATAGGCACCTAATATATATGTTTCTTTTTTTACACAACCCTAGTTCTCTCTCACCCTTTATTAACATATCATCCTAACCTACTTTATCTCTTTTCCGCTGTATTTTTCTGGTTAAATAATTCACTCCCTATATCGCAATCTGTCCCAGTCCCATCTATCTCTGAAATTTTCTCCCTCTATTTACATCGTTTTCTAACTCTGTCCCTCTCGTTTTTTTTTCTTTGCCTCTTACTCTCGGTCTACACTCTGTCCTTCCTTTGTAGTTCTTTCTCTCTCAAGCTGTCGCTACCCCAACTGTCCATGTTCTATCATACCTTGCCTCTTTCACACTTATTTTGACATCTCACTTTTGAGCTTTATCGCTGGCTCACTTATTATATACTGGCCCGCCATCCTTCCTCTTGTTTATCATCCATGTACACAGCCAACTCTCCTTTCGTCACAATTACTAATGAAAGACAAGGCGCGCATACATGAGCACAAGAAAGACGTGAGGACACCACAACAGCCAACCATCAGCTGCATAGGCGTACAACGACTGAAAGCAAAGCAGGCAAGAAAAGTTGCATGTGCAGGCCCATCCGCAGGCGAACCCATCAATTCGACACAAGTCGGGGTCTGCGTAAAAGACAACTGTGGTAGTACTTGGCTTCTTGTTTATGCATATTAATCGAAGGTTGGCTCGTGCATCCGCAAGCACTGTTGTTGATATGACATGCCTGAATCATTAGGCGCGTTTATTCCTTTCTATGGCTGTACAAAACTGCGCATTCATGAAATTTTAGAGTGCAATAACATTCTGGACAGTGTAAATGTAGATCGGATGTTTCCAAGGGTTCCTGTTTGGGTAAGTTCGTAGCCCAAGTGGCACGAACTACCATATGTGCCCTTCTTATCGAAATAAAAGATAGATGGAAGTTAGCGCTCTTTGCCTCTGTTGTCTCGTCTTTTTCTAATAGTTCGAAGTCCTATTAACATTTTTCGAAATATATCGGAAGCTTGTTGTGCGATTTAGTTCTGCACAATCTTACAAGGTGGCGAAAGGGTTAAAACAAAGAACGAAGACAATCACTGGTTCGTAGCCCGAAGCCACAGGGAAGTCCGTATAGATTTCTCCGAAAGAAAAGCTTCTTAGTTGCCGAAAAAGTTGTCCGTGTCTATAGTTCGAACCAGGAACCAACGCCTTTTTAAAACTGTTGCTCTATCAATTGAGAAGCCAGCTAGTGGCAGCACTTCTTGTCTATTTCTGGCTTATTATTCTTTTTCTGTACAGTGGCAGGAATCTTACATAGCTTATTGGCAGCCTTAAAAACCGTGTTAACGCTGTAACTAGAACTCACTTTCTTCAACCTGAAAAATATACAATGAATCTACGGCATACCAAATGCTCGTTCTTTATCACATTGCTTTCGAAACCAAGCTGAGACTTGGAATTGTGGACTTGTTTACAGAGGTCACTGTAACATGAGGAAAACCTACATATAAAGGACGTGTGACCTGTGAGTTAAGGCTGTCACTCAATTCGCGCTCACATGATTTGTTGAGGAGAGACCTAACCGGGTCCCACCGCACTTTTCGAAGCGGCCACGAAATAGATTCGGTAAATGAGTTAGTCGCCTGAATAATTGACCGCTGCAAAACTTTTTAGAAGTCGTCTAGTACGACCTGAGTAACAAACATTTGTCGCAGACTGCAATTGATTCTTCAGAAGAAAGGGATGGCGTAGGGGAAGAACAGTACGTTGCGTACACGTGACGACTTTAGCCCTTTTTTTTCTTTAAACGCACGACTTTTCAACGTGATCGCGTGCGCATGCGCGGACATTAGGCGGCCTCTTCTGGCGGTCTTACTAACTCCCGAGCACACCCTGCTCAAATCTACCATTGGCGGGATACTTCGACCCGTGGTGCAATATTTTTGGAGTATATAACATCACTTGTAAAAAGAGAAAGCAATTTCTTCACCAATTTTGAGAACTTATTGTAAATTGTAAGTGTCGTGTGCCTTCAGAAGCCTAGCCTACTGATGGGTAGCACTTTCTCACCTTCCTCAAAAATCATTGCAAGGCCCGCCTAAGGCATGACTAAACTATACCGTTTTTTTTAGAACTTCGAGTTATTCGACGAAAAGTATACCAGGAACTTCAAAGACCCGGGAGAATACTGCCAGTGTACGTGGTTCGTCTAAAACGGTAAGGAAATATCTATAAGAAGCATATCATTATTCTGAGGCAAGTATCGAGTTCAATCATTATTCATTTAGTCAAAATTTTTGCCTCATTGAGGCTATTATAATTTCGAAATCCTGACCCCTAAATAATCTATCCACCTAACAAAATATTTGCTAACATAATTACATAAGGCGCCTTCTAAACATTTGTCAGTAATAATAAGGTATAAAATACCAAGAACGGGATGAACTTTAGAACCAATACATATTACTGATTTTTGCATATGAACGTATTCCTTCGGACCTAAAACTGGTGACGTTATATGCACAGGGAATATTTCCAAGAAACCCCCTTAGAAACACCTTTTCGCTTGTTTGTTAATAGATTCATCAAGACATTTTAACAAGCAGTCATGCCGCATGGAGCAATAGATGTATCCGCCAGGAAAGATAAAGACAATACAAAGACACCGAGGGACCTATCTTTGCTATTTATTTGAAGGCCCGACCGCGACTGCCCACGACTTCGCGAACCAGAGCATACCTAGGGCTTCGTTCTCTGATGGCCGGGCCGCCGCCAGCGGCTTCACAATACGTACTAGCCAGACTTTTATATTGTAGAGACTGGACGTTCAAACGAAAATGGAGAGCGAGAGAGAAAAAAGCTGCGCTGAATTATCCCGCGGATGACCATCTTAGCCCCACACACATATTTTCTCCCAAAAAAGTATTACTATTAGAGATTAGACGTAGCTTCAAAAGAGGGAAAAAAATAATCACAAGCACCATGACGCGACATTTCTCATTTCCCGCTTATCTGTCTTCAGAGCGGGAAAGTTGATTTGGTATAACATTTATGAATCTTTGCGCAGGGTCTTTGTCATTAAAAACTGTTCCCTAATCTCGCCTCTACCACCCGCGGGGAAAATGAGTTCAGCTGTAACGATTGTCACTAGATTGGGAGAATTAAACGTGCCGCTACAGGACATACTGAAAATGACACGGATTTCCCGATAACAGTGGCCGCAATGCGCCTCTAATTTCCCCGCCTTTGCGGGCAAGCT
Source organism: Rhipicephalus microplus (assembly GCF_043290135.1). Classification (NCBI taxonomy): domain Eukaryota; kingdom Metazoa; phylum Arthropoda; class Arachnida; order Ixodida; family Ixodidae; genus Rhipicephalus; species Rhipicephalus microplus. The sequence goes on from NC_134703.1 coordinate 121,860,426, forward strand.
ATTTAAAGGAGCTTCGTATATCTTCGCTGATAGGTACATGACTAAGACGAGAACAAAGAGTGCGGACACGCCCTGTCTGTCGTTCATTCTCCGTTCCGTGTTTAAACCTGTCTGTGCTTGTCTTGAGCTATACGGAGCACCCCTGTTTCTCTATAGACAAAGGTTCAAATTATGCCAGAGTACTTTATAATGATGCGGCTAAATGTATGTCAACGACTATTGCGTTTTGTATGTCAAACTAGTTTTTGTTTTCTTCCTAAATAACTGAAAAGACATTTAACTGGAGAAATTTTGAAGCAACGATGCTGTACAACAAATACCAACGAGAAAGCGGTAAATTGGTTAGCGAAATACTTGATTAGATGGTTTCCAACTTTATGCATATTATGTATTATTGTTTTTCTGCTTGTTAGAGATGCCAGTGAAATTACAGCACCGTTTAACGTGGATGTAACAGTAACCTGACATTTAAGGTTCACGACGTCTGAACAAACTTTCACTATCAATGTTTTAAAAAAACGTTCGTGGTAACTTTACCAATTAAAGGTGAGAGCGCAATCACAGCGCATAGAGGTGTGACAGGCAGGAGAGCGTCGATGATTGAACGCAGAAATTGTGGACAGGTATTCATACTACTGCAGTGTTAAATAGTTTATACGGGCAGACTACACGGAAACGCCACCAACGCCGTGTGTTCACTTTAGCCGAGCCGCGATTCCGCTCGGGGTGACAATAAGCGGGGAACGTGGTGTTACAAGCTTGGAAGGCACGCGTCGCAGAGGTATTTTATGGGCGAAGCTTCTTACAGCCCTAACAGCATGGACATAATTTCCTAGCGACAGAGACAAGCGGTCGCGACAAACTTCCCCTGGCGTGCCGTCGCGTCGCGACGGCTGCAACCGCATGTCGGTCTCTAAATGTCATTGTTGGTTGAAGGAAAACTATCGCGTGTATACCAATACATTTCAAATAGAAGTTTAAAAATTCCTCGGTGACAACAGGTCAAATTTATTACTGTCTTGTCTGGCATAAGAAAGCCACAATAGCAGTTCACGACCTTTTTTTTTCGCAATATTTGGCTTAACCGTGAAAGGCTGCACAGAAGCGTAAGCTACGACAGCTACGACGCACTTCATATGACGGATTTCAAATTGTAGCAAGTGACCAAATCTGCACAAGCTACGGTCGACACTTCAAAACAAACCTTCGATAACGAGATTTACGAGAAAATACGGCTACTCTCTTACTCTCCGCGTGAGGTGAGAATGTCAAAAAAAAAAAAGGTTGTGCATACCTTGCAGCCCTTGCAGTACGCGCGGATAAGAAGCACCGAGAGTAAATTGCAATGGAAGCGAGGACCGTGGGTGCCGTCATGTTGCCGGAAATCGCCACGCAAGTTTTCGGGATTCTAGCTCGCTATACTCTTGGGTGACAAGCGATCTTATCTAGTTTTCCTGAAACGTGCGACGTCACAAACGGTGGCGAAGGATGAGACATTGCATCAGCGAATATTGTCGCTCGTCACTGCCGCCTGTCGCTGTCACGAGGAAATCGCGTGCATGCGGTTAGGGCGTAAGCCGTGGGCTGTGCATCCGCGATATATTAGTAGTAGTAAGTAATAGTAGTCGTCATCGTAGTAGTAGGTATACACTGCTCGTTTAGTCCCTGGAATGTCCGCTGCATCGCGGTACTTCTATATTGCCACGTGAAGTCTTTCGGTTTGTCGCAGTGGAAGTGCACACTTATAACATGTGCCAATCACCGGAGATAAAAGTCATGATCAATTACTTCGGTTTCCCGCTGGCAGGCGGCGACACCACCTTGCCGACCAAGAGTGCTGTGAAAAAAAAAACTGTGAGATATGAACGACGCGTTTCTAAAACCTTCAGAGTGTGTGTTACCGTGGTGCAGTGTTTCGCTTGCCTGGCATCTGTTGTCGTCGAAAGACAGGGCGTGGGTTCAGCTCTCATTTACAGAACTTTTTTCCTTCAATTCTTCTTTATCATTTGTCCGTGTCCATTTCTAGATACCATTTCCGTAACGTAAATAAGTCACTGAAGTCATCGCGGTCTACAGCAGAAAACACTGCCCTGTTAAAGTATTCCACGTGAGCAGCCCGCTTGCGCATCTATGCGCGACGTGATTGGCGTGCTCCCTAACACTCTGCGTGCCAATGACTACAGCACTATCTCTGGTGTGCTGCCTCAACGGGGCAGTGACGATCAGAGTAGCTGTGTGATGGCGCACGTTTTTCTTGTGGTAAGACAAGCGATAACCACCGCGTCTGCTTACTGCTGCCGTGAACCATCGCGAAGGAAGCATATTTTTTGTACGCGGAAGGCTAGGGAGCACTGCGACTACAACGCATAGGGATGAGAGTCAGGATCCTCCAGGACACTTTTTTGTATCAGGCTGGCATCTGTAGTAAGCAGGAAGACACTAATAAATAAGGGATGAGATAGAGTGTCTTGCAAACCGATAAACAACTTCCTGCATATATTTCTGTCATAAGCTTGGTTGCTGCAAAAGTTCGTCAAATAAACTGGACCAATGAAGTAATTAGGCGGAAAACAAAAAAAACATATCGTTTATTTATTCTATCCAATCATACGCAACACACGTTTTACCTTTTCGTCATAAAGCGTGTCGGCATATTTTTTAAACTCTAGCTAAAAAGATAGCTATATAAGCAATGCCGTAGTTCCATGATCCTCGCCTTCTACGTGCTCTCGCTCTCCATCCCCTTGCCTCCTTCCTGCACGTCGACTTCTGTACCAGCTTCTGCTGGTAATGTCGTGGTACCGCACTGCATCGTATCGCACGCATGGAAAGTTGCATTCGCTATTGCTCTCATTACTTGTCGCAACCACAAGCTGTGTATAACTTGAAGAGAGGCAATGAGAACAACGCATACGAAAGCTTCTTATTAGAAACTGCGATCCCCCAACACTGCCCCTCCGTCCGCTTTCTAAATGAGTCTCTTTTTGTATTTGAACACGTAACATGGTCTCGATTTGCTCTTTTCATACTTTCTATTATATGTTGGGGAAGTTACGAGCCTGCATTTAATTGGCTTACATGGTCGTTCTGCGCACGTGTTCCTTGCTTGAAGTCGCCTGCCGAACTTCTTTCCCACTGTGCGGGAACTTTCTTGTTATTAATGGAATTTTCGTATTACGGAGGGCCGAGTCGGAGGAGCAGCGCATTTCTCAGAGAAGGGCACTCGAAGGGGATCATTAATTTCATTGGAATAAGCAAGGGTTGGCAGCAGCGCTGCGTCCGATTTATGTGCGCTCCTGCATTGGACGCGGAACGACTCAATATAATACTGCCCTGTCCTGTTCTTTTTATTTTTTTCTTTATGCTAGGCTAGCCTAACGGTGGCCCTCTTCACCAGAGAGCTGCTGCAGGAGCGTGTCCAGGCATCGAAAACAGCCCTTCCCCGTGGCTCTCCCCAAACATGGGACATTTCTGAATTACCCACCCGATATTGTGTTTGTCGACGTTCCGCCCTCTCCATGCTCTCTAATGACGCAGCCGCTCTTTTCCGGAGTCGTTCGCTTGTTTTACGACGCCCGTGCGTGGTTGTCCAGCGTTTCGAACCCAACGACATGTATATTAGGTTGTGTTGTATGCTTTTACACGCTTGGTTATTTTGCTCCCTCGCGTTTTCAGTTGTCTGTCTGAAACGTTTTTGGGTGCCCTCGTAATTTCTAGGTCAAACAATTTAACTGTTCAAGTTGCTTGATGGCTGACATATTCATTTAGCGTTTTCTAATTCGAATAAGTTGTCGGCGTGATTTAACTTGTGCACTTGTTGATACGGTGTTGTTTAAGAGTGATTTCTCAGAATCTTCATAATGGCTGACTGCCTCGCAATAGAGATCCTCATCACTCATTATATCTCGCCAATGTTTTACGGAGAAAAATAAAAATAATATGTACATATTTACGCAGAACGTGAGCGTGGCAAAAATATTTCAATGTCCGCATGTGTGGCGCTAATTAATACGATACTTCTTGTTAAGTAACTTTGTGAAAACGCTACTAATATTGCTATCGCAAATGCACAAGCCGAGTACCTGTTAACATTTAAAAGCCAATGGAATTTTCAGTGAACTTGCTGGAGCTACAAAGATCGAAGTGGATGCGGCTCTTTAGGGCGCGGCGTAAAATCAACCTATATAATGTGGACGAATATAATTTTCTCTAGCAAAAGAATCTATTTTTTGGCTGTTTGAACGGGTGCCCTCAGGTTCCTTCCTACTAATTTATATTATCAGGTTTGCGCAATCCTTCCGGAGGCTTCTAACTTGCTACAGCGCTAATACCACCCTCTTGAGTAGGGTTCAAAATAACACATATACTATAATTTGAATAGCTCGAAAGATACTCACGGTTTTAAAGTTATGTCTGATCTTCATACTATACACTCATTACGTGGTTCAACTAAATGCTTATTTTTTCATGATTACCTACTGCTGCGGCCGCAATGAAGGATACTGCATAAAAATATCTGGTTAAACTAGATTGTCATTTAGAATTGTGATTCAGATTTTTGACAAAATGCTTAAAAAGGTAAAAGAGGAGAATACACAGGTATATCCGCTCATAGTTGAAACTCGTACGTGTAACTTATTGAGAAGGATTATTCCATAGAGATTAATTCTTTTTCCAAGGATACGACACAAGAAAAATGAATATTCACAAAAAATTACGCTCGATCATCTGTCTTATGCTTGAAGCTCGTCCTGCCATCTTTGTACAGCTGAGATAATCAGCAGGCAGCTGTCAAATATTGAAACCTTGCTGCTGTCGTTGGAGGTTGACTAAGCTTAGTGATTGGCCGAAGTCAGCAAAATTTCGTGCAGAATATTTTCTGGCAATTGTCTATTTGAAGCGTAAACATTTGCTACTAATCATGGGCTGCTTCTTCATCGTATAATGTGGTGCTGAGGAGAATATAGTACACTTCCAAAGGCGTAAACATCTTTTTGCCAACTTAGCAACCAATTACACGTTATAGATATCAATGTAGAGATCACGAATGTAGAAAAAAACAAATCTTTGTAGTACTTAGTTTCAAACACCGCCGCCAACCACGCTCTGAAGGTGAGTGAGTGAACCACTTGAGTAAGACTTTTCAATTTGTCTTTGATTACTGGTTGCCTTACGCAGCCCCAACATCAAAAACAGAGACTTTTAACAATAACGCGCTGGACTACTCGGAAAACAAATGAATCACTGCTTTTTTTTTACTCTTCGGCTTGCTTTAAAGGGGCCGCGCAACATGTTTTAGCCAGAGAACGCTGCTGAACAGTAATCCCGTCTGCGGCAGCTGCATTTCCGATGGAGGCGGAAATGTTGTACGCCCGTGTACTCTGATTTGGGTGCACGTTAAAGAACCCCAGGTGGTCGAAATTTCCGGAGCCCTCCGCTACGGCGTCTCTCATAATCATATGGTGGTTTTGGGACGTTAAACCCCACAAATCTGCTGGACGGTAGTCAATGATCTTGAAAGCACGCAAGCCGAACGCAAGCCAGTTCAAAATTTATAGGTAAGCTAGAAATCGTTCCTTCTCTCTACAAATGATGTCGTATACACCAGCTATTTCGCGATGTTCATGAGTTCAGAAACATGTCGTATTTAAGTATCGAGAGCTGTGCGTTTGTGGAAGCCGCTCGCAATAACACTGAAGGCGAAACACAAGTTCAAGTTTAAAAAAAAATTGACCACGTTTCTGCGTGTTAATCTGCAAATGTCGTCGAAAGATGATAGTCTTGCGTCTGGAAAGATTAAACGAAACGTACGTTTATTTGATGTTCTGTGCAAGAAAACTGGGGAAAGTTATTCTGGAAGCGCTGAGTTAGAGTGCTTAGAGCATGCAGATGAGGCAAACGGGCGCACCAAGTCACGTCCCACGTGACTTGATGCAGTTATCTGGCAGTTATCTTGAAAAATAAAACACGTGGCGTGCGCGCCCGTCTCAGAGGCGATAAGGTGAAGAACGTAAAGTGACGGGTAGGTGCCACCACCGTGTCGTCGTCTTAGCAAAGCGTCGGAAACACTTCCCTTTTCGTGCAAGCGTTGCACGGTCAGCGCCACGTGATAAACGCTGCGGTCCTTAGAATAACTTATGTATGTCTTTTCTAGTAAAATACGCACATGCAGAATATATACGTGTTGTTATGGTGCCTCAGATATGCGCGATAGTGGCTTTTTAATTGACAATCGCACAAGTATGAACGCTGAACTTTCAGCAATATTGGTAGGCGCTGCGGATTGGGTCGGCCGTTTGGGCTATCCGTTAGTGCCATTTGAACAGTTCGGCACCGTTGAGAGTAGACAAACAGACAATTGAACAGACAGACTGACCAAAATGTTTGCGTCGAAGGTTCCCAAGAAAGACTATCGTCTTTGAAAGAGGTGAATGTCTTGAGGTGCGCACGAGGTAACTTTTAAATTAGAAGCATTTCATAGCAAATTTCGTCAACTTTGAGCGTATCTATCTATCTATCTAACTATCTATCTATCTATCTATCTATCTATCTATCTATCTATCCACTTACGTTTGGGTGCTCTCGTGGTCACCCCCTTAATGTGACGTGAACCAAAATTAGCATAGGGGGTAAGATGGTTTGACGAATATAATGTGCTGACGAAGACATAAATGATGTCATAATCCCGTCGCGGAAGTCTTCAAACATTTCGCGCCAGACAGTACCACATACCCACGGGCAGGTATGTGTGGCTGGTATGCGGGTACGTGCCACAGCTGATTGACACTAGCGTTAATTAATGCCCGATATCAGTATCGTCTACCCAACAAATGCAAAGAATAAATTTCGGGATCCCAGCTGGAATCAAACTGAGGCATTCTGCGTGGCAATGAAGCATTTTACCACAGAGCTACGCCCTGTCTCGGAACTACTTTTCGAAAAGACGCTAATCTTCATGAAACTTAAATAGTGGTGGCAGTGCTGCCTACCCAGTTTTGTGAACATAACATATCTACTCCTTTGATACAGAAGTCACGTTGAGTTACCTTCAGATGTGCTTAGTTGCCATATGCGCTAAAATTTATTTATGTAGCAGTGTTCAGGGCCCCCATCCTCACGAGCATCAGTGCTTCATATCAGCTTCTATGTTTCTAATACGCATGTTTCAGTTGGCATCATTGCGGAAGTGCAAACAACTGGTTATGTAACCATCTGTAACTCTTCAACTTATATGTGTGAGTGCAACATTTGTACCCATATTTAGTCATTTCACGACGTGTCGCTCAATAAAAAAATGCGGCACGGTCACCTTCTTTCCGCATGCTTGGCATATCGTTGATTCACAGCTGCATGGAATCTGCCGATTTTCTTTTTTTTTACGGTGGCCGCCTTCACCTGATAGAGCGGGGTGATGGCACTATCCACACAACAACAACAACTGGAATGGTCGTGGGGTGATCGCCTGACCATATTCAACGACATCACACAACATTACAGTCTAAACAGACGCATATACCCCCCTACCACACAACAAATTGGATGAAAGACAGGCCGTAACTACAATTACAAACAAATACGTATCTCAGCCTGGCGATCGTATACGCCTGTGTTATCCTCACCTAGAACCGACGGACGCGTGTAAAGCATGCGGAGAAAGGGCCACACTGCGGCACATGCTTTCAGGTGGTCAAAATTTCTGGAGCCCTCCACTACGGCGTCTCTCATAATCATATGGTGGTTTTGGGACGTTAAACCCCACATATCGATCAATCAATGCAGCACATGCTTTGGGAGTGTGCTGGAAAAGTTAACGCCACTGCCACCGCTCTCTTCGCGACGCATGTTAGGCAGGGACGAACTCCGAGACAAATTGCTGTTGCCAGAACGGCCTCGAGGGCAGGGGCTGGCCTCAGCCGCAGCTGCGGTCACTGTTGCCGATCGGTGGCGTCAGCTGCGCTGCCACTGGGAGGCGGCACTCACAAGCGATGAGCTGGCCGACCAGCTCATCGCTTGGAAATCATGTATTGGAAAGCATGTATACAGGACGCGTGTGTTTGTGAATCATCACAGCTACTTTCCCTTCATTCGCAAGCAGAGTAAGTGCTTTTAACTGTTTTGACAAGCAGAGGCGTGACCGTGTGGTGAACTTCCGTTTGCCACAAAAACGACCCGGGTTCAATCCTCAATTTAACCCAAACAACTCTGCTTTAGTCGCCACTTGGCCTCAGTATTTTTCATCAGGCATTTATTTTATTCGCATCGTTTTTCATTTTTTCAGTCACGCGTAAGATGATGATTTTTCGCTCACAACAGCCGACACCGACGCCGGAATTTCGCGAAAGGTGCTCTTCAACGCTGTCGCGTTAAAACGGCTTCAATCGTTCAGTTCCATGGTTAACTTGAAAAGTATATCCGAGACCTTTTGTGTAAGTTAGCGACTCAACTCTGGTTATCCTGCAAGGAAGAATCCCGGGCTCTTTGGTACACACATTGTTTTGAGATAACGCTCACACCAAAAGCACCTTTGTAGGGCTTCTATCAGGGTCGCAGTGTAGTATGGCTCACTGGACCTTACGTCGACTATTGCCGAACGTAAATGCATCTAAAGCATATGAATGTGTTGTACCATCTGTACGAAACAGTTGTACGTGATAAACACTCTTCATAGGGTCTTCGTTCAACTGCTTCGTGGTGGTGAAATAAAAGCTGCGGTGTATTTCAGTGGAAACAAGAACACCACTGCCGCATTTCTCGCGCTTTGACCGCTGACGCCCGAAGAGAAAATGCGCGCTGGCAACGGCAGGAAAATTTAATTTGGTGGTCACTGTGGTCGTTCAGATTGTGGCCCAATAATCGAGCCATATCTCATTGACGAATGTCAGAGATGCATACATCATATGAATGCGTTGAGCAGTCTAAACACAGCCCCAGAGGCAGTGCAAGCGGTGTAATCTCAACAACACAAAGCTTCTGCGTTATTTCTGTTCTCTTATTTTCGGCTCAGATTTTGCACATCTTTTGTCGGCAGCCATATACACAGCTAACCTGTGGGAACCTTTTTGTCGAGATGACGGGAACTATCAAAGTGTATAAGACGCACGTCTCTGATTTACTCTGCCCTGTTCATGTATTCTATCGTTGGACAGCAAGCTCTTGCTCTCTCTTTTGGAGGTAACGCTACATACGAAAACATTTGAGCGAAGCGGTGCCAGGCACACTATATGGTAAGTATGACCGTGAGCGCTCCAGGTAACGCCTTGCGAAGGGAATAGGCATGGTACCAAAATTACCACCAGTCATTTACGACCAAAACCACCACAGGCCATTTAAGATACAAACGCGGAGCTCCTTCACGATGATTGCCAAATGTCCGACTCTAAAGCATACAACGTGGGAAGATTGCATAATGTGCGCAGAGTACCAGTAATTTATTCACCGTCTTCCGTGTTCTGCGTTTGTTTCTAGATAACTTTGCCGATGTGTAGCACCAGACTAGACGCGTTTTTCACGCTTTCATCTCTCAATGTTTATCCAGCAACCATTTAGTCCCTATCTCCACATTTGGGGTTTTGTTACCACTTTATTCAACTACCACATCAAGCGGTTTACCTTATTCAGATCTGCTTATTGAGCTGTTACCTAAGGAACCGTTCTGTAGCGATGCCGAAGTGCTCAAGAGAGTGACTCACGTTTCTCTCCTCAGTTTTCTCGCCTATAGACTGGACTTACGCCTGCTCTATTCACATCATACATGTATCGATTTTGACAGCAGCGTCTGGAGAATTCGCAGCCTTGAGCAATCGCTTGTACCTTCTTCGTTCTTTGCTTTCAGGGCGTGAGCTGTATGCCAGGCATATTTCAAGAAAGGTTGGCCAGGATGATTAATAGCTCAGATGGTAGGTCCCGGCAACTTCGCCAATCACGAAGCTTCGTCTCACCCACGTCGCTTATGCCATGTGAAACACGCAAACTTCGCGAACCCCTTTCATAGACTTCAAATGAGTAACTTGCGCAAAGATGGACGAGACTGCGTAGTTGTGCTTCCCGCTGACCCAAAGGGTCTCAAAAAACTGCGTTGCTATGTGTTTTTTTTTTGTTTTTTTTTCTAGCTCATCGCATACTCCATCCTCCTTGACGGGCTTCCGATTCAGACGAATAGTGCTTTGGGTAGGTCAAGCACTTCTTCATGAACTAAGTCCATTTAAGGTTCTTTATCTATCTATCTATCTATCTATCTATCTATCTATCTATCTATCTATCTATCTATCTATCTATCTATCTATCTATCTATCTATCTATCTATCTATCTATCTATCTATTTGGCTCGAGGCTCGTTCAGACATTCAATCGGTAAAATAGAGAAGGGAAAAAATAATAGAGTTATAGATGCACGCAGAAGCAAAAAAAAATTCCGCCATATCCAAGAAGTGAATGATGATGAGTGGGCGAAGCTCCGGAGGTAAACCTGGTAAACCATGAATCCTCTGTACATTTTGCCCACTCGATTTTATTACATCGCTCCCCCTAGCGTACGTCGCCGCACTAAATCGAACGATTGCCTTCAACCAATTACACGCGCCATATGTGACATCATTCCTATTTTATAAGATCTCGCGTCTTTCATCAACTACAAGTACCGCTTTCTAGTTTATAACATCTTGCATCTTTTCATCATCAGCTACAAGTACCACCATCTAGTAAACACTACAAGAACTAAACGAGAGGTGGCTACATACAGGAGACGGTACCGCCATCTAGTGAACACTGCAAGAACTAAACTAGAGGTGGCTACATACAGGGGACGGTACCGCCATCTAGTGAACACTGCAAGAACTAAACTAGAGGTGGCTACATACAGGCTACAGGGGGCGCACAGCCCACGCCCTAAGGAGCTTCGCCCCTAAAAAAAGGACAGTTGCCTTCTCATTGTTACATTGTTCTTAACGTTGCATGGCTACATGGCTAAGCGAACATACCGCCTTCATTGCAGCGCCTCGATGAAGGAGTGAGTGGACCCGTCAGCCTTGGAAGGCCACAGTGCGAGCATGGACTGCGTTGACGAGGGTCACCCGACACCTAGGGCCGTGTGGCACAGAGGAGTCGGTGAGTAACTACGTTATTCCGCATGTCTTCGCCACTCTTGTTGGAGGAAAATTTTCACGCTCGACAACGGTTGTCAAAGAATCTGCAACACGTATACAACACGCTCGAAATGCGTTGCCAGCAATGCTGCTTCTAAACATACAAGATCTACGCATTGTGCTTAGTCCATGTGTACATCCAGCTCTCAGTAGCCTCTTTCTTGACCACTGGCTTCGCGTTTGCGTTTTTTCTAATGGTCATAAGAGCTGCCGGAAAACACTTCAGATATCACAGTAAAGTTTAAGCGCATGCTTAGTAAACAATTAAATGTTTTATAAAGCCTGGGGACCACCGACGTGAAAAGACAACGACACGGTCTGTCCGCCTGTCTGTCTGTACATTTATTTGTTTGCCCATCCTTAACGATACCTGAAACGGCACCAAGCAATACCTCAAACGGCCAACCCCATCCGCAGCGCCCACCAATCTTCTTCAAGTTTCAGCGTTCATACTTGTGCGATTGTCAATTGAAAGGATATTATTGGGCGTATCCAAGGCACCATTACAACACGTGAATATTTTGTATGTGTGTCTTTATACAATCAAAGGCATACATAAGCAATTCTAAGGACCGTAGCGTTTATTACGCTGCACTGAAAATGCAACGCTTGCACAAAAAGGCAAGTGTTTACAACGCTGTGCTAAGATGACACGGTAATGCACCTACCCGTCGTCTTGCGTCTTACACCTTAACACGTCTGAGACGGGCGCGCACCCCGCGCGCTTTCTTTTCCAAGTTAACTGCCAGATGGCGCTCATGTCTGACGTTGGACGGGACTCGATGCGCTCGTTCACCTCCGCTGCCAGCTCGAGGCACTTTAACGCAGCGCCTGCAGAATACCATTCACCAATTTTCTTGCACAGAACATCGAATAAACGTTTTGTTCACTCTCTCCTGACGGAAGACCATCGTGTTTCGACGACATTTGCAGTGTAACATGAAGATAAGGGGCAATTTTTAATTATGTTGTATTTTCTTGTACTCATTTTGTCTGTAGTCGTTGCAAACTGTAATGAAAGTCTGCCCGCAGTTGCGCGAATATCGCGAATGAGAGTGTCCCGCGTTAGAATCTTCTTTGCTATCGTGCTTAAAACAACTCTTCAACATTCAGGTATATATTGCACTCTTGGAGCAATAGATTCCCCAAATTTGATATCCGTGAAGTCGCTATCAATACCATACGTTGTTGAATACTATCCTTGAATTGTCGTACCTATATACAACTTGTCTATCTTTATTATCAATACATATCTCCTTTATTTTGTAGGGCTAATAAAACTTTTCTTGTGTTGGTTATGCGTGCTTTCATGGTGCATGCCCACATTTAAAATATCAAAACATCTTTGTTTAATTAAGAAGGCTAGGTTGCGTGAGCTGTATGACACTTATGAAATGATTTAGCCGCTTAATGTAAGTGTCCTTGGTTGAATTTTCGACCGAGTGAACTGAAGGATTCCTTTTTTTTTTCTCGTGCTGAGGGCAGTTGCATAATATGACCATAGTTTGTGTTCTGATATAGATTAATTTTTATATGTGTTATTTTTATGTTTGGTTTTGTTTCTTTATATTCAATAATAGGCGCTTAACATATTCTTGTGCTTTTGTTCCTAAATAACACATCAGGAAACAATAGGTAACAACTACTACGTTAAGCAGCTACTGTAAAACCAAAACATTCTTTTTATGTGTCACGGTATACCATTGTGGGCTGTACTATTTCAACCAATATTTCCTACGATAAGAGTATGTCGCCGAAAACATATGCAATTGTGCTTATTTCAGAAGCAAATAAAAAGTGAGACAGCGGAATCCTCAGCTGTCCCAATATAACGTGTCCAGAGTTAAAGGCGTCACAAAGGCGTGTTTTGGTGTCTCTTAATCTTCATTACATAACAAAATAAGCAAGAACGGCAAAATTAAGCAGATTGTTTTGAAACTGGCTTCAAAACTTACTTTTCTCCCACTAAAGCCACTGAAAAAAAAACAATGTAAAGACAAAAGCCCGAAGGAAAAAAAAAACATGAAGAGAACGAGCGATACAATCCTGGTTTTCCTGAAAGTGTTAGCGTGTCTCTGTGCTGCCTCTTATTTGCAGAAAATGCAAATTTACAAACGAGCTTCCAATACCCCCTGAACTCAATTGTACTTACATGTACAATATGTGTCACCTGGTCAGCTTAGTAAGCAACCTTCGGGACAACTAAAAAAACGGGAAAGGTGCGTGCTAACGCCAGCATACACGCGGTCCCATTTTCATGTATACTATACAGCGCGTGTGCCTATTAACGCAGCTGCAACACACATCTTGCGTATAGAGGCAATAATAAAGCAATTCGAAGCGCGAAAAACAGTAAGAATGTGCGAGATGCATGCTCAATCTGTGCCTCGCGCGTGGCGTTCCTCACCTGCGCTGCTCACGCTGTGTTCGCCGCAAATTCAACAGAGGCTCAAAACGACGCTCTCGCGTCGACGAAGGCACGAAAGGGTACAACTAAAGTAACTTAGAGAGATTATTAAGCGATGCTCAGATGTTCTTATATCGGCAACAGCAAGGGTACGCCTGCCTTTCCACGCGCGTATTGTCGTTAAAAATGCATTATATTCTCGCTTCGGGGGCAAATCGGTGCTAGCTCACGTTCTCGTGTCGCCAAACTACGCTACCGCTTTCAGCCGAGGGTTCTCTAGGGGGGGGGCGGGGTCGGTGGTGTGCGCAAAGGTGAAGGTGTGTCATCTTTTTGCATCGAGCACGGAGCAGAGGTGAAAGTGGAACACGGTTCTGAACACAGAGGATCCAAGTTATAGGTAACAGACTGCAGCGGAATTCTCGAGAGAAAGGCTTTCTACTCGAGACCGCTAAAGCCCCTCCTTCCAGTTTTTTTTTATTTTGCTGCATAAATATTTGGTTTACATTGAATTATGTACACCAGTGCCAACGTTTCGACCTAATTACCAAATTTGATAGTAGAATAGGTGATTATACCAGAATTTCCTGCCCCGTATCATTTTTTGTTGTCCAACTTATTTCGTGTTCTGCAATTAGGAATGCTAAGTAGTGGATATTTCATGCATTTTAGGTGCAATATAAGAGTCTCCCTTAGTTTTGGGCTTTCTGAACGACAGAAAAATTGGTGTTCAATATTGAGGTTTAGAACAAACACCCCAGGCACGCAGCTTCTTAGTTGCGAATATGACAATGTATTTACGGTATTCCCATGCAAGACCTAATAATCAAAACATCTAAAGCAATCAACTCAATAAATGATACTCATGTCAATTTATGAGCTCAGCTTCAACAAGCGCTTTTCCTTTCTCATAATTTCTCACCGGCACAATCACTGCCTTAGCGTGCAATTTTGGACCAGATGGTTCACCTACATCGTAAAGAAGCGCAAAAAGACGAATACACGATATATGGACTTAAAAAGACAGGTACTTAACTTACAAGAGAGGTTAGTTCAGCACCTTTCCTGTCTAGGCTTTAATTTACTGTCTTCATGTTCCAATGCTTTACCACGCACCGAATGAGTGCCAGTGCATTTGAAGATCAGTGTAAACCGAGGATTCGCAACAGTGAATTCGACACGAGTGAATGCCAACCGCTAAAGCACAAACACACAAATTGGACAACAGTCGCAAAAAGTCGCAATTCCCGTGTGCAATAATCGCACACGGGAATTGCGCGAGTAGACGCGAAAACTAAGGCGCTGTAAAAACGACGAGAAACTGATGGCTGGACTCGTCGCATTCGGAAACACGCCACAGTGTCCCTTGACGATACTCTAAATCTCACGACCAACGTCAGCGCCCACAAGGGATCACTACTCTATGCGGGGGAACACCGGCGAGATAAGCTTTAGGCAGGCACCACCCGTGATAGATGACCATGATAGATTACATGCCATGGATTCTAATCCCTCAGCCTATGGTCGTTACTCTATGGTGAGCCACGGCTGCACGCCCCGTTCCTCTCCCCTCTTAGCATTTAACGCCGTGCTGCTATCTCCACTAGTCTCACGTTTCTCAGCGTTTACTCGTGTGCTTCATCCATCCTTAATTAAATGATGGTGGCGCAACAGATACTAGCAGAGAAAAGGGAGACAGAATAGAGCGCCAGACTGTCGATTCGTTTGGCCCCGCGGCGGTGGTGTAGTGGCTAAGGTACTCGGCTGCTGACCAGCAGGTCACGGGTTTTAATCCCGGCGTCGGTGGCTGCATTTCCGATGGAGGCGGAAATGTTGTAGGCCCGTGTACTCAGATTTCGGTGCACGTTAAAGAACCCCAGGTGGTCAAAATTTCCGGAGCCCTCCACTGCGGCGTCTCTCATAATCAAATGGTGGTTTTGGAACGTTAAATCCCACAAATCAATCCAGTGTCTCAGGTGCTAACGTTTCCCTGCTACGTCCTAACACACGTGTTTCTCGGAATAGAGGTGTTCAGCCGCCCGAATCACAATGTATCGGCAGGTGTGAGCCCACGCCACTCTTAATTGACAAGATATGCTCCCTAAGGCGATCACTAACACAGCGTCCCGTTTGGCCTATGTACACCTTGCCACAGCTCAACGGAATGAAGTAAATAACGCCCACTTTGCAACGCAGAACTAGCCGGCCGTGCTTCTTTTCGCATGAAAGCTTAGCTTTCTGCGAACAAATGCGGGCACAGAGCTTTGACAGGTTGTTGGGTGCCGAGAAGACCACTTGAACGTGATGACTGTTGCCAACTTTCTTCAAATTGTGGGCAATTTTGTGCATGTAAGGCAGAGCTTGTGGTTTGTTTGTCCGCACAACCTCGGGCTGTCTGCTGCATCCTTTGCTGCATCCGAACTATGACGCTGTATACTGTCTCCTTTTTTTTTTTTTGCTAGCGTCTGTTGCGCTACCATCACTTTATTAAGCTATGCACCAATTCACCCAACGTTCCACACTGCTGAAGCATAATTCGTCCATCCTGTCACCTTCTCTTGTTTCACTATAGGGCTTTGAAAAGCGTTACCTCAGTTACATTAGAAGATGCAGGTTATTCTGTAACGCTCATTGAGTCCTCCGGCTGTATCGCAACCACTTGCACTTTGGCTGTCCGTCGACTCAGCGAGCACCATCTAAACGCCCTTTTTTTGCCAATCCTGGCTCCTTCACTGAAGTAAGGCAATTTTTTTTTCAGCATATTGAAATCTGTCTTACGTTTCAGTGGTAAAGCTCGAAGCGCAAAGTCAGGCAGGCATCGTCGTGATGATTCGCTTTGTGCCTTTGACGTTTGGTTTGCGTGCTAACGCGACAGCTATTTCATTTCCCTGGGCCATAGATGAATTGTTAGAGCCTTATCTTGGTCAGCCGCGTCATGATCCGCCACTGAAAGAGTCTGCGAAGACAAGAAACCGGCAGACAAAGCACGTTTTTCTACGGGATGCGAGGCTCCAATGCACTTTCCAGTGAAACGCGTGCCTCCACGAATGTCCACTTTGGCTCTACCAATATCGAGCAGCCGAGAGCTCTTTTGAGCATTCCCGACGCCGCTGTTGGGTTTGAGGGGGTTGGTTTTACCTCTACAGACGCTTTTTGTTGCTTGTTTTGGACCCGATAACAAAAGGACTTGCTTCAGCGATAAATTGAAGATGAAAAAAAAAACAGTCGGTGAGATGCGAAGGTTGTTTCCTGCGAGTCAATTAAGACAATGACATCATCCTCACTGACAAGCAAGCGTGGCAGCCAGCGCGCAGTACACATATATTGCTATAAAGCACGAATCAAAACGACATCTATAGGCCACAGCTAGTTACGCTTCCACCCTGAGTGTGTGATGTAGGCTTGCATATCAATGTCCGCAAATACTGCAAACAGTACTTTGGTTTTACTACTACAGTTTAAAACAAAAAACACGTGTAATGGGTGCACAATTTTTTCTTTAGTGCGAAAAAAAAGGTAAGAAATGTGCTGCTTCACGAGAAAAAAATTGTAATGTTCGTATCGAAACACTACACAATCTTTGAGCGACTTTTGCAAGAAGGTACTTAGTGTTTCATTATTACTGTTTCACTATTCTTACCAGAGTTATGCTTTTGCGGTTTAACTGAAAGTTCCTATTTTGGTTTGAGGCTTTCTAAGTATAGTGAGCCTCGCTGTATTAGATTTACCCAGAGTGCTTGGTGCGACTTGAAGAAGTGGTATGTTGCATTAGTCTTACTTAAAGAGTGGCCCGTCTGTCCAACATAACACTGTCTCGAGGACATTAAACCAAATTTCCCGTGGTCTTTCATATACCACTCATAAACGCGTTACCTTTGGCCCTCCTCCGTATTTCCCGCATCAGCGCAAAGCTTACCAAGCTCGCTTTCCATTAGCAAAATAACGTAGTGCCGTATTTGGCAGCCACCTTTTCGAAAGCAATAGCACAATCCTTGAAGATAGAGGACGTCAATAACAAGCTGCTCCTTTGTTGTTACTATCCGCCAGCAGTAAACCCCTCGCTTTCGCCATCTCCTTTTGCAAAAACCTTTCAACAAAGAAATACAGGAGGTACTTTGAGAACCATGAAACCTTGAGTATCTCTATATGTCCATAGCAAACTCTCTGTGGGCAAGAATTACTAGGCGGCGCCTTCAAACAAGATGCTGCAACAGCAATCCTGACAACCTTATAATGCCCTGAATGAAATTCATAAATACGTTGTACAATAGGTTTCGCCTAGATTAGGCAGACATTATTTCTCTTTCAAATTTTGTAAACTCCACCCTGGTGTCACCCAATCGAGTAGAAGTTGCGAAAATTATATAATCATCAACACTCAATGGTGTTACTTTGACGTTACTACCAGCATATCAAGACTATGCGTAGCCAAACTATGAAGTGCATTCAGTTCACCACTCCGCTTCGTTCAAATGCCGGAATTCTAATGATTTACCAGTATTATAAGACTTAGCGAAAGTATTATATTAAATGTAACTAAGATTAAAAAAAAGATCTCAATCGGTTTCGTGTCATGTGACACAGAGTCCTAACGATGCAGTACATAACTGAGTTATGAAGAATTTTTTAAAATGAAGGCGGTGTACTTAACGATGCCACAGTTTTGGGCTTTGTAATGAAATTTGAAATTTAAAAGAATATAGGTTGGAGCTAGAAAACGCAAATCAGGTTTACAATGGAAGAACAGAGGTGAACAGGAAGAAGAAAAAGGTCTTTTTAGGAAGATCAGACTCAAAATGTCCCGAAAGGGACACCAACACGATGTGGACATCAAACAGTAAATGAGCATCCTACTTTATTATCAATTTTCTACTTTTACATTACGACGATCTATCACGTAAAGCAAGTAGCAGACGTCTCTTGCTTTCTCCCTCCCCCTTCCATAATCAAACCACCCAACTCGCCTGCAAC
This sequence comes from Rhipicephalus microplus, assembly GCF_043290135.1. Classification (NCBI taxonomy): domain Eukaryota; kingdom Metazoa; phylum Arthropoda; class Arachnida; order Ixodida; family Ixodidae; genus Rhipicephalus; species Rhipicephalus microplus. The sequence continues at coordinate 121,878,942 of NC_134703.1, forward strand.
GTGTATTGCAAAGGCGCTGTGTATGTAGGCCCCACTGTTTCCCGTCAATGTATCGCACACTGAGGGCTGCTCTCCGATCGCTGAAATCCGGTACACGCGTACACGTTCAAACGCAGAGCAGCATGACGGAGATTAAGGGAAGGTAATCAGCAATTAGGGATCGTCAAATCATTAAACGCGTTCCGCACGCCAAGCATCACACGTGCCTCCGCTATAGAAGGGGCACACGATCACAAATGCGTAAACAGACAAGGCCTGAGGTAAATGAAGATGAATGACACCTGTCACCTCTTTCACAGACATTCGCGCCCTGCGCGATCAGTCTTCGGTAGCGTTGTTCACGTCATAAGCCATTGGAGGCGGGCCCTCACGCGTCATGCCTTAATATTATAATATTATACAGAAGCGATGAGTCAAAGCTTCCAGATAACCTCCACATTATATTGGCTTCCTCATTATTGCTCTATTTTACATTTTCAAAGCAACTAGATGTATTTACGCTTCACCTCCTTGTACCCTGAACTTCAATGTTTCATAATAGATCACCACATCTTCGAAACACCAGTGTTTTGTAAAAACCACCCACGGGGGAAGAAAACACTGGAAAAGTTTGAGTAGCCATATCAAGAACTGCTGCTGCTGATTAACCAACTGATCAGCAGCGACACAAGTGATTCATTATTGTGCAAACAATATCCCAACAAGAAAGAACCCAAACCGATATCAATACCTTAAACGCTAAAGATCAAGAAGGAGTAAACGACACATTAGATGTTTCCCGATTGGCTGCACGTATTGAGCACATAGTACCAGAGTGCATCTATACGGGACAACGAGATAGCTGTACAAAAAAAAACTTAATAGAACCGCAAAGTAACAGAAATGTGGAAGTGAATAATGATATGCATGGTTTGTGAAGGTCTATTTCTTTTACCTCGTTGTTTTTATGTATGCATTCTTGCATTATGTGCTTCCTTTTATCTCTCTCTCTCTCTTTTTTTTTACCCTGAATTTTTTCTCTAACGCGTATCGGCAAGAAGCTAGTGTTCCGGGTAATTAGTTACCGCTTCGAAATGAAGCGGCTTTACCGATTCGTCCTCATTATTTCAGGTCTCTCCGGGAGCCGGGGACCCACCCCACTCGTTTACTTATTCTGCGATGTTGAAATGCGAAGCATTTCTTAGCGAACTTCCGCAATTTTGAGCGTATCTATCTATCTATCTATCTATCTATCTATCTATCTATCTATCTATCTATCTATCTATCTATCTATCTATCTATCTATCTATCTATCTATCTATCTATCTATCTATCTATCTATCTATCTATCTATCTATCTATCTATCTATCTATCTATCTATCTATCTATCTATCTATCTATCTATCTATCTATGTAGCCGCCCACGAATTGTAGCTCTCCTGGCCGTTCCCATAATGGTATCAATACCAAACTTGCATAGTATGGCATAACTTGACTGTATGAAGAACATATTCGACTTGACATAACTTTAAAATCATGACATGTATGTCATGAGTGTCATGATTTACATTTCATGGTCCTGCAGCTTTTGCGGTGGTTTCCTTCACATGGCATGTTGCAGAACTAGTATAGTATGACATAACTGCATGCTGAACACAAGCGACTGACTCTAACATAAAAATCATGACATGCTTTTTATGTAACATCATGTCTACATCCCACGCTCGTGATGTACTCGCAGCCGTTTCACTAGCGTCCCTTATACCAAATTGATATCATGGGACGTGAATGGGTGACGAAGGTGTGATACGGGTGCAAACATGATAAATGTGGGATGCGTGTCATGTAACAACATGACTACATACAACAGTCAAGGTGCCGAATGCATTTACGGGGCGCGGTGCGTGTGCTTGCCGGCGTTCATTTCGTCGCGTCACGCCCGCGTTGCCACGCCAGGCGCCATTTTGCCATATACTCGCAGACGCGCGCCCCGCTGCGTTGCTTTAACGCATGCGCGTTTCAATACGTGTGGCGTCCATCCATCACAAAAAAAGGAAGATGCAGTGCTGTCCGGGTAACGCATCGACGCGAAATGCAGCACGTCACATTTCGCGCCGTTTGCTGTCGGGCCGCGCCGACAAACCCTGGTCGCGTGGGTCGCGCCTGGCGTCAGACTATAAAGTGCCCGCGTTTTGCTAACGTAGCGTCGCTGTGCCCAGCGTGCGCACGCGTCAACGCTACTTTGTAGTATATTGGGCCCTTCATGATGTGCTCGCGGTCGTTTCGCTAACTCCACATATACCAAATTTGGTGTTCCGCGACGTCATCGGATGACGAAAGTATATCTATTTTATTTATTTTTATTTATCATATACTGCGAACCATTTAAGGTCCAAGAAGGAAAGGTACAGCAAGTTCAAAGGTAAAATAAATGTACAACAAAGTTGCAACAAAATTGATACTGGTATACACAAAATGTAAGAAAAACATAGCAATCACCATCAAATTATACTCGTTTCCAGAGGGCTGAGTACACCCACTGCAACACAATCCATAAGCAAAGCACCACACTCTTAGGCACACAACGAATTGTTAAATTAAACAAGTATTGTGAAAGCGAGGAAAGGAAACACAAGGCGCATTTCATGGTGAAAAGGAAAGAAGAGTAGAGTTTCAGGGCAACAAATTCCACTCAGAGATTGATTTCGGGAAAAAAGAGTGTTTGTATAAATTAGTTCTTGCGAAAATTGGCTTGATGCTACAGCTGTGTTTGTGACGGGAAGGCCTGGAAGAATCCTTTGCCATGTAGTTTTCTGGCTTTATTTTGAGTTTAGAAAAATATATTAGACGGAGTAAGTTAAGTCGAGCAGCTCGTCGTCTGTCCTCAAGAGGTTCAAGATTTGCCAACTGCAACATCGCAGAGGGGGAATCGCGGCGTCTATATCTACTGTAAATAAAACGGGCTGCCAGGCGCTGAATTTTTTCTATCTTTTGTATATTGCTTTTTGTGTGAGGGTCCCATACTACGGAGGGTACTCCAAGGAAGGCCTTACCATTGTTTAGTAAGCTTTAAGCTTTAAGGAACTGGGGGCATTAGCTAATCGATGCTTTAGAAACCCTAGTTTTTTACGTGCGCAAGAGCATGTATTTACTATATGGGTTGTCCAGTTGAGGCTTGAGGTAATTGTAACACCCAAATATTTATATTCTTCGACTTGTGTAATCTGTGACCCTTTTATATCATATTTAAACTGAAACTTGTTGATTTTGTTGGTGATACACAAGTGAGCAGTTTTTTCTAGATTAATTACCATGTTCCACTCGGAACACCAAGTTTCCAAATTACCGATGTTTCTGTTTAAAACTTGTTGATCTGCCGTTGAGTTTATGACTTTGAAAGGAATGCAGTCGTCTGCGAACAGTTTAACTGTTCTGGTGCAAACATGATAATCCTAACACACATGTAATTTAAGAAAATGACAACATACCATGCTGATTGCGTGATCACGGCCGTTTCGCTAGCTCCACATATACTAAATTTGGTATCACGTTACGTGAATAGACGAAGGTAAACGACACATCCGAACATGATTATCATGACACGTAAGTCATGTACAACATCATTTAGCTCCACCTCGTAACATTGTGTTGATTTTAGAGTGACATATCAACCTTCCTCACTCGTGCTTCACATATCATCAATTCCCACTGTACATGGGATCTGCCAATTTTTTCGTAGTTGCTTTTGCGTGTCATGTTTTAGTTGTGCTTGAGATCCCTTTAGCTAACGTCCCCAAATGCATAGTATGTAGCACAATTTCTTAAAGATGGAATCGAAACTTTATGCGTATCCAAGACATGAACGCTTAATCATATGGTGGTTTCGGGACGTTAAACCCCACATACCAATCAATCAATCAATCAATCAATCACTCAATCAAAGCCAGAATGCTGGCTAAGAGGCAAAACATTGTCCACGTGAATGCTCTGCTGACATTACCGGCCAACAAATGCATTATATTTTCAGCACTATCAATAGTGTCACCTGTAATACTGCTACCCATAGTACTAAGAATTTCACTGTCGGTTATACTTATTCACATTTTATCGGTAGGAGTACTATCATTAGTTTCAAAAAGCTGTCCATGCTATTGATAGTCCATTTAGCGATATAATTCTGCATCACTATCAACTAGTTATACCGGATCTGTCGGTGTTTCACTTGGCTCGAGACGCCTGGACTGCTCAGGGGGCTTTATCTGAAAACTTTTACTTCTGCGTGTTATACACAATGTTAGCGTGCTTCACAATAGATTATTGAAGGCCACCTAAACGGAGATATATTAGAAATCTTCAAGTCGATTTTTCAGTGACAAGCAATATATTCACGTTTGACAACAATGGAAGCCTGGTTAATCACTCTCTCTTTTTCTTATCAATTCTTTCAATTATTGCCCTTTATCTTCTAAAAAAGACAGATACCTAAAACATGAAGTGGTCGTGCTCCTCAATATTTTAATGCATCCTTACCTTGTTCTCTGTGCCTGAACAGGAACAAGTCGAGACGGCGTGGTCCCAGGCGGAGCATCCATGGACCGATCGCGACGTGTCGACCGAAATCAAGTCGGTCATGCTTGGGGGTGCGGAGCCTTCTTGTACCTACCAGCGTTCGAATAGCAGCTCGCACTGGTGCCTGCACGGGAGCCTTCAGTGAACCATTTCACAGCATCGCGTCCGAGGATGGTAAAACTGCAGTCACTCCACCACACGTCTTGCTTCAAAACCCGTAAGGCTCCGTGCAGACGTAACTCATGAAGGTGCCTCTAACAGCAACAAGAGCTGATGTTGACAGCTGTCTTCAGCAGCTCGCACAGGGAAGCAATCGTTGAACTGCGCCTTTTCCGATGCCTATGCTTTTCGTGTTTTTACTGATTGGACAGTGGCCAGATTGACGTCCCCTCCGCGTTATCAACGGCATCAGCCATCCACGAATGTTGGACGGTAAGAATAGCATAGCATAATGCGTAAGGTATGACACTGAGAGCAGCGGCCAGAAAGTACAATCACTGCTGTCGTCTGTTTGAAGCTGCCGCCTAGTTTGCTGCCACGTAAACACGAGGGCAAAAACCTCGGGCTAATGCAGCAGTGGCTTCGATCGTTTTGTGAGCGAAGCAGCCCGTGACACACGTTCAGTTTTGCTCAACGGGCCTGTTGCCTTCGTTGTCACTTTCGCGAAGAACTTGGTGTGGCCGCGTTCGCCTGAGAAACGCCTCCTTTATTTCATTCAATGCCAGTGTGAACGCATGTTCTGTAACGGGAGCCTTTGGTCCACCTTAGTTGAGAAAGTGGGGTTCGTCCGACCCACATGAAGGGTAGGGCTGCTTGCAGAACATGGACGTTCGAGTGCTTTTCCACGTAGATGCGATGAATATGTAGATGCGATGAGTATGTACGCCTCTCCAACCTCGACAAATTTCAGCTCCTGTCGCCCCATCAATTGAGGTTTCGTCAAAGACTTTCCATCAATCTAGCACCAGTTGCTCTTACTGAAAATACCAGAAACACAATTGATGATAACAAATTCCTTGGATAAGTCTTCCTTGACTTAAGTCAAGCCTTTGATTCTATCAATCATGTTATTCTTTTAATTGAACAAGCTCTCTTTCTATGCTATAACTGGTCCGCCACGAGATTTCATTTCCAGTTATTTACTGAATCGTACGCAAGTTGTATCCATTTCAGGCGTACTGTCGGGCTCCAAAACTACCAATATAGGGGTCCCGCAAGAATCAATATTAAGTCCTCTTCTATTTATCGTTTACATGAATGACCTGACAGACTTTTTATCACCTCACACACAATCTTTGCTTTACGCAGACGACACCACCATATTTACGGCTCACGACTCCATTCCTGCACTAACCTCTCCGCTAAACAACGATCTTCAGAGCGTCATTAATTGGTGCCTCAACAACAAGCTTGTTATTAATCCTTATAAGACAAAGTTTGTTATTTTCAGTTGTCGGTCGAAAAAGCGAGATAACGCCCTCTTGGTGTATGTTAATAACTATGAAATAGTTTCATCTGACAAATGCACATTTCTCGGTGCAAAACTCGATTGTTTTTGAACTTTAATTATCATATTGATTTATTAAAAAGAAAATCCGCCTATGGTGTTTGTGTTTTTCTCAGAGCCCGCCAATTTCTTACGCTTCCTTTACTATCTGCTCTCTATTTTGCCTTCCTTCACAGTCATTTCAACTACTGTATTGAGTCTTGGGGTTCACATATAAAACTTACGTAAGCCCATTAGGGCGTATTTATAAACAGACTCTCCGCATAACGACGCACTGTGATTATCATGCTCATTCAGCTGCACTATTTTCTTCACTAAATATTCTTCCTATTGCAAATATGATCTTTTTTAACTTAGCTGTAATTGGCTACCGCCTGGTACATAATCGGGATTTTTTGTGTAATATAGGCAATAAAATTACGACTTCCTCTTGTAATACACGTTCTGCTTTCCAAACAATACCTTATTGCCCAAGGCGCGCACAAATTATAGACTGAAAACAGTGAGCTTCTCGGCCATCAAGGTATGAAACACTTTGCCTTTAGAGACTAAAACTTATCCCTCATTAAATGCCTTTAAACACTCAGTCCACCTTTACCTGAATCCTTCTTTAAACTTCCGACTTATGTGTAGTTACTGTCGTTGCATTTTTTTGTCATACATTGTTACGTCTTCTTCAACCATTTGCATTACTTTTTTTTCTGAAATATTTATTAGTGTATATTCCTAGCGATTTCTTCGTTTGCACTGTATTATCTTCACTTTTTAAAATAATTTTTCTGTGTAGTTCAATGTAAAATATTCTCTATGGTGTTGCATACCATAACACCTCTTTTATTATTTTGTATGCATATTCACGCTTCTTTTATGCAATTCTGCTCCTGTTTTTATTTTCTTTGTGTATGTTATAACAAGAGGTTCCATTGCAGTGTTCACTCTAAGAGACCTCTTTCTGTGTATATATGACCTCTTTCTTCTATATGAACACAGCCCCTCCTGCAAAATACGCTCAAAAAACTGAAACTGAAAAAAAATTTTTAACATCTGTCAGATTTGTTTCTTCGATCTCCTTCGTCGTAGCTTGAAGTAATGCCACCGCCACCTCACAGCACTAGTGATGCAGCAATGTCGCAGTGACGAGTCTTCACTGGTTGGCCACATCGGGCCACGAACGGAAACACTGTCTCGAAACACCGTATCTCTCAAGCGTGACCGCCAACGCTGTCAATACGAGCAATGCAAGGCGCTGCACCATGGATGTGCACTCAACCTAACAAGAGTAACTGCAGATTACTTCCGTCATGAGTCGCTACATGGTGGCTTTATGTAGAGTAACTTTTTAGGGAGCATATACAGTCACTCTAGGATTAAGGTCTCTCCCCCTTGAACGTAAAGCATAAGTGCAAGCTATGCGATGGGCGAAAGCGATACAGGGATAGAGGAGACGGTGGTGAACGGCTGGATTGGGTGCATCTGGCTGGCTTTGGTAAAATAGAGAAGGCACAAGGTTGACAGTGCAAGAAGTCTGGCGAAAAAAAGAAAAGCACATGCGCTAACACTACGTTTCTGTCGCGGCAGCTAACAATTAAGGGCTTTTTGAAAGGAAACGGGAACGAAAACGCCTCAAACGAAGCACCAAAGCAAGGCGTGATGGCTTGCCGCCGCTTGCGTCATGTGCTCCTGTATCCTGCCAAATTTGCTGCCGTGGACGCTTTGGCGCTGGAGGCAGCGCACTGCTATGCACGGTGTTTATTGACTGACGTCTTTTTTTTTACTGATAAATGTTTAGAACATACTTGTCCCCTTTTCTCTGCAGATGCACCGTAAACAAAACAAAGCATGCGAGCAATGGCCAAACGGGTGAAACTGGATGTTGATTGATTGATTGATTTATATGTTTTAACGTCCCAAAACCACCATATGATTATTAGAGACGCCGTAGTGGAGGGCTCCGGAAATTTTTACCACCTGGGGTTCTTTAACGTGCGCCCAAATCTGAACACACAGGCCTACAACATTTGCGCCTCCATCGGAAATGCAGCCGTCGCAGCCGGGATTTGATCCCGCGACCTGTGGGTCAGCAGCCGAGTACCTTAGCCAATAGACCACCACAGCGGGGCGTGAAACTGGATGTCAGCCCGCTCTATTAAAAGGTAAGTGGCCAATAGTGAGCGTGCGTCTGAATATTCAGCTGGCCCATTTCGATAATCGGGCTCCATTTTGAGGGCACATAGAAGCCTTCCTTTTACAGTCTACGTGCAACAAGGTGTCATCAAGTGTGAGACTCACGGGACGTCCTTATGTTTTCTCATATTAGAGTAACTACTACTGTAAATTGTTTTTCACTTTCGCTAAAGTCACCTCATCACCAGCTCGAGCACAGCCTCGCTACTATGTCATCACTGCTTGTGAGGGGGCGAAAGAGGTGACATTCTCGGCAACACAGAATGCGCATGCTTCCAAACATGTCGTGATGATTCGGGCAATCAAAGGTCTATAGCGTTACAAGCTTCTTGTTATCCACAGTGCATCTTCTGATAGAGCACGCTGGCATGCAGTTTCACCCCATTTGGCCACACCCTGCGTGCTTGTTTACTTTTGGTAAGTACAAACCATCCGATATGCTCGTAATGTAGAGAGTGAGGCTTTGAAGGCATTGAGCTCACAGGCTGGACTTACAACGCAGTAAGCTGAATTAGCGAAAGCACTGCGGACGTCAAAATTAAAGTCTGAGCCAAGTGCTCTTCCTGCTCTTTATTTCCAGCATTTGTTGTCTTTTCCTTGCGTTAGTTTACCTCCTCACCAGTGAGGCTGTGAGCTAGTTGTTTTAAAAAAAAACGTGTTTATAACAAGGACGGGGTCTCTGCACTACAATTTAAATGTTGTTGTTTTTGTTGTTGTTTTTGTTGTTGTTGTTGTTGTTGTTTGTTGTTGTTGTTTTTGTTGTTGTTGTTGTGGGTAACCATTATTATCTGGCGTACAGCCGGGTGCTTTCACATGCATCCAGTCAGGTCAGTGCACAGGCTTGATCCACATGCAACTCCACATTACGCGCAGGCTTACTGTCGCAATTGCCACAGCCTTGTGCATGCTGGGAGGGCTTAGAGGTAGCATCGCGCATGCGCAGCAGCCAGCCGGCATACGATGTCTACAACACAGTGTGAGACATCTATTACATAAATAAGGACAGAGGAAAAATTCGTGCTGCACGCGAGGCTGAGTCACAGCAGGACAGTTGGGCATCCGGCCGACTCTGGCTATAGGCTTGGCTTCTTAGCTCTCACTTTTCCTACCCTGATTATACGAAAGCATACATGGCTACGCTTGCTCACGCCAGGAACCTTTATTTCTTTATCGAAATTTTCTATCTTCATTTTATTTCTCCTCCATTTTTCTCTGTTTATTTGTCACTTTTTGTACTCATGCCCTTGCCGATCAGTGTCATTGCATCGCACGCTGAAGAAAACGAGTGCACGTGTTCTGTTAGGGAAGCAGAAGATGACAATCAAGAATACAGCGAATGCCGGTTCATGACGTAGATTTTTTTTTTTACCTACGGCACATGGCCAGCTTCGAGCATAACACGCCTCCTTTTGTGGTGACGACAAGGCCTGTCTGTCGGCCGAACGACAAAGCAAGCAATCAGGAAATGTAATGTTGTTATGGCAACTGGTGCTTCACGGGAAAACCAAATTATGGAAGTTCTGTACGTCTGACCAGACTTCGCAGCGCGCATTGGTAATCTCGTACCTCAAATGAAGGGACCATTCTTGACCAGCAGGACAGAAAATATTTTGGATATTGAAGTTTCATCCTTTCTGCAATATATAGCCGCTGCGTTCACCAGACCAGTGTGCTCACGCCATTACTGATTCGCAGCGTCTATCTATACATTAAGCCGGAAAGGCTCCTTGCCAAAAGAGTGCATCTGTATTTTTCACCGTGGTTCATGGTCATTTTTTGAAAATTTTCATAAGAACAAGATGTGGGAAGGCAGCCGCTTTTCACATCGTCATAGTAAAAACGTGTAAAAAACACAAGTATGAAATGGCAAAATAAGAAAGAACAAAATTAAAATAACAATCATAAGAACTACAAAAATATGCAATACGTGACGCGTAAAACATCAGCATAGTAAAGGGCATAGTCCACTGCATATAGCGTGGTCACATTGAGGATAGCGACCATACGGACAATTTATATACACACATACATCTAGCGTGCCTATAAAGGATGTTCATTAGTAATTCACCACTGTGCAAGAGAACAGTAATAACAAATGCAGGCAGTTCATTAAAGTTGCCAACTTTAGTTATTCACGATCTGCCCAGTGGCCACTGCGGTCCTCAGTTATTCAGGATCGGCCCAACGCCCCTGTGCGTCCGCTTGGTGTTGCGCGTGAAGCCCTTAATGGAGATCACTCCGAGCGAAAGAATCGACACGAGTTCTTGTTGTCGCAGAAATATGAACCCCGAAGAAGTGCCGTAGAGGCGCTGAGCAACACTGTACCAGCTTGCGCGTCATGCCATTGAACACAGTCGGCCTCGGAGTATATGCGTTTGGCTTACTGTAGCTCACAAGTGTTGAAAATAGGGCAAAGTTGTTTGTTGTACTTGAACTGGCATAGCGCATTATGGGCAAGAAAAAAAAAGCAGTCAAGCAGACCGCTACAAGAAGAAACAGTGCGCTGTCCTCTTGTAATTGTCTGCTTCGGCGTTTTTTTTTTTCTTTTTCGTAATGTGCTATGTCAGTTCAAGTTTTCTTTTATGGCTACGTGCTGCGTATACATAAATGCTTACATAGGTTCAGCCAGAACTGTTAAATATAAATCAATAATGCCTAAAGACAGCGATGTGTTTCGCTATCGCTTATTTACCGTACGCTACAAGCAAGCCCGTAGTGGCTAGCGTACTGCACAAGCTCGAAGAGAGGAAGCAGAAAAAAAATTAGGAAAGAACGCAGCCTTTTTCAGTGACTTTTCTGCCTTACTTCTGTCGTCATTGCGCAGTGCGCTGTACCCGTTCAATGATATGAACGAACTTGCATGCAATAAGGTCTTATTGCACACCCATACTATCTGCGATTCCAATGATAATCCGCAACAAAACATATTCTAATGACGCCCGTCATGTGTCTTGGAGTCGACTGGGTTTATACGCAGTGCTGTTTGTTTGGGCAAGTTTGAGCACTCATATTAGGCGTCAAGCATTACTCATCAAGCGTCAGCAGCACGCAGCAGTGCTACATGTCTAAATAAATAGATTTGTACTTGATGCGCTGTCTGTTTTTTGAAGGTTGAAGCTGTGATTGATGCCAGCGGCATGTTGTCCTATCATCTATTTCGTTTTCTCTGCATACTTATCACAATTACTTCAGTATACTTAAAGCTATACAATTAACGCCACTTATGAGTTCCTTGGCTTCATTGTTTGCTGTTTTTTTTTTCATTAAGGTTATACGTAGTGGCATAGCAAATTGAGGTTGATAGGTTTGTAGAGTTTTACGTGCAAAAACCATTGTAGTATTACTAGGTATGTCATAGTGGTTGACCGGAACTTTATTTTGACCACCTGAATTTTTTTAACACGCAATAAATTGAAGTTCATGGGTGTTTTTTTTGCATTCCGTTCTCATCTGAGTCCGGTTTCTATGGCAGTGAACTGAAGCTGTGTCCTCGATGTTAGCAGGGCCCTACCTGCTGAGCTACCACAACGAGTATGCAGGAAGAGGCCAGTCGATCTTTAGGGGCCAGAGTAGAAGCCATAGTTGGTTGTACATAGCCGACACGCACAACTCGCTGTTTGAACGCGACAACACATGAAAGCGACATGTATAGTACAGAACACGGGCGCTAGTAGATCTTTCAAACTGCCAAGGGGTGCCTCAAGCTGATTGACCGGGCTGCCACGTAACCTGCTGTTACCACGTACTTTCCTATTTTAGGTAACAGTGCTGAGCTGTGCGACGACAGCACGTCGAACGGGCATTATATGGGACTCTCACACAATATTCGCGCATAGCGGTTTCAAAAAGCCAGCTTGTAGCCTTATCGAGCCAGATGTGCGTAGCTGTCGGAAAGAAAGCTTCAGTCACCAGGCTTGCCACAGCCAGCCCCCGGAAAGTTTGATGACCAACGAGGGTAAGTTTGAAAAGTGCTAAGTCTTTCCTACGCTTTGAAGCTCGCAAGTAAAGTACCAAACACATCTGAACATTTTAACCAAGACCTATCGCTCCTGTGAAGCCAGTGACATGACTGATAGTGTGAGTAAAGTATTTCCTGTACGAGGAACTAGTTATAGCCTCCAAATGTACGTTACATAGTTTCACAAATTACATTACATGTTCTATCATGTAACTCAATCACACGTTGTGCTGTACTCTTTCAGAGAAACAAGCTATGATAGCAATCAAAATTACGTCGCCATACCATGAGATCCCAACACTGGTGGTTGATGTGAGCTGCCGACTGGGACATTTCTTTCCATATTTGGACATACTTTGTACCCTCATTTGACCTCCTGAATTGAGAATGTACAGTGACGCACATTTCAAAACGGGCCAAATATAAAGTATGGATAAATTGCAGTTTTACTACACGCTCTACGATGATTGCGTCATTTGGCCCTTACTCTTTGGCCTCGGTTTTAAATGCGAAACATTTTTTAGCGAAATTCGGCGAAATTGAGCGTATCTATCTATCTATCTATCTATCTATCTATCTATCTATCTATCTATCTATCTATCTATCTATCTATCTATCTATCTATCTAGCAACTTACGTTTGGGTGCTCTCGTGGTCGGTCCCTTAACCTGACGTGAACCAAAATTAACATGTGAGGGTAAGATCGCTTGGCGTATATGACATGCTGGTAAAGACATGAATATTGTCATAATCCCGTCGCGTACGTCGTCAAACCCTTCCCTCGAGACAGTGGCACATATCCACGAGCGGGTATGTGCCGCTGGTATGCGGGTATGTGCGACGAAAGATTGACACTTTGTATCTACAAGGAATGACGAGAACACAAATAGGCAATTTGAACGCGCGAGGTTAGGAATTCCCGAAATCGGTAGCGTCCACCCAACGAATGCAAAGAATAAATGTCAGGGTCCCAGCAGGGATCGAACCCAAACATTCTGCCGGGCAATGAAGCATTTTACCACAGAGCTACGCCATGTCTCGGAACTACTTTTCAAATAGACTCTAATCTTCGTGAAACGTCAATAGTGGTTGCAGTGCTGCCAACCTCATTTTATAAACATTACATACGTACAGCTTTGATACAGCCGTCATGACGGGTGAACGTCAATTTCCGTTAGGTGCAATGTGCTAGAGTTTATGTAGGAGTGTCCAAGGCCAGCATTTGCGCGAGCATCAGCTCTTCATATCAGCTTCTGGTGTTGCTAATAAGGATACTCCAGTTGGCATTGTAGCGCAAGTGCAAACAACTGGTTATATAAACATCCAGAACTCTTCAACATATGTCTGTGCGTGCAACATTTGTACATATACTTAGCGTAATTTCTCAACGCGTCGCTTAATAAAAAAAATCGCAACATGGTCACCTTCCCTCCGCGTGCTTCCCATAACGTCGATTCCCAGGTACTTAGGATCTGCCAAAATTTTTGAGAATAACTTATAATAGCAAACATTTAGAGCTCCAGAAAAGCGTGACCATGCGAAATTGAACATTTGTTGATGCGTTCTTTTCTATTGAGAGCCAAGGTTTTTTTTTTTGTAGCATTAGACAGTCTCGTCAAACTATCACCGCTAACTCTCGCCCTCTTTCACAAATAAGTGAGCTCGAAGCCCTATATCCAAATCTTGCAATAAAAAGAGAAATATCTTCTCAAGAAATTTGATCAATAAAGAGCTTGGTAGGACGCAGTCTTTTTCCTAAAGCTAACCTGAACTTCATACAGGCTTGCAGCGATCGGCGTCAGCTTGCTTCAGCTTGCAAATTGCAACTGCGTCGAAGACTTGCAGCTCGCCTTGCAGACCCGTTATTTTTTCTAAACAAAATATACGAAACTAAGTGAGCACCGGTCAAGTCCGCACCAAAGGTCTTCAAGTTTACTTTTTAGGGGCGAAGCTCCTTATAGCGGCACCCATTCGTCCCCCGTAGTATGTAACAAGTATAACATTTTGACCTACAAGGTGGTGCCGATGAGAGACTTCTTCTGTGCGTTGTTGAACAATAAAAAATAGTGCTCAATGTACATGTCAATGGCTGCTAATAGGGAATGAGAGACAGGAGCATTTGGCTTTTAGTTAACGCGCAGGCTGCAGTCACCATTAGCAGCCATTGGCATTTACATTGAGCACAATCTGACAAGAAAGGGTTACTACGTTATAATCGCTGGGTGTAACCTCCTTAGCTTTAGAAAGGTTTAGCGAGCGTTGAGTCGCAGTGCCATAAATACAATGAACTTGTATATACCATGAATGAACTCGAGGTGGTTAAAAATTGGAAGTAGATACGAAGCGCAAGCCGTAAGAAAGTAAAAGCCGAATTCTCCACCTCTCATTTCCCATTAGCAGCCATTGGCATGTACATTGAGCACTATCTGACTGTAAAAGTTTGCTACGTCATACTCGCTGGGCGTAACCTCCTTGGTTTTCGAAAGGTTTAGCGAGCGTTCGGCCGCAGTGCCATGAATACAGTGAACTAGTATATACCATGAACTCGAGGTGGTTAAAGGTGGGAAGTGGACCCGAAGTGCAAGCCGTAAGAAAGTGTGCGTGTGCCACCTCTCGTTTAGTCCTTGGAATGTCCGCGGGATGGCGGTGCTTCTATATGGGGAATATATGATAAAAAGATGCAAGATGATGGTACTTGGAGTGTTGAATAGATGGACGAACGGACACATAGACAGATGCATAGATAAACGCATGAACGGACGCGCGGGCGGCTGCATGGATGAACGCAGGGACGGACGCACGAACAGACGCACGCACAGACGGGCTGATGGACGCATGGACGGTCACACTGACGGACGCATGGACGGACGGAAGCAAGAACGAATGGACGGACGAATTCTTCGCCCCACTCTCCATCATTCACTCCGTGGATATGCTGGCATTTTTTTTCTTGTCAGCAACGCTGTCTTACTGGATCTTGCAATCACTTACTCTGCAATGCTCCCCACATTACCCCAGCTGCCAAGCATAAAACCTTTATCCACTTTAAACTGCAGAGAAGCAGAAGGGGCAGACATCGACAAGGTGTTCCGCTGGTTTTGGCTCGAAAGTTGCGTGGCAGATGGCAATAACAAAGAAGTAAGAAACTGCCGACAATAACTTCGTGGAAAGCGAGCTAGCGAGAACACAAATGTAAGAACGAATCGCATTATGTACTGGAAACGACAAGAGAGGGATGGAAGATACGACAAGTGAACTCGAACAAAAACAGTGTTGTTTTTTTTTCCTTCACGATCTGCTCTCCAGCTTAGTTTTTCCTCTGTGTCAGTACGCAGTGGCAAAGCAAACTTGGAAACACTTCTTATCTCACACTAGAGCCACGATAAAAAGGAAGCAACTGTTGTGTTCGAGATTTTAGACTCAATCGGTTTGCCCTACTTCGCTGGGATGAATGTGCCAATATTGACAAAGATCCCCTAACAATGAGCGTCGGTTTCTTCCGCAGATCACTTGATGCATAGCTATGGCTGCTGAGCTAGTAACACCGGCAGAGCTTCCAGAGTGGATTGGAAACGGTACTTTTCTAAAAGAAGCTTTGTAAACTGTGCGATAAGCTGTGTGAGTGGCTAAAACGTGTCACTATCGATCTCAATACGCTATGCATTGAAGGCAATTCGTTGAACGCCTAGTCACTTTGTTTTTTTTTTATTGCTGCCATGATTGATTCCTAAGATTGCTGCCAGAAAAGTGGTTTTAAAGTTCAGTGGCTGCCCCTACTTTGAAGTCTAGGAAAAGATACAGGTTTGAAGAGTATGATATTCTTGAAAATAGCGTGTTACTAAAGCCACGATTCCCCAACTGGTGATGCCTTGTTCACAACATGCTTATCTCAGCGCATGTATATCGAGGTTTTGTATCCCCAATGTGCAATGTGGATGAGGAGAGGGCAAGTGCACATCAAGCAATTTTATGTCAGAAGCACCACAACGACGTCAGTCAGGCACATTGTTTGTGGCTTTCGTACGGTGAACTGTAATTAAAAGTAAAATATTTTCTGTACTCATCACTTTGCATAAAATTGTCGTTAGAGTATGTCATACAGTCTAATCCATGCGCAGCAGGTCTCGGCGGTGTGTTGGCGCGGCCAGTATTCGTGCCGGCGTCCCAGTTCTGGCACGAGATCTTCGGATCACGCACGGTTCAGCTCTACGAGTTTTTGGTGACGGCATCTATGAGCGCCAGTGAGGGGCCTGCCACATGCATCGTCGCACAGAGTCCGGAAGTACTCAGTGAGGATTCTTCTCTCATTTCGCTTGTACAGACCCCTACCCCACTGTATACATTAAAAAGGTACCCCTTTCGTTTACTGGATGAAACATGCTGTGAACGTGTTGTTTCATAACAGCAGCAAAACAAGACGGAGAAGCCAGTGCATCGCTAGCTCTCCCCCCCTCCACTTTGTCGACAGGATAATGTGTTTTAATCGCTGGTGAATCCCATCATTTTCATGTTGAGTGGCTCAGGCATGTATAGCGTCCTGTGTTCAGAAAAAAATTGTTTAACGATTTTGAGTACTTGGTACTCAACTATGGGAGAGCAGTAAGCCGTCCCTAAATAAATATGTGTCTCAGCAGGCAAGCGAGCATTGCCCTGTAGCAACAGCTGCAGCTTCCTTGCAGCACAGCGGGACAATCGACACCAGTCAGGGAGTAGCGAATTAGGTCATGGTATGCTTCAGCTAGCCTGAAAGATTTTTCCCAATGGCAAGCAGCATGCGTTCTACATTGTATTCATCATTCCTGTTGCTGTACGAGAATATATCCATCATTCCTGTTGCTGCACGAGAACATAATTCCATGGTTTTATTTAGAAACTTGACGCTACAAAACACCTCGCCACCTTCTACTATCCGTCACGTTAAAGTAACGACGGCTTTTACATCTGTCGCACACCAGCCATGGCGTAGTCCTTGGCATTCATCGTGTAAACAGCATGAAAGCAGAGATGCCGCATACGTGACCTTCATAGGTACTGTGATTTCTTTTTTACGCTGTACGATCATTTCTTTCCAAGCAGCAGCGGTAGTGGTTCGCGAGAACGGGGACCTGGTCTCGTGCTGCACCTCCAAGAACACAACCACCACAGAGGCAGAAGAACTTGCGATTGCTTTGGCAATAGCTCAAAAACGCACTCGAGTGATTGTTAGCGACTCTAAGTCAGCCATTAAAAACCACGATATGGGCAGGTTCTCTGCTGCAGCCGCCAAAATTCTAAGACAAGGACCAGTACCCGCAGAGCTAATCTCACTAGTATGGTCCCCAGCCCATCAAGGTCTGAAGGGGAATGAGAAGGCGCACGCGATCGCCCGAGGGCTCACTTTCCGGTCGATCGACGCTGACCCGCCGCCTTCGCGCGAGCAGCCCCTCTCCACAAGAGACGAACTACGAACGTTTCAGGAAATCACCGCACACTATAAACTCCACCGTAAGATTTATCCAGAGGCAGCTAAACAGCTGAGCAAAAAGGAGGGAATTCTGTGGCGAAAATTGCAAACCGGGGTGTTTCCAAACCCTCACCTGTACAGTAAATGGTACCCGGATGTGTTCAGCTCCAGATGTGCGCAGTGAAACAGCACTGCGGGTTTAGTGCACATGATATGGACCTGCCCATCCTACAATGTTCCAAGTAGAAACGTAAAATCCTGGGAGGCCTTATTACACAGCCGTGACGCCGAAGAACAGCGTCAAGTCATTGGCCTCGCCCTGACCACCGCCGAGTCCCAAGGTATTCCGGCCAATGGTTAGGGGGATTATGGGGGGCAGAGGCCGAAGCCTCCTCCCCCGTCATTCTAGACGGGTGCAATAAACGTTATTTCTCTCTCTCTCTCTTCTCTCTCCGAGCAGCTATTTTATTCTCCCGGATGCAACACTGTCTACGGCAGCCCGGAGTGGTGTTTCATCGTCACCCTGGTTAATCTCCTCTCTTAAGTACTACTCTTCCCTCCAAGAATGCGTCTATCTCTTTTCCCGCTCACACATTTTGCCTCGCAACCCTCGGCCTTTCCTTCATCTAACGTATTTCCCGGGTATCTAAACGGCGAAGGGAGGCGGTCATTACCAGGACACCTGCCATAATCACCGCACGCCTGACTGCCTCTCCCATTCTCGGCTCGATTCCGTTCGGCCCACCTCGTAATCTGTCTGCCGTCGTCGTCCTTCAAATTGTTCGTCGAGAGAACGAGAGAGACGACAGTGCCCTAGCTATCCGTTTTATTCCTACTATACTGCGTATCAGGCGCGTTCATTCAGTGAGAGACAGCCAGTGCCTTCGCCAGAGATGATGGTCAGGCTATTGCGAATGGCAGCGGGCACAAACAATGAATCGGACAGTGGCGATGAGAGTGGAGACGACGGGCACCGGCGTTCCCCGTTTCGAGGCATTGTCTGACCAGCGCACGAGCTCATAAAAAAAGGGGTGTACGTTCGGCAGAGCGCTGCAGGGAAGAACTCTCCCTTTTCGGGCACAGCCCGCATTATGTTGTTCACGTCAAACGGGCACCCCTGACACCGTCAGCGTATTGCTCCTTAGAACCTCTAGCGAAAATCGAGCACAGGCAGTGGCTTTTCGCACCAAATATGCTACAGGCTTTCCTCCGTCCAAACCCTGGCTTTCGAAAAACTTGCCGCTATATTTACGACCATGAAAAGAAAGGAATATAAAGATACCGAAGGCCCAAGACTCTTGAGAGATAAATGTTTTGGCTACGTGTCTTATTCAAGTCTCTCTCTTTCTCCTTTGACTTCGCCACCATCTCACCTAAATAGTTGAAGAACTGCTGCTTCCAGTGAAAGGCAAGCAAGAAGAAGCTCTGGTATTTTGCACCACCTGCATCACTTTTCCGGTCGTTTTTTTCCCCAGGGATCCCGCTTTCCCCAATATGAAGTTTCCCAACAAGGCTCAAAAGCGCGAAATATTTTCCCTTCTACTGGACACGGGGATGCGCGCTGCGTTGCTCTTTCGGTTCTACTCGCCTTCCTTGAAGATTAAAAGGTAATCATGCGGCTTTTCTAAGTCGCTCGTCTCGATTATCTGCCGCTTTTTTTCGCGAGTCAAATGCTTTTTTCTTTGTTTTTTTTATTTATCCAACATTTTCTCTGCTCTTTCATTGCCTCTTTTATCCTGAGCCCCGCGAGTGTTTCGATTAAGGTGTCCTTATTGAGACAGTTATCGTGCGCTTTTTCCTTCCAACATTCTTCTTTTGTTTTCTGTCCTTTCTTTTATTGATTGAATAGAGAATCACTCTCTTTCCGTCCACGTTCATGACAGCACCCCACAAAAGTCGAGAAATATTTATCACCAGCCAACGCCAACCAACCTCTGTGGGCCCATGCTTGAAACTCGTGCCAAATTAATCGAACCGTTTTCAGAGAGAGTCATTACTTACTTCCCTTAATCTAGCGTCTCCAGAGTATAGTGTTGATTAGAATCACTTTTTTCTCTTTTTGTTACCTTTGTCACAATATTCTTTAGTGGGGGCTCGAGAGAATTCTGTAGCACCGGTTGAAGTTTAGGTAGAGAAAAGATAGAAGGGTAAATATTGACATTGCGATTACACCACGAAAGACGAGAAGGCAAACGGAAAGACGTACAAGTGAAGTGCTAAATGCCAGCAATGTTTGCTATAACCTTGCACAGTGCTTCACAGTTAAAAATGTTAAATACTTGGCTCCAACTTATAAATGAAAGAGACGATTGTTCAAAGCTGAGCGTGTTCACACGAGCCTAAAAAACAACAGTATTTCCATCACAATAAAACACTAAGTGTGTCTTCATACAAAATACATTCCTTCGTATACAGTACCAACCATGCAGTGCATTTCAAGCAAACTTGTGTTCTTACTAACCGCTACAGTTACCGTAGTAAGATACCATAGCAGTAATTTATATACTGCCATTCCTGGGTGTTATTTAGGTTCAAGTGTCTTACTACAATAAGCATTGCAAGGACGTCTGAGGGAGCTATGATAAATTATTTCTTCAAATCTTTTTTCATGTTTGCGCAGCATGTGAATGTCTCACTACGAATCGACTAGTCGGCAAGAAAGTTCTACTCTATGGAAATGGACTTTAAAGCGTTCACTGATCTTGTTCATGCCAAAGCACTCCAATACTAGCAATGTCCTTAAGATTTTTTGTCCTTAAGATACTTAAGACTTTTCACGTGGGCGTGGAATGCTACAGAACCAAATTATCAGATTAAAATACACGTTAAAAATGGCAGCATATCCCCAGGGTGAATGATAGATAGACTGTGGGGCGAAGCATCTGTCTGTTCATTCGTTCTTGCTTCCGTCCGTCCATGCGTCCGTCTGTGTGACCGTCTGTGCGTCCATCCACCCGTCCGTGCGTGCGTCTGTTCGTGCATCCTCACGTCCATCCGCGCGTCTATCCCTGCGTTCATCCATGCATCCGTCCCTGCGTCCGTCCATGCATCCATCCAGCCATGCAGCCATCCATGCCTCTATCCATGCATCTGTCTGTGTGGCCGTTCGTCCATCTAGTCAACACTCCAAGTACCAACATCTCGCATGTTTTCATCATATATGCGTCCGTCTGTGTGACCATCCATGCGTCCATCCACCCATCCATGCGTTCGTCCATGCATCCGCCCCTGCGTCCGTTCATTAGTCCTTCCGTCTGTGCAGCCATCCGTGGGTCCGTCCATGCATCTGTCTTTGTGTCCGTTCATCCATCTAGTGAACACTCCAAGTGCCACCATCTCGCATCTTTTTATCATACATTCCGCATATAGAAGCACCCCCATCTAGCGGACATTCCAAGGACAAACGAGAAGTGGCACACACGCACTTTCTTACGACTTGCGCTTCTTGTCTATTTCCCACCTTTAACCACCTCGAGTTCATGGTGTATACTATTTCACTGTATTCATGGCACTGCAGCCCAACGCTCGCTAAACCTTTCTAAAACCAAGGAGGTTACGCCCGGCGAGTATAACCTAGCAACCCTTTCTTCTCAGATAGTGCTCAATGTACATGCCAATGACTGCTAATTGGGAATGAGAGACAGGAGATTTCGGCTTCTAGTTAATGCGCACGCTGCGAATTTTTTATTGTTCAACAACGCACAGGAGTAATCTCTCACCAGCGCCACCTTGCAGGTCAAAGCGTAAGTCTAGTCACGCACTACGACTACGACGAGGGACGAACAGGTGCCGCTTTAGGAAGCTTTGCCCCTAAAATCCCTAGGTGATGAAAATCTGCGGACCCCTCCACTACGGCGTGCCTGGTGATTATATGAGATAGCTTTGGCACGTAGTATCCCATATATTATCGGTATTTGCCATTGTGCTCTATAGCTGTCATCGTTTTCGGACCTGCTTCAATCTGTGTACTCTTTGTCCCCGTTTCGTTAAAAGATCTGGTCTCCTGTGGCAGAGCACCAACATTCGAGATCTGCCCTCGGACACCCTCCACATCGAGACAGTCGAGATGGCCGAGGCCACCAACTAAACCTGCCTCCCGCAAAAGCTATACGGAAAGGACGCTGTTTATTATACGCAGTTCGACTGCATAGTAAGCACTTCGATTGATTGATATGTGGGGTTTAACGTCCCAAACCCACCATATGGTTATGGGAAATGCCGTAGTGGAGCACCTGGAGTTCTTTCACGTGCGCCCAAATCTGAGCACACAAGCCTACAACATTTCCGCCTCTATCGGAAATGCAGCCGCCGCATCCGGGATACGATCCCGTGACCTGCGGGTCAGTAGCCTAGTACCTTAGCCACTAGACCACCGCGGCGGGGCCTGGTTAGCACTTCGATCGGGTTCTTCTTGCACGTACTTCATAAATATAAGAATGTCCTAACGTGCACAATAGAGTGTACAGCAGTCACCTACATGTTTTTGTATGTACAAATGCCTCTACTTGGCCATTTTACGCTTTTATTTCACATTTAAACGCTCTTTAGATGATTTACACTCTACTGAGCCACTCTTGAGCATGTCAGCCTGTCGCACGTGCAGTGGGTATCATGTCTTGTGTAATGAACTCATGGCACAACCATTTTGCAATGGTCACAAGTATGAAATAACGACAGCCTTAACAAAGTGACGTAATATAGATCAGTTTATGTGAGATCGGTTTTAATATTTGTTCCTTCGAAGTCAGCAATACAAACTTTGCTCACTGTGCTAGGAGTAATTCCTAGCCCTGTTGTAACTGTATATTATTCAAAAGACTATTGAAATCAGTTGAAACTACATGATCGTTTTGTGTTGTTGTGGTTCATAAGTGTCTTGTTCCCACGTTGACACTTAACGACTTTCACAATTTCAGAAGTTTACCTCAGACTCTTAGGTATATAGAGCATTGTATTTGATAAATCTTAATGTGTAGACGCCTTTAGCTTTTTATTAGCGAACGTACACATTGCCCCCTTCAGTGTGTACGTTCGCAAATAATAAGACGCTGTTTTATCGAAAAGGTTACGGGTCCTGGCAGAAACACGCTGCGCCTTCGATGGCAAATAAGTGCTCAATCGACATACTAAGATGCCGTGAATGAAGTAAAAGGAAGGCTATTATTAAATACTTTTTCAATCGTAATTGGGCTTCGAAATACGTTATCTGGTTGAACTCCAAGTAAGCCCTCTATTTATTTAAGTTTTGTTATTTCTTATAGTGAACATATTCTTATAGTGCATCATCGACAGGAGGAAGCGTGTCACTTTGCGAAGACGACGAAGACGCCTGTGCATTAGACGCTTGCATGAGAGGCAACTCAGCCATGTTGTTCGGCTGCCGATCTTCTGTGGACGCTATACTATAGGCCTAGATCTCGCTCCATCCCACTTGGTGGACGTGCTGGGTAAACGCCTCGCAAAGGAACTTCGCAGCGGCCGTCGTTTGAAGGGTCATTCTGCAACGATGACGGAAAATACGGCGTTTGCATCTGCTCCTGGTGTTCATGCGCCTAGAGATGATGCGGTGGCTACATCTCCTCCTGCGACCACAACCTCCGTGCTCGAACCCCCGCGGGATCCTGGCACGTTTAGCGGTTCGGGCGATCCAGATGAAGGTGACGTTGAAGATTGGCTGGCAGAGTACGAACGTGGGAGTAGTCGATACCGATGGGGCCCGGCTCTTATGCTGGCAAATCTGTTGTCCTATCTTAGGGGAACTGCCAAATCGCGGTATGAAAACCATGAAGCAGAACTCGGAAGACGGGCAATGTAAAGAAAGAAAATGCTGGACCTGTTCGGGAAGCCTATTCGAAGCAAAATGGCCCCGAACAAAATGCTCGCGTCTCGGGCGCAGATCTTGACGAAGTCGTACGTCTCGTATGTAGAAGATGTGTTAGCATTGTGTCGCAAAGCCAATGCTGAGATGCTGGAGGCTAACAAGGTCGGAAATATTCTTAAGGAAATTGCGGACGGCGCATTCAACCTCCTCTTCTGCAAAAGTCATTCTACAGTGAACGCCATTATAAACGAATATCGGTGCTTTGAGCAAGCAAAGAGCCGGCGGATCGGCAGCGTGTTTGCCCGCCTTCCGAATACGGCTGCAACGTCGTCTTGCAAAGACCATGCAAGAACAGAGCCACCACCTCCAGTTTTATCAGATCAGGTGGCCCGAATCGTAAGGCGCGAACTTGAAGCCATTGCCCCTGCTCTGGCTCACACTGCTGCAAGTGACACGACCCCATTCACAACTAACATGGTTCAAGCCATCGTCCGCCAAGAACTCGCTAGCATAGGTATTCCCTCGGTGTGCGCTTTGGCCAGCCCACAGTGAGCTCTATGGCGTCCACCCTCGTACTATCACGAGCAGCAGTTTACGGCCCGATCTCGTGATCCCTATGCGTGGAGAACCGCTAACAATCGACCAATTTGTTTTCAATGCCACCATATCGGCCATGTTGTCCGTTACTGCAATTACCGCTGGTCCTCGCCACCTAGGACGTCATCTGCACCTCACTACCGAAAGGACAGCACCTGCTTTGCATCTGCCGCGCAGCCTTCTTCGCTAAGTAACTACAGAAAATTCAACAGCCGATCTCCGTCACTGCATGGTCGTAAGTCGCGTTCGCCTCCAGGACGTCGCCAGTCGTCTCGCTCGACGCAGACTCGCAGGCCGTCGTCCCCATTCAACCTCACTCCTGCCTACCCAGAAAACCAAATGGTGCCGCGCCCGGTGGTGACGATCCATTTTCGACTCCCTCCACAAATCCTCTCTTGACGCTTCCGACGAAACAAAGTTTGTTAGACGTTGACGTTGATTGTGTGGCTATCTCTGCCCTTATAGATACTAGACCACACATTTCTGTAATAAGCTCAAACCTTCACCGACGCCTACATGAGGTGCTCACGCCTGCCGCTTTACCCACACTCCGAGTCGTTGATGGGAGGACCCCAACCGTTCAAGAGATGTGCACGGCCCGTGTGTCCATTGCCGGTCATCATACATTAGCTCAAATGGCCGTCATTAAAATGTGTCTTCATGACCTAATACTTGGCTTGGACTTCCTGTCACGTCAATCTACGCTCATTCATTGTGCCACTGGTGCTCTTCTGCTTGAGCTGCCGCAGCTTGCGGATTTTCCAGATGACCATTCTCCACGATTATGCTCTCGTCACCACGTTCGCTTGCCACCACAAGGTGCTACATATGCCACTTTGTCGTGCTCACGTGATGAGCCCGACGGAGACTACCTCATCACTCCTATAGTCAACGTACTGATGGCGCGCACGTCATCCTTGCTCACGCTGTTTTACCCGTCACTGATAATACAGTGGTTATACCCCTACTCAATGTCAGTTTGTTAACTCAAGTTATTCCGCAAGACATGTCTTCGGCCACCCTATCTCCGCTTGGCAGCTGCAACGTTACTGGTTTGGACACCGATGCTACATCCCCCTGTCTTGGCTGCAATTACACTCTGCCTGCCGATGACATTAACATGATTATTGCTCCTGATCTCACTCCAGCGCAAGCTGCTGGCCTCCGTCGTCTGCTAACATTATATAGAGATATTTTCGACTTTGACCACCCCCCTCTTGAACAAACAACTGCGGTGACTCACCCGATGAACATTGGTGACGCCAGTTTTTTATGGCTGCGTCCGTATCGCGTACCTCACAAGGAACACCAAGTAATTCAGAATGAAGTGGACAAAATGATTGATAAAAACGTCATAGAACTATCACCAAGCCCCTGGGCCTCCCCAGTCGGGCTCGTTGAGAAGAAGGATGGCAGCTGGCGCTTTTGCGTGGATTATCGTCATTTAAACAAAGTCACTCATAAAGATGTCTACCCTTTGCCTCGAATTGATGACGCCCTCAATTGCCTCCATGGTGCCCGATACTTTTCGTCTATCGACCTTTGGTTCAGCTATTGGCCAATTTTCGTCGACCCCATGGATCGCGAAAAAACCGCTTTCGTTACGCCCGGACGGCCTCTACTAGTTCAAAGTCTTGCCGTTCGGACTATGTAATGCGCCGGCAACTTTCGAGCGCATGATGGACTCCCTTCTCCGAGGATATAAGTGATCCATCTGCTTATGTTACTTAGACGATGTCATCGTCTTTTCACCTACCTTTGACAGCCTATCAAACGTCTGTCAGCCGTTCTGGATATTTTGAAGAGCCGCTCTCCAGCTCAATTCTGCAAAATGACATTTCGGAAGTCACCAAATCACCATACTCGGCCACCTTGTCAGTGCCGCCGGTGTTCAACCGGATCTCGACAAGGTGCGAGCAGTACAATAATTTCCTGAAACACGTTCAACCAAGGATAACGGAAGTTTTGTAGGGCTAAATTTCTATTTTCGTCGATTTATCCGCAATTTCGCCGACAGCGCTCGACCGCTTATTTATCTCTTAAAGAAGGACATTCCCTTCGCATGGGGCATAAAGCAAGCGGACGCCTTTTCAGCTCTTATCCATCTGCTGGCTTCGCCACCAATACTGGCCCATTTCGACCCTGCATCTCCTACAGAGCTTCGAACCGATGCCAGTGGCCATGGAATCAGGGCGGTCCTATGCCAACGACAGCACGCGAAGGACCACGTGATTGCTTACGCCAGTAGTCTTCTTTCACCTACTGAGCGGTAGTTATCCATCACTGAACGTGAATGCCTAGCTTTAGTCTGGACTGTGACAAAATTCAGGCCTTACCTGTATGGCCGCACTTTTTCCGTTGTTACTGAGCGTCCCGCGCTATGCTGGTTCTCATCGCTAAAGAATCCATCTTGACGTCTCGGTCGCTGGGCGCTGCGTCTGCAAGAATACTCGTTCGTGGCCCACTACAAGTCGGACGCCTGCATACTGACGCAGACTGTTTGCCACGTCATCCGGTTGAAACGCCTGAATTGACATACCTTGAATCAGAACCCTGGGTGCTCTTCATCTACGCTTTGGGTGATATCTCTACCGAACAACGACGTGACCCATCGTAAATCTCCATCATCAAGCGTCTGACCTCTGCTCCAACAGACCCTTCCGTTCGCCTGTTCGAACTGCACGACAACATTCTGTACC
Source organism: Rhipicephalus microplus (assembly GCF_043290135.1). Taxonomy (NCBI): domain Eukaryota; kingdom Metazoa; phylum Arthropoda; class Arachnida; order Ixodida; family Ixodidae; genus Rhipicephalus; species Rhipicephalus microplus. Next base: position 121,905,700 of record NC_134703.1, read on the forward strand.
GTCGCTGCTTCAACGCCGATGGCCCGGAATTACTACTCGTGCTTCCCCATCACGTGCGTACCAGCGTTAGCTAACAACTACACGACGTACCTACAGCCGATCACCTAGGCGTCTCTCGTACCTACGATCGTGTGTGACATCGCTTTTTCTCGCCCGGACTTTATCAATTTGTGGTTCGCTACGTCACTGCTTGCGACTGCTGCCAACGCCACAAGCGCCCCTCTGTGTTACTGTCTGGCCTCCTACAGCCCATTGACATAACGACGGAACCATTCTTCCGTGTTGGCTTTGACCTGTTGGGCCCGTTTCCTACGTCAACCTCCGGAAATAAAGGGGTTGCAGTCACCACAGATTATGCCACATGTTTTTCCATCACTCAAGCACTGCCTACAAGCTGTTCCACTGACGTCGCAGACTTTCTCTTGTATGAAGTCATTGTTCATCACGGCGCTGCGCGGCAGCTGCTTACTGATCGAGGAAGGTACTTCCTTTCACCTGTTGTGGATTACAATCTCCGCGCCTGCTTCGCTGAGCACAAGCTTACCACAGTTTATCATCCATAGACAAATGGAAAATCCTCAAGCACCTGCTGGGCCCGTCGACCACCAAAACGGCGGTGAAAGCGGAAGTGATCAAGATAAGGCACAGGTATAAAGGGAACATCCATCAGATGGGTGATGAAATCGTCAAGCTCTGCCTGGGCAGACCCCCCGCAGTTGAACACCAGGAATACTCGGGCGGTGCTCCCAACGAAGATCTCGACAGAGACTTTTCACAACAAGAAGTCAGGGCAGTCCTGCAGACTATCAAGACCAAGTCAGCTCCAGGTCCCGACAAAGTGTCCAACAAGATGCCCCGGAACCGGGACGACCAGGGAACGAGCCGTTTGACAGACTTCATCAACGAGTGCTGGAAAAACGGTGAGATACCCTACGAATGGAAGAAATCCGACGTGATCCTTATTCCTAAGCCGGGTAAACCCCTAGAAATCCAGAACATGCGGCCCATCTCCCTCACTTGTAGCGTCGGTGAGGTAATGGATCATGCTTGCCTGGACAGGGTTAACGGCTACCTTGAGTCTAACAACGTATACCGCAGCAACATGATCGGCTTCAGAAGAGGGCTCTCCACACAAGATGCCATCATACAACTAAAGGAACAAGTCATAGACCCTATTGGACGAGGCATTAGGGCAATGATAGGGCTAGATCTAAAGAAAGCCTTCGACATGGTTGAACACGCAGCCATTCTAAAACGAATTGCGCAACTCGGTCGAGGCGAGCGCACGTACAAGTCTATCAGAAATTTTTTTTACGGGAAGAACTGCCACGGTTAGACTTGACGAGGAGGAGAGCATCCAAGTGGACATGGGCAGCGCTGGCACACCGCAATCGTCCGTCGTGTCACTGATGCTGTTTCAGCTCATCATTTATTTATTTTTTTTATTTATTTATTTATTCATTCATTTTCACCAAAACAGATACAATGACGAAAATTGGGAGACGGCAAAAAAGCTGCAGTTATTGCAGCTTGACTAAGCACCATCCACCCTACGTCAGCAATGACAGGGTGAAAACGAAATACAATAAAATGAAAAAAAAACAAATATTATAAAGCAGGAAACAATGCAAGCAGAAGACAAAGTAAATGACAGGTCAAGGTATACAAACAAAAAGGAATATTTCATAAACACATGAGCACAGTAATTCGCAGAGTATGTGTCATCGCTTTGGTACATAAGAAAGGTACAAAATGAGGTTACACAAAAGAAATAATAAGGAAAAAATATATTAGGTACACAACAAATGATGCAAAGCAATACAGAGTGACCTATGTAAACAATACAAATCTACAGCAATAGTGTTTGCACATTGATATAGTTTAATGTGTCAATTTTTATGTCATGCTGCTCGTATGTGTTCAATATTGTAGGTAGCATGTGGCTAAGTCTTTGGGTGCCATAATTGGTGCGAGATAACGGAAATTTTCCACGGGGGTTTATATCGATGGAAGTAAATGGTTTGTGTATGTTCAAGATTTGCAAGTGTCAGGAATGCCTCGAGTTTCCCTCTGTTTGCGCTAATATAGGATTGTGACAACCTGAATTTGTATATGTCATTTGCTTTAACAATTTTATGTTTAGCAAAGAGTTTTCCTGTGTGTTCAAAGTATGATATATTTTCTATTGCCCTGATCGCTCTTTTCTGAAGTATTTTTAGCCTATTTGAATTTGTTGACGTAGTGTTTGCCCATACTAGAGCGCAGTAGTTCAAGTGGGAATGGAAAAGAGCCTGATATAAGAACCGCTTTACAGTTACGGGCAAAAGACGTCGACAACGATTTAGAGTGCCAACCACGCGTCTCAACTTTAAACTAATGTAGTCTGTATGCTCATTCCAGGACATATGTTCATTAAAAACTACTCCAAGCGTCTTAATGGATTTGGTCACTGCAATTTTGTAGGGGCCTAGGGTAACATAATTTGGTACATGCAGGGATATGCCGAGAGTTTGGAAAAGGATACGTTTTGTTTTTGATTCATTTACCATGAAATTCTTCTTAGTAGACCAATCACGAAGCTTATAACATGTGTTGGCCGCTAGAGCCTCGAGAGTACTGAAATCTTTTCCAGTAAAAAATAATGTGCAGTCATCGGCATATATTATGAAGTTACAATTTTCACAAATTCTGACTATAATATTTATGTAGTATAAAAACAATACAGGCCCCAGGATACTACCTTGTGGTACTCCGGTTTTAATTGGTTGTGTGCGCAATTTGAAGCCATTTATTTCAACATACTGAGACCGCGCACTCAGATATGACTGCATAAGTTTGAGTGGTATTCCCCTAAATCTATAGCATTCTAATTTATGTAGTAACAGTTCATGAGATTCACGATCAAATAATTTACTAAAGTCCAAGTACAATGCAAGTGTCAGAAGTCTCTTTTCGATATTGCAAAGTGTGATTTCTTTTTGTGCTAATAAGGCACTTTCTGTTGAAAGTTTTTTTCTGAAACCATATTGGCATTCGGTTATTAAATTGTGCTTCCTCGTGAAACTGTCTATTCTATCATTTATTATTTTTTCAAGGCATTTCGAGAAAACAGGTAGTATAGATATTGGGCGATAATTGCTTAAGTTGTTTTTATCTCCAGATTTAAATATTGCAGTAATTTTCGCTAGTTGCATGTTGGTTGGGAAAACACCTTCATTTGATTGATATGTGGGGTTTACCGTCCCAAAACCACCATCTGATTATGAGAGACGCCGTAGTGAAGGGCTCCGGAAATTTCGACCACCTGGGGTTTTTTAACGTGCGCCCAAATCTGAGCACACGGGCCTACAACATTTCCGCCTCCATCGGAAATGCAGCCGCCAGAGCCGGGATTCGATCCCGCGACCTGCGGGTCAGCAGCCGAGTACCTTAGTGGAAAAATACCTGTTGATAACACTAAGTTGTACTTATGTGCTAGCACTTCCGCTATGAGGTCTAATACATACTTTATTGGTCGCATTTGTATGCCGTCAGGATCACAGCTCCGGCTCTTTTTATTTTACCGAAAAGCGTAATTACTTCAGATGTGGAAGTTGGTTTAAGAAAAAAGTGTGTTTGATAAGTGAGTAATGTCAGTTGTTGTTTGCACGCTCTGGCTGGCATTTCCTATTTTCACAAAGAAGTCAATAAATGTTTCAGCAAGGTTGATGCCATTTAATATCCTTCCATCTATTTCAAGATTATCGATTTTTGTGGCAGGGGCTCCTCTGTTCAATACTTCATTTAACTTTTTCCAAATGGATTCACGTTGCTCTGGACGTTCAAGGTCAAAAATACGACTGTAGTAGTCTCTTTTTGCCCTTTCTTTTTCTTTATTCAATCGATTTCTAAGAGCCTTGTATTCAACCCATAGGTCCACATTACGTGTTTTGATGAACTGCTGGTAAAGTTTATTTTTATGGTTTATCTGACGCTTAAGGTAGTTTGTTATCCAGGGCTTCCGCAATTTGCTCGACCTGTGATGTGCCTTCAGAGGCAATGATTCAAAGTAAAGTTCCTTGAACGTTGCAATAAAGTTGTTATATGCGTTGTTTGCATCTTCATCAGCCATTATATTATCCCAATGTGTCTGCATGATGCGGCACCTAAAGTGCTCCAATGTATTTGGTGGTATTGAACGGTACATGAATTTTTCCGGTTTTACATAAGCCGAATTTGTATGCATTTTTAAGAAAATGAATATAGGCAAGTGATCACTTTTGTCAGAACTAATCACCCCGGAAATTGTTTCTTCTGCAGTAGAATTTGTAACAAACATATCTAGCAATGACACTGTAGATTCAACAATACGCGTAGGCATAGTAATGACATTTTTAAAAGAGTTGCACTCAAGCACGGATAAAGATTCAGTACTTGTGGCTGAGTTCTTCGAGACATCTATGTTGAAATCGCCACCTACGGTAAGCATATAATCCATGACACTTGCATGTGACAAACGCCGATCAATAAATGTTAGGAAATCAGCCGTAGAACCACTAGGAGGGCGATAGACAACAGCAAATACATTTGTGCCCTTCTTTAGACATAGTGATTCGTAGTTTTTTGTGATAAGACTATATTCTTCGATTACTTCACAAGACTCAAGTGTTGTTGGAATGGCAACGCCTCCTCCTTTACTGTCCATGCGATTTAAAAAGAAGTGATTGTACCCTGGTAGCTTGAAATGTTCTGACTCATCAGTATACCACGTTTCTGTGAACATTAAAAGGTTAAAGTTTCTGCCACACAATTCCAACAGCGTAGTGACATCATCCTTTTTTGGTTGCAGTGATCGGGCGTTCAAATGCGTTCGTCCACTTGAACAAAGCTGAGAAAGACAAAGTCGACGCGCTGATTAGAAAAGCGTACAGAGCGGCGCTGGATCTACCGCAATACACAAAGAACGAAAGGCTGCTACAACTCGGAGTACAAAACACGCTGGACGAGATCGCTAAAGCACCAAGAATAGCGCAACTCTAACGATTGTCTGGAATCATGTCGGGTAGAGAAATTATAGAAAAGATCTCCATTAATTATCACGGAATGAAAGGTCCCAAGACGCAGATTCACCCGGTCGTCCGGTCCGCGATAATTACGGAAGATATTCCAAAAATAATGCACCCTGCACACAACGTTGAGAGACGAAAATGCCGCACAAAAACAATCCCTAAAAACCACGGCACGTTGGAGTGTGTGCTTTTTGTAGACGCCGCCCGGTATTTCCGAAATAATAATATCAGTAACAGGGTTGTGCATGGCTCCTTCTTCGCAATTGCGGTGATAGACACAAAAGGGAAGACCTTGACCGCGGGCTCCGTAAGGATCAGATCGTCAGAGGCAGCGGAATGGCCATCGCACTGGCCAAAGCCAATGGTCGAAAACACGACAGATTAATAATCAGTGAATCCAAGATGGCCATTAGGAATTTCACGAAGGAATGGGTCTCCAACAAAGCAGCCAAATTCCTGAATCGCAGAGTAGAAGACTTCCGGAACGGCAAAATTGTACCCAAGTACCTCAAGTGGATCCCGGTGTACATGGGGGAATTAAACATCGAAGACACGACCATCCCTCAAAACCTCAACGAAAAGGCCCACCGCACCATGCGAGAACTAACCCACCACAGCTCGGACAGTGACAGCCAGGCCCCCCGCACCGACCACAGAAGGGGGGACGAGTCGGGTAGAGGCGATGGGGACGATGGAGGTGATTACAATAACGAATATGGGATACAAGATGACAGAGACAGACTGGTCACGTATCATGACATATTCACACATTATAAGCGACAACGAGAATATCCGCCACTACACAAACAGCTAGACAGATCTCAAGAAACAGATTGGCGAAGGTTGCAAACCAGAACCTTTTCAGATCCAGTACACCTGAACAGAGTAAATTCCAGACAATACCCACGAACAAGCTGTTCCCTCTGTAAGCACGAACACGCAGATATGGCGCATATTCTATGGCAATATCGAGAGGACAATATAAAACCGGACCTTCTCGAGGATCGTTGGCTAAGTGCGCTGCCTAGCTAAGATCTGCACGACCAACTGTGGGCAATCCAGCGGGCCCGGACAGCGGTGAAAAGGCTACGCCTCGCCGCACAAAACGTCGGGGTGGCCTGAGCCCGGGCCGGTAACCCTGCAGGGTTTCTTTTTTTTAATAAAGTTTTTCCGTCCATCCGTCCATAGACAAATGAGTTGACCGAGCGTCTCAACCAAACGCTGACGCAGATGCTCTCTATGCACGTTTCACCAGATCACCGTGACTGGGACAAAGCACTCCCCTTTGTCAAATTTGCCTACTAATCCTCACGGCACGACACAGCTAGTTATTCTCTGTTTTATTTGCTATTTGGCCGACATCCAGCGTTATCAATCGACACACTCCTTCCTTCTGCTGCCCACTTGTCTACTGAGTACGCCAGCGATGTCGTTTCTCGAGCCCATGCAGCCCGTCAGTTTACCCATGATCGGCTGCACTTGTCACAAAAGCACCAAAAAAATTGTTCTGGCGTCCACTTCTCACCGGGGCCTCTGATACTTCTCTGGACGCCAAACCGCCAAGTAGGCTCATCAGAGGAGCTATCATGGCCCCTACAAAGTTACAACTCAGTGACGTGAGCTACGAGATCACAATCCTAAACAATGCCTCTTCGACCCTCTCACTCCCGATAGACGTTTTCCACGTTTCCAGACTCAAACCGTATCACCCTGCTCGTTCGTCGCCGCCGTACCAAGCACCGTGACGGCGCTTCCGCCGCAGAGGAGTGATGTTACGGTGCATCATCGACAGGAGCAAGCGTGGCACTTTGCGAAGACGACGAAGACGCCTGTGCGTTAGACGCTTGCGCGAGAGGCAACTCAGCCCTCTTGTCCGGCTGCCGATTCTCTGTGCGCACTATACTATACGCCTTGATCTCGCCCCGTCACAATATCTCATAAATTTGAGTGCACCTTTTATTTTTAATTCTTCACTATACCACCTGACGTACTAAGACTATGATCAATCTATAAAGTCGGGTGCTGTTTTATGATGAGTGGGCCGATGACGCCGCTTTCCTTCATCTGTACTTTTTTGAAGAAGCAATGTTGAAAAATGTTCTAGACTCAACAATATAAGTTCAGCGCACTATGAAGCAATGGTAGAAATTTATGTCTAGCATTATTGTGCGAATCTAACATCAAACAGCGATCTCGACGTTGTCGTTGCTTCTCGTACACAGTTTTTGCCACGTGCTCAAAGGCATGAACCACGTGAAGAAGTGTTACAATTTAGGGCTGCCATGAAAGAAATTGTTTTAGAAATATTGCTGACTATGTAAGCATACTGACATTAGCCAATATATGTTCCCCATGATTACGGTTTCATTGCAAGGCTATATACAGTGATTTTATTTTTAATTATAGCAGTGGCAAGCAATAACTGTCTTTGTGTACCTTTTCTTTATTTTCAACAGTGAGTGCTCAGACTCTGATATTGTTTTAAAGGAGACAAATGTTCATATCATGAAGCTCCCCAAAAAATGCAGCGAAGGAATGCTATCATGTTACGCTATAACTTTGTTTTTACAGAAAACAGTCAGTTTTCATATAAGCTTTGCAGCTTCTCGGAGACCACCTTCCGTGAGCGTTCTATCAACAACGGCACATAGCATCACGCTGGGATGGCTCGACCGGAACGCCATTAAGAGAGCGAACGCGCCTAAGGTCAAAAGTGAGGACGCTGCAAAAATAACGACTCTTCATTACCGACAACTAGGCATGAATAGCGTGAAGTTGTGTTCAAAACTGGCGTACTAGCTGTGCTTGTGAGTACGGCGAGCAGCACATTTGATCGAGGAAGCACGAAATGTGTTTTCGCAGCTGTTCTTTAGGCACTTCCTATTACATCACAACACATAGTAGGTTGAAATCAACAGCGTTTATTTCAAGTACTGTGGCCAATATACATGCCTCCTCGCTTAGAGAATTGAACAAGAAAGTAATTCGAAATGAAATCGTCGTCTTATAAAGCTGCTGTCTTACTTCATACCTTTGTAGGAAAGAGAGCTTGTGGTATTTTGCGCATGCATCGCAAATTGAATATACGCGGCGAAAACACCAGCAATGCTGGCGTATCGTCCTACTTAACGCTTGTAGAGGTCAAAGCCGTTGCTATTCTGTGAGCTTCGCTTTTTTTATAAATAACCGACAGGAAACGCTCTGAGAAAAACAAAAAAGAAATCCTGGGCAAGCGAAGCCGCGTCTAGCAGCATATTCCTCGAAATCTCTTATGTGTAACATATATATAGACAACTCCCGTACGCTTCACCGAAGAAGTGAAGAGGCAATTGAATCTAGCTCCAGTAAACATGCTCCGTTGGCATGGTCATCATTCATTTCACATCTTTGTGCTCCAATCAAACCGCTAATACGCGGTATATGACAGTGCGCGCACCCTGGACGCACGATCTTAGCGCAGCGTGTCTTCGGGTGATACGTGAATCAAAACAGTCAATTGCAAGCCCTTAAAGACATGATGAATATTTCTGCTAGCGCACCTTCGTTTCGTGTAGCTGCTTTATGTATTGGTATTTCCACTGCAGATTTTGGGTCTGGATATCTGCGACAGGTTCATTCCGTCTAAGAAAGCGACAGATAAATACAGTTCTGAGTATAGTGCTGCGAATTCGCGTGATGCGCGCTAGTTGGCAGAAAGCAGGAGGCTGAATAGACGCCGAAAACGTGTTTCAAGTAGTTGTCTCTTCTGAGGCATGTGGGGAGCAAGAAATAACTGCTGTCGGGAAGGAATAACACAAAAATGTATTTCGGAGAAGTTTTAATAAAGTGGCAATAAATTTTTGAATTCTCAAAATACTAGAATTAGAGAATACAATAATCTCTTCCCTCATTAGTTCCTCCAGCTCTCTGAGAAAAACAATATTATTCAATATCTCATCACAAGATAACAATGCAGGCACCTGCAAAAGGTCAATTTCATCAATAATAATGTAAAATAATATCCTGCAGTGCTCGACATACCTCACCAGACGTATTATTCTGCTGCTAGTGTAGAACACTCAATTCCCCATCTCAAGCAGTGGGTTTGGAGTGGGACAAATTGAAAGAGCACCAGTAAGTCGCCAATTCAACGAGTCCTGAAGTACCCATAGTCGTAACTAGCCATGCACTGTCGGTCGTAGCCCATATCTTGCTTTCTGACGTAAACATCTATGCAGCATGAACTCTGACAAGCCCCGAGACACGATTCCTTCATTTTTTTCAATATTTTGTTTGTGAAAGCTTACTCCTAGATTGATGCTACTGGCCGCAAAGCTTTCATCTTTGAATTCAATAACGAACCGCATTAAGATTGGTGCTGTGGTTTCCAAGAAAGAAGAATGTCTGCGTTCCTACGTTGTCAGGTAAATGCAGTCGAAATGAAGCTTCGTCTTAAGGTGATTTATTTATTTACCTATTGATTATTTGCTTGTTTGATTGATTGATTGTTTGATTGATTGATTGATTGATTGATTGATTGAGTGAGTGAATGAGTGAGTGAGTGAGTGAAACTGTTAGGCCTGTCGATCATCCAGGTATTTAGCGACAGTTAGGTACAGTGTTCAGCTATGGAGCCTACAATGGTGGGGAAAACATGCGCCAGGTGCGTCACTCCTCCAGGCGCGTGCGCATAAACAGAGTAAACGCATATACAGCTTCTTAACGAGCACAAATTTTTCTGACGTGCCTCTCTCTCATGCGTCGATGCCCCACCCCCCTAACAAGAAGGAAGAGGGCGAATGAATTTTATGAATGCATCACCTTCTTGCAAACAATAGAAAGTCAGAGAGTATAGTGGAGCGTGGCTAAAAGCAATGCCTAAGGGCAAGTGGCTTTGGTGGATGACATACGGTAGCAGAAACGAGATTCCAATAAAAGCGAAAAAGAAAATGCGCGCCCTTGCGGCGCAGTGACCGGGAAAGGCAAGCAAAGAGAAAGACAAAAAAATAGTGGATGATGTGAATGCGAAAATAGAGGCTGCCTGGAAGGAAGAAAGAGAGAAAGGAGAATGGCAGCTGGCATACGCAACGAGACCGTTACATAAATATGTGGCCATGGCGCACGTGATGAGACGATTTTGACGTGACGTAGGGGCGTGAGACAATAAATAAAGGGCACGCACAGAGAGGTATACCGTTGATGTTTTGTAATTTTTTAGTTTTTTCCTAATTTTGTGTCATGGTAATGCGATAGCTGGTGCTAACGTCACCTTCTGTCATATATATATATATCATCATCATCATCATCATCATCATCATCATCATCATCATCAGCCTGACTACGTCCACTGCAGGACAAAGGCCTCTCCCATGTTCCGCCAGTTAACCCGGTCCTGTGCTTGCTGCTGCCAATTTATACCCGCAAACTTCTTAATCTCATCTGCCCACCTAACCTTCTGTCTCCCCCTTACCCGCTTCCCTTCTCTGGGAATCCAGTTAGTTTTCCTTAATGACCAGCGGTTATCCTGTCTACGCGCTACATGCCCGGCCCATGTCCATTTCCTCTTCTTTATTTCAACTATGACATCCTTAACCCCCGTTTGTCCCCTAATCCACTCTGCTCTCTTCTTGTCTCTTAAGGTTACACCTACCATTTTTCTTTCCATTGCTCGCTGCGTCGTCCTCAATTTAAGCTGAACCCTCTTTGTAAGTCTCCAGGTTTCTGCTCCGTAGCTAAGTACCGGCAAGATACAGCTGTTGTATACCTTCCTCTTGAGGGATAGTGGCAATCTACCTGTCATAATTTGAGAGTGCTTGCCGAATGTGCTCCACCCCATTCTTATTCTTCTAGTTACTTCAATCTCGTGGTTAGGTTCTGCGGTTATTACCTGCCCTAAGTAGACATAGTCTTTTACAACTTCAAGTGCACTATTACCTATCTCGAAGCGCTGCTCCTTTCCGAGGTTGTTGTACATTACTTTTGTTTTCTGCAGATTAATTTTAAGACCCACCTTTCTGCTCTCCTTGTCTAACTCCGTAATCATGAGTTGCAATTCGTCCCCTGAGTTACTCAGCAATGCAATGTCATCGGCGAAGCGCAAGTTACTAAGGTATTCTCCATTAACTCTTATCCCTAACTGTTGATGATATATATATATATATATATATATATATATATATATATATATATATATATATATATATATATATATATATATATATATATATATATATATATATGCTGAGCGTGACAAATTGAAGGAAAACAAAAAACGATATGAAACTTTATTCGAGTCGGATAGAAAACAGACTTTAAAATAAGACTGCTTATGGGCCAGATCGACGGCTGCCTGAAAAGAGTGCTAACCTGCAGTGAGTTGATGACGGAGGGGAAGAAATTTAGCAATATAAAAAGAGACAGAGCAGATGCATGCATATATGATGCATTTTTACTTAAGACAAAGCAAGAAGCGTGTTCAGACGCCGAATGATTGTGTGTTCATCGATTCCAGCCGGCGTCTCAGGTATTCCTGCAAGAAAAGTAAGGTGGTCGAGTTCTAGGAACAAAAATAATAATATTCATAATAATACGGGTGAGGCTGCCGAGGTTGGAGACAAGACTGGTGAAACGAGGTGGATGAGAAGCAGTTTTTTCTTCTTGAAAAAACGGATAAAGGTTGTTCTGAAGAGGGCATTGGAATGGAAGCGCCGTTAAAAAAACGTATATGCGACAAAAAATGCAACAGAAATTGTTGTTTTTATTTTTCGATGTTCAAAACAAAAAAGAAGTTCCTCGACGCGTCAAAACGTGCATTCAAGGCAGCTCCTCTCAGAAAGGTGGCGTGCAAGGCACGCTAGCAAGTTTTTTAGAGGCAGTGAGTTATGGAATTTTGCTCTTTTTAGATTCACGTTCAACTGAACTTCGTTAATATTTCGGCGTGCCTCAGGCCGACCTTTCGTTTAACTTTCCGCTGGCCGGCCTCGTTTTGCTCGCAAATTGTGGCAACCTTGGCGGTGATTGCTTATCGTCGAATTTTACGAGCTTCAATTGGCACACCACACGCACGTAACTTGGCTCCGTGTTCTCATCAGCCGTTTATCCCGTTTATCTTCCTATCCCTTCCGAACTTGCCTCTATCGACAACGACGCGAGCCATTCTTCAAAACAAAATGACAGCTCCGACCCCGATGAAGTTCACGTGGGAGTTTGTAAACACAGATGGCGAGAAGTGTTTCGTGGTGGGCTTTGAAAGAACCAAAGAAAACGCAAATGGTCTAGAAAGACTGTACACGGAAGTACAGTAACGCGAGCAGTGCACGTTTTGACGGAGAAAAAAAGTTCTGCTCGCACTTCCAACGTGTTCGGTTCTTTTGCAGTGGCGGCTACACCACTACATTAAGGCGTAATAATAAGGGAGACTGCGTCATACTTATGTTTAAAGGGTACCCAACTGCGCGCGGTTTCCGGCCGGCGTGTGGACGCCTGACAGGAGTTTGCCTCCAAGGACCCCCGAACTCATAATTACGTGTCACGTGCGATTTCAGCAAAAATAAAATATTTGAAAAAAGAAGTTTACAGTGGGCACAAGCTAAAACTATTAAGCGTTGCAAGGCAGGCCTTCACTTAGTTTAACGGAACCTGTCAGGGTACCGCGAAGCATCCGTCGCTCAGAGCACTTATGTCTGATATGTGCGTGCGAGATAAAATGAGTATGGAAAGCTTGTAACGTGGCGTGGACAATATGTATAGCCAAACCATAAAAGCGAAAACATTTGTTGCACTTTCACTTGCTCTGGCCACTTTTTGCTTCAAATATTTGAGAAACATGTTTTTTTTCTGAGTGCGAAAAACACCAAAAAACGAGACAAGGCACAAGCGAAAAAGAATATCCTCGCGCTCTGCATTTCTGCGGCTGTGTCCCTTCTCCTTCGCGCTCCCCATTCGTTTCACAAATCTTATGACGAGCTAGCCTAACAAACCATGCCTGTACAACACAATTTTCGGTTTCATTCTTGTTTTTTTTTATTTTTTTTTTGTTTTTTTTTATATTTTCATAGTCAAAGGTCCGTCTGGGTTTCTTTATATGTAGAGTTAGGAAAAACTGTAATAAGCACACTAATAATAAATAGGAGTAGAAAGTTGGAAATAATATCATGACGCAACAATAACGCTGGGCTAATAAAAAGAGAAAATTGACAAAATAAAGGAAGCGGAAAGTAAGAATAAGACGCCTGTACACACAATTTTTGGGGGAAGAAGTGGTGCATTTATCTGTGAAATGAAACTTCGAGTTAAGTTGGGCTTACATGTATAAATTATAGTTCCCTTCAACAGCTTAATAAATGGGACAACAATCTTACAATACCTTGCAAAGAAAAAAACAGAAAAAAGAACAATATTTATACATAGTTTTAGAAATGTCGTCTGAAAATACCAGTCAACTCTACCAGCTAAGAACACTACTTTAAAGTAATACTTGTTGGGTAACGTAGCCCTGTTTTTTATGTGTGGGAATGCGTATTTTATTTATACCATTAACGTAGTGGTACATACACTCGGTGGCAATAATCGCACAACTACTTCACAACATTCAAAGCCTTATATACATATATACTCAACAAGTCCATAGAACGAGGAAAAGTTCTTGAAAAGGTCGGCAGGAATGAGCACCTCATCAAGAAGGGGTGTTAGAACGGCTTGAAGTGAAGTTCTTCGTATATGTCCTTTAGCTATAGAGCCATACGCATGAAATGCATACTTGAAGAAGTCGTTAGTTCCGCATTACTGTCTTGGATGTGCAATTTCCATAGACTGTGCAGTCTCATAAAAAAAGAACATAGCAAAGGGGACTTCATCAAGACATGTTGGGAGAAGGTAACGTATAATATGCGAATTAATGTAAAATATTTTAACGGTTCATTGAAGGATGTCCCAAAGCAGAATGACATTTTCGCAGTTAAAAATACAGTGTTCTATTGTCACTGGTCTATCGCAGAGACGGCAAATAACTGAAGAAACAAAAAAACTCTTCTTTTGCAACCATGGTTATACCGGCAACGCATGTGTTTAAAGTTTACAAAAAAAAGATTCAGTTACCGCACTCGTAATAAACAAAAAAAGTGTGATTTTTTTGCACTTGTTTCAATATATCCTGTTTTTGGAGGTCAAAATATAATGAGCGGTAAAGTGGAGGTCGAAAAAAGCAATGATAACCAATCTTAATTTTGTCATAAAGATTTCAGCGTGATACTGTGTATGTCTCGATTTCGTTTGGAAACGTTGTATTCTTTCTTGAATTGAATTCCTTTTTTTTTCATCTTCGCAACATGGTTTTCGCAAGACATTCCCGTGTGAAACGCCACTTGTGTGTTTTACTCCTCATCTTCATGAAGTCTCGACCGCTCATCTCCAACAGAGTGTATATTTTTATATTTTTGAAAACCTTTCACAAAGTGTCCCATTAGCATCTTTTGTATAAATTACAGTAACTACATTCAGATTTTAAACTTTTTGCATGGCTTGAATGTTTTTTTTAACAAATCGTTCTCGGTTCGCCTCTGCTCACAAAGGCTGACTCTCCTCCAAGTTCTCTTTCCTCAGGTCTGCCGCAACGGTCGGTACTCGACCCTCTCCTCTTTTTATCGTACATTACTTATTTACCTTCATGTGTCTCTTCTCATATTAGCTAACTTGCAGATGACTGAGTATTATTTCAAGAAATAACCTGCTTTCACGACTCCACTATAGTGCAATCAGATTTGGACGCAGTATCCAGATGGTGCGAAAGTTGGTGGATGGAACTAAACACTAAAAATGCAAGGTCATGCACGTAACTCGATCAACTAACATGTCAGTTGCAAATATTCTTGACAACTCTCCTCTGGAAGTAGTATCATCTTACAGATATCTCGGTGTAACGATGTCATCGAAAGTATCGTGGAATGAACACATTGAATCTACAATCCATAGCACTAACAAAACTTTCCATTACCTTAGAAAAACTTTTTTCCTTGCTCTTCTAGCTATCAAATTTTTGCTGTACAAAACAGTAATTCACTCAAAGCTAGAATAAGCCACCTCCGTTTGGTACCCATTTTATGATAACCTTATTTACTCACTTGAAATGATCAGAACAATTTATCACAAATCATCATGTGTACCTATACATGAAACACAAATGTTACTAACATGAAAACGAACCTCGAACTACGATCATTATGATCCCACCGTGAAATGTTCCGTTTGTGTCTCTTTCAATGCATACTTCATCATCACCCGATGACTTCATCTCACCTCCTCAGTATGTACCGTCACGCATTCATCCATTCATCACTGACATAAGGTTGCTGTTTCTTTTTGCAGGACATCCACTTTTCTTAATTCATTTTTTTAACTACGACTTAGGGAGACTGGACCCACGTTCCTGCTCTCACCGCGGACATCACTAACCATTCAATTTTTCGCACAGATCTAACTATACTCAGCGTCAACGTTTCTTGGCACTGAAGGCCAAGCTATGGAGGCGAAGCTTCTGCACATGTAGCCCTACGCGAAGTATTCCATTTTGGTGCGCGTTTCGTAACGCTATGGGAAGTGACGGGGGCGCACATTAGGGTTTTATGTAGACGCAGACGTCGCTTAGCGTTCGAAGTGCACGTAAAAAGGCGGGACTTTCTCGCACGTTCAAAAAAAATGGCAGATCCCGCGTAGAGTGAGAATCGATGATATGCGAAGCATGAATGAGAAATGTTGATATGTCACTTTAAAATTGGCACAACTTTACGAGGTGCAGGTAAATTATGGCGTACATGACTTCCCTGTCATGATTCCTATGTTTGGATGTGTCGTTTACCTTCGTCATCTATTCACGTCACGTGATACCAAAGTTAGTATATGTGGAGCTAGCGAAACAGCCGCAAGCACGCTATGAGCGTGGTAAGTTCTCATGTTCTTACATAACACGCTTCACAGTATTATCATGTTTGCACCAGTCATATACTTCGTCATCCATTGAGATCACGTAACACCGAATTTGGTATAAGTGGAGCTATCAAAAAGACCGCGATCGCTTCATGAAGGGCCTAATATACTTTAATTAGGCGTTGACGGGCGCGCACGCTGGGCGCAGCGACGCTACGTTAGCAAAACGCGAGCACTCTGAAGTATGACGCCAGTCGCGATCAGCGTCCGCTCGTTGCCCGACGGCAACCAGCGCAAAATGCGACATGCTGCATTAAATGCCGATGCGTTACCCAGACAACACTACGTCTCCCTCTCTTCGTAAATAAACAGACGCTGCACGCGCTGAAACGCGCATGCGTCAAAGCAATTAAGCGTGGCATGCGCCTGCTAGTCTATTGCAGGACTGGCGCCTGGCGTAGCAACGCCAGCGTGACGCGACGAAATGAGAGACGGTAAGCACGCGAAACGCGTCATGTTGAAATGTATTGGCGCATTCACTTTGGCATGTAGTCATATTCTCACATGACACGCATCTCATGATTATCATGTTTGCACCACTCACATACCTTCGTCATTCATTGGCGTCACGTAATACCAAATTTGGCATATGTGAAGCTAGCAAAATGGCCGCGAGGGCATCATCAGTGTGGCATGTAGTCATGCTGTTACATGACACGCATGTCGTAATAATCATCTTTGGACCTGTCATATACGTATGTCGTCCGTTCGCGTCACGTAATACCGAGTTTGATACATGTGGAGCTAGCGAAACGGCCGCGAGCGCATCTCGAGCATAGCAATAGTCGTATTCTTACATAACATGCATCTCATGTTTATCATGTTTGAACCAGTATCATGCCTTCGTCATGCATTCACGTCCCGTAATGCCAAATTTGGTATAAGTAAAGCTTGTGACAGGTAGATTGCCACTATCCCTCAAGAGGAAGGTATATAACAGCTGCATCTTGCCGGTACTTTGCAACGAAGCAGAAACCTGGAAACTTACAAAGAGAGTTCAGCTTAAATAGAGGACAACGCAGCGAGCAATGAAAAAAAAATGGTAGGTGTAACCTTAAGAGACAAGAAGAGAGCAGAGTTGATTAGGGAACAAACGGGTGTTAAGGTTATCATAGTTGAAATCGAGAAGAAGAAATGGACATGGGCCTGGCATATATCACGTAGACAGGATAACCGCTGGTCATTAAGGGTAACTAACTGCATTCCCACAGAAGGCAAGAGGGTAAGGGGGAGACAGAAAGCTAGGTGGGCAGATGAGATTACAAGACGTTGGCAGGTGTAAATTGGCAGCAGCAAGCACAGGGCCGAGTTAACTGGCGGAACACGGGAGGGGCCTTTGTCCTGCAGTGGACGTAGTCATGCTGATAATGATGATGATGATGAAGATGATGATGATGAAAGTTAGCGAAACGGCCGCCAGCACATCATGAGCGTGGCATGTAGTCATGTTGTTACATGACACGCATCTCATTATTATCATGTTTGCACCAGTCACATACCTTCGTCATCCATTCAGATACTGTAATACCAAATTTGATATATGTGACGATAACGAAACGTCCACGAGCGCATTATGGTCGTGCCATGTAGTCACGTTGTTAAATGACACGCATGTCAAGATTTTCTAATAGGGTCTGTCGCTTGCGTTCGCCATGCAATCATGTCATATCATACCAGTTTTGCAACATGCCATGTGAACGAAACCACCGCAAGAGCTGCAGGACCATAAATGTAAATCATGACATTCATGGCATACATATTATGACTTTCATGGTATGACTAGTCAAATATGTTTTTCATACAGTCATGTTACGCCATACCAAGTTTGGTATCGATACCATTATCGAAACGGCCAGGAGAGCTAAAAGTCATAGATAGATAGATAGATAGATAGATAGATAGATAGATAGATAGATAGATAGATAGATAGATAGATAGATAGATAGATAGATAGATAGATAGATAGATAGATAGATACGCTAAAAATGCTTCGCATTTAATACAGGAAGTCACAACGTATAAATCAAAGTAAATACGACTATCTTAATGGTAGGAGCTGCGTCCTATCTCAAATAGCTCCACGTGGAAAATAAAGGGCAACTTTTACATTTCACGGTGGAAATACGGGCGCTTTTGTGGAACTACATTCCCTGGCTCTAGGATGCCCGCGATTTTGCTCTGTAGCCTTCGCTCCAATGCCACGAAAAGTTGTTGCTGAGTATAATAGTAATTAACTATTTTTGTCTAATGTACATTTTGTTGTTGTTAATGATTTTTTGGTATAAAGCTGTTTGTATCGTATTTTCTTGTTAATTACTATTATTTTGTATAATACTGTTTATAACCACTCCCCTCTGTTATCCATCGGCCCTGAGGGAATAATAAGTGAAAAAAATGAAATAAATACTCAATGAAGATCGAACTTAGAGAAACAGGACAACGATTCGAACTTCCCGCGTAAATCCCCACAAACACGGGTGTACAGAAACAACTGAAAAAACAATCAAGTCAGGTAAGGCACTAGAGAGAGAGAGAGAGAAGAAATGTGCGAAAGGTAGGGAGGTTAACTATAATATGCGTCCAGTTTGCTACCCTACACATGGGGAGGGGGAGAGTAATTCAAAAAAGATAAGAGAGAGAACGATAGACACATGTCACATCACACACACAATGCCGAGTTTCACAGGTGGTCTCTCAATGAAGTTGTTGTCAAGTATCTCAGGGGGGCTCGTGTGGATTTCTGTGCTGATGTGCTGCGCGACCAGGCTCCTAAGATCTTTGCTTCATTAAATGGCCGGTCATCGAGTCTATTCAAGGCACACTGGAGAGTCCGGCAATCTTCATCAAATCGGGCACAGTGGCACAAGAGATGTTCAATAGTTTCTATACAGTTGCAGCTTTCACACATGGATCAATCTGCCTTGCCAATGCGATGGCTGAATGACTTAGTAAACGCTACTCCAGTTCACAGCTGGCACAGCATTGTAGCGTCACGTCGAGAAATCTTGGATGGCAGTTGTTTCTGGAGTAATGACTTAAGGTTCTGAGGGCGATGAATGGAGTTAAGTGGAGAATTTCAGTGCGCAAGCGTGGCATTATGCGCGATGTGACGAAGTTCTCTAGCTGCGTCTACTCTTGACAAGGGTATTAACAGTGTGGGCGATCCATCGTGGGAGCGTCGGGCAGCGTCGTCGGCGAGGTGGTTACCACTGATGCCACAGTTGCCCGGCAACCATTTTAAAACAATGTCGTGTCCTTGATCAGCGGCGCGATGACAAATTTCATTAATACAATACACCATCTCGTGGTAGTTTCCACGTCGTAGACTTCGCACGCATTGAAGGGCTGCCTTGGAGTCGCAGAATATGGCCCATCTACTAGGAGACTCTTCCATAGCAAACTCCACAGCGGCTCAAAGAGTGGCGAGCTCGGATCCTGTAGATGTCGTGACGTGTGATGTCTTGATTTTGACGGTGATTGATCGAGATGGTATGACAAAGGCGCCTGTCGCACTTCCTGATACCGAACCGTCCGTGTAAACATGAATTCGGTTAGCATACGACAAATGCAAAAGGTCCAGTGAGATCTGCTTGAGGGCTGCAGATGACATGCCTGCTTCTAAAAATATCCCCGGCACTTCAAGGAGCACAGTGGGTCTTTTCATGCACCACTCTGGAGATAGTGGTATGGTTGCAAGCGAGAATCTCCACGAGATGGAATTCCGGTTAGCCGCAGCAACTTTGAAAAACGCTGCCTTTGGTATTTCTAGTGGAAAGCTAGCAAGGTGGTGGTTAGGCACTCTGGATATGTGACGGATATGTGTCCGGAGTGTGTCGACAGTTATATATGTCATGATCGGATGGTCTTTAGCAATACCAATTGCTACTAACGTATCAGCGCACCGAGGTAGCCCCAAGCATGTGCAGAGGACTTGGCCTTGAATGCTTTGCAGGAACCTGATGTTAGTATTTCCGGCGTTGGAAAGCACGGGCGTGCTATACCGCAAATATCCCAAGAAGAGCGCTCTGTACAGCTGAAGCATAGATGACTTTAATGTGCCCCACGTTTTACCAGCGAGAAATCTCATCACGTGTGTGATAGAGCTGAGCCTCTTCTTCAAGTGCGAGATGTGAGCACTCCACGAGAGATCTCTGTCAATAATGACTCCCAGGAATCGGTGACGTCTCGTATACGAAAGGTTCATGTTGTCGATGGAAACAGGATAATAGATCATGGGCTTGCGGGTAATAGGGACTAAGGCGCACTTCTCGGTGGAAATTGTGAGGCCTCGAGCATGGAGGTACGTCGACGTTATTCTCGCTGCTTTTTGGAACCATGCGCGTAACTGGAGTCGTGTCACTGCTGAAGCCCAGATACATATATCATAAGCGTATGTAGAGATATTGACTGATCGAGGTAGACTTTGTACAAGGCCAATGATCGTGAGGTTAAACAGCGTAGGGCTGAGAACGCCGCCTTGTGGAACGCCACGAGCGGTGTAATGATCAACGGTGCGGCCTTCCGCAGTGAGCACGAAGAAGGATCTCCTCTGTAGGTAGCTCCGAATCCATCGGAACATTTCTCCACTGTTTCCAATGTTCACCAAGGAATCTAGGAAGGCGTCGTGCGTTACGTTGTAGTATGCACCTTTCACATCGAGGAACATTGCAACCGAGATGCGCTTGAGGTATTTCTGTTGTCGCACAGAGGTTACGAGGTCGATGACATTATCAATAGAAGAGCGGCCTCTTCGAAAACCAGTCATGGCCTCTGGGTATATATTATAGCTTTCAAGGTACCTCTTGAGGCGTGTCAGAACCATTCTTTCAATTATTTCCCCACGCAGCTGGATAGCGCAATGGGTCGATATGATGCCAGATCGAGCGGCGGCACTAAAAATGTAATTTGCAAGGATCGACCTATAGGGAGCGAACTATTGCAAAAAAAGCAGAACCTTTAAACTAATTGCCATAGATATGAATGAACTGATCCCAGACAACCATTCCTTACTTGCCTGAATAAATTGTCCCGTTTCATTGGATGAAATGTCGAAGACCATACCGATGTGGCAAAGGTTTGATGAAAACGCTCCATGTAAAGTCCTGTTCACGTGAATGCAGTGAAAATACCTTCATCTGTTCGGAAATGCAGCGAAAGCAACTTTCATACTTTACAAACACGTGCGTCATATGTTCATGCACCACAATGCATAAAACACTGCTACGACAATGCGTCCAAGCGTACATCGCCATCGGGTATCCGCACGTAGTATTATCATATTGGCTTCGTAGTTTGAAATCAGTTACCCACTACAAAAAGCACACACGTTATTGCAACCTTAAAGCCACGTAGTGGGTGCATTACGAGTTTGTAAAGGTTTCGTGCGCACTAGGGACAGAATATCGCTATCGCGTTCAATTCTTCAAGGTGAAGCATGGGGGTCACAATTTTTTTCTGTTTTTCTTTTCAATTTTTTTTATTGCGAAGCATTTCTTAGCGAACTTCGGCGACATTGAGGGTATCTATCTATCTATCTATCTATCTATCTATCTATCTATCTATCTATCTATCTATCTATCTATCTATCTATCTATCTATCTATCTGTCTATCTATCTATCTATCTACCTATCTATCTATCTATCTAGCCACCTACGACTTTTAGCTCTCCTGGCCGTTTAGATAATGGTATCCATACCAGACTTGGTATGGTAAAACATGAGTGTACGAAGACCATATTTGACTCGTCATAACATGATAATCATGACATTTATGTCGTGAATCTCATGATTTACATTTCATCGCCTTGCAGCTCTTGCGGCGGTTTCATTCACATGGCATGTCGCAAAACTGGTATATGACATGATTGCATGCTGAACACAGGCGACCAACCCAAAATTGAAAATCATGACATGTATTTCATTTAACAACATGACTACAAGCTACGCTCATGATGCGTTCGTGGCCGTTTCACTAGCTTCACATGTATCATACTCGGTTTTACGTGACGCGAACGGACGACATAGGTAAATGACACATCCAAACTTGATAATCATGACATGCGGGTCATGTAACAACAAGACTACATGCCACACTCATAATGCGCTCGCGGCCATTTCGCTGGCTTCAAAAATGCCAAGTTTGGTATTACGCAACGTCAATGGTTGACGAAGGTATGTGACTGGTGCAAACTAGATAATCATGAGATGTGTATCATGTGAGATCATGACTACATAACATAGTCAAGGCGCCAACACATTTCTACTTGACGCGGTGCGAGTGCTCGCCGGCGTTTATTTTGTCGCACAACGGCTTTACTACGCCAGACAGCACCAAGCTGCGTTGCTTTGACGCATGCGCGTTTCATCGCATCAGACGTCTCTTCTTCACGAAAAGAGGGAGACGCAGTGTTCTCTAGGTAATGCATCAGCGCGAAATGCAGTATGTCGCATTCCGTGCTGGTTGCCGTCGGGCAGCGCCAACGGATGTTGGTCACGCAGGCCGCACCTGCGTCTAACTAGAGTGCCCGCGTCTTGATAACGTAGCAACACTGTGTCCAGTGTGCGCGCGCGTCAACGCTACATTGGAGTATATCGGGCCCTTCATGATGCGCTCGCGGCCATTTTGCTGGCTCCACAATATACCAAAGTTGGTGTTACGTGATGTCAATGGATGACGAAAGTATATGACTGGTGCAAACATGATAATGCTGACGAACGTGTCATTTTAGAAAATGGCATCATACTACGCTCATAGAGCGCTCGCGGCCGTTTTGCTAGCTCCACGTATACTAAATTTCGTATCACGTGACGTCAATTGGTGACGGAGGTGAATGACGCATCCAAACATGATAATCAAGACACGTAAGTCATGTACAACATCATTTGCCTCCACCTCGAAACATTGTGCTGGTTTTAGAGTGACATATCAACCTTCCACATTTGTGCTTCGCATATCATCGATTCCCACTGTAAGTGGGATCCGCCAATTTTTTTCTGCTTCTTAGGTGAAGCGCCTTACCCTGCCATTCCTCTCCCTATTGGTAGCTGGGGCTCTGTCAAGCCTTCACAGGACAGCCTTTTTTCCGACTACCTTTTTTTCACCATCAAGGTTTTCGCTTATTAGGAAAAATAAAGTTCTTTGATTCAATGATTGATTGATTGATTTGTGTAAACATATAGAAAATGACAGTTACCGGAATGCTAGGGCGCAATATTCAAACAACACCAGTATATAGGAGAACATGACGGATACAAAAGAATGATGCATGAATTATACTGTTTTAATGCAGTGGCTAAGTTTTTTTTAGTTTATACGTTGATGCAGAAATGTTGCAGTTACAAAAGCAAAAACAACTGAAGAGGACCCTTCTTGAGCATTCACTTTCTTTTCTATACTCGCAGCAGCTGCATTGACATGGCGTGCGTGAAAGATGATGACGCAGCACGTGTCCTCATCGCCTTGCGATCCTAATAGTTGTCCTTCAGCAAAGAGACTACGTATTTGTAGAGCTTTCAGAGGACTTGCTTTTAGAATTACTGACTCTATTGAGCCACTCTTTAGAAACTAGCTGAAGCCACCTGTCTTAACATCACCCGGCTCTATCAATAAACATCTTGCTTTAGTTGTTTCTATGTTTGAATTTCATCACTGGGTGTTGGAAGTGAACAGGTAATTTAAGTGCACACGCAACAATCGGGGCCTTTTTGTCAAACAAAAAAGTGAGCCTTGAACAACGAAGTCGTCAAGTTTTGAAAACGCATTTATATTTCCACTACTCATTAACTTTGTAATTGTAATTGTACTCTAATGATATGTGTACTAACAGTCTTCTTGTTATAGTGCCTATAAAAATATATTCTGCAGCTCGTTCGATTACGTGTTAAGCATAAAAAAGCAAACGTATGAGTTTTTACCAAGATGAACTTTGTCGTCTCATCACTTCTATAATGTTTACTAATAGTCTATAAAAGCAAGGGCTGCATATTTGAATATAAGGAAAGCACTTTTTTGTCCCTTGAGTTGACCAATCCAGCGTCCCTGTATAAAAACACAAGCAAGACTGATAAGCAGACTTTAAGAAAATCATTTCTAAAAAAATGAAACAAATGGTATGAAAATAAATGCCACACGTGGCGAATCTGTTTATAATTTCTGCTTTATAGCACTGTTTTTGTTCAAATACAAAACACCTCTACGGAAAAATGCAACCATGTCACGGTTGCAGCAGGATGTATTGTTCATTTCCTGGCCTGATCTTGTACAACAAGCAGGTTCTACAACAATGAGCGTGAGGATAAAATGGAGAGCATTGCCACTTTTCAGCATGCAGGTGGTCAAACCACAGACCAAGGAGGTTTAAAAAAATTTCTTGGCACAGACCCATGCCAGAAGTTATACTGTTTTAGTACTTTGGTTCATACACAGCGAACTAACCCTAACGTGCCCTTAAACGGTAATTTAGGCTCTTATTTCTAAAATTACCTTTGGTTCGCAATAATTCAACCATTCACGTACGTTAATCATTCATTGAGCAATCCTCCTCGTAACCATTATTTTCAGTACTTTTGTTTGCTGTTTAAGATTTTGGGTAAAACATCGCATTTATTTAGGTGCATCTTGATTGAAAAGCTGCCGTTCCAAACAGTGCCTAAAAGCAAGCATTACTAGCCAGCCGGGACCCGAACACATTGAGCTCTACACGTCACACTGGACGTTCTGGCACTCAATCATTATTATCAGATGTTTTTGTTTTTATTTCGGTATAACTTGAGCACAACCATCGCCCTCGAGAAAATCATCATCATCATCATCATCATCATCAGCCTGACTACGTCCACTGCAGGACAAAGGCCTCTCCCATGTTCCGCCAGTTAACCCGGTCCTGTGCTTGCTGCTGCCAATTTATACCCGCAAACTTCTTAATCTCATCTGCCCACCTAACCTTCTGTCTCCCCCTAACCCGCTTCCCTTCTCTGGGAATCCAGTCAGTTACCCTTAATGACCAGCGGTTATCCTGTCTACGCGCTACATGCCCTGCCCATGTCCATTTCTTCATCTTGATTTCAGCTATGATATCCTTAACCCCCGTTTGTTCCCTAATCCACTCTGCTCTCTTCTTGTGTCTTAAGGTTACACCTACCATTTTTCTTTCCATTGCTCGCTGCGTCGTCCTCAATTTAAGCTGAACCCTCTTTGTAAGTCTCCAGGTTTCTGCTCCGTAGCTAAGTACCGGCAAGATACAGCTGTTATATACCTTCCTCTTGAGGGATAGTGGCAATCTACCTGTCATAATTTGAGAGTGCTTGCCGAATGTGCTCCACCCCATTCTTATTCTTCTAGTTACTTCAATCTCGTGGTTCGGCTCTGCGGTTATTACCTGCCCTAAGTAGACATAGTCTTTTACAACTTCAAGTGCACTATTACCTATCTCGAAGCGCTGCTCCTTGCCGAGGTTGTTGTACATTACTTTCGTTTTCTGCAGATTAATTTTAAGACCCACCTTTCTGCTCTCCTTGTCGAACTCCGTAATCATGAGTTGCAATTCGTCCCCCGAGTTACTCAGCAATGCAATGTCATCGGCGAAGCGAAGGTTACTAAGGTATTCTCCATTGACTCTTATCTCTAACTGCTCCCATTCTAGGCTTCTGAAAACCTCGTGTAAGCACGCGGTAAATAGCATTGGGGAAATTGTGTCCCCCTGCCTTACACCCTTCTTGATTGGTATTCTGTTGCTTTCTTTATGAAGCACTATGGTAGCAGTTGATCCCCTGTAGATTTCTTCCAGAATGTTTATATATACATCATCTACGCCCTGATTCCGCAGTGTTTGCATGACGGCTGATATTTCTACTGAATCAAACGCCTTCTGGTAATCTATGAAGGCTATGTATAGAGGTTGGTTATACTCTGAGAGTATAACCAACCTCGAGAAAATAGAGGTCTTCTAAAAACTATATTTGTTAATTTGTTTAGCATCTGTGCTCTATACTGATATTGTACTTTTGTTTAAAAGTAAGAACGGGCCAGTCTGTCAATTTTTTAAAGAATAACGGTCCCTGAATGTTTACGCGCAGTTTATGAAAAGTGATCAAGATGTATGTACAAAGCACCAATACCTAACTTAAGACTCATTACACCTGTTAGGATGTGCAGTAAAGTTCTTTTAACATACAAGTCAACATCCAGGAAAGATTAGACGTTTCTAATGCATCACACGACTTCAAAAAACATTAAAGCTACAATGATACCGCCGATGATATCTACAGAGACTCCACAGCTGCCGATTTCTCACGAACAAAACAATTAAATTATTATGAAGAAACGGGTGAGACAACATGATGTCATCTCTCTCTTGTTGTTCAGTGCATGCTTATAAGAGCTCTTCGTACGCATAGCTTGTAACTTGCCAAACGATAGAAGCAAGGACTTACGTAGAGTATCTTGGCCGCCTTCAACTTGTTGATTGCTTCGTATTCTTCGGTAACAATGTTTATTAAGTACAAAAACAATCAGGACAATAAGCGAGAAAGTACTACTGCAGCGTTCAATATGAAAACCACCCGTAGTCAATAGGTGCAGCCCATTGCATACGAATAGATAAAACGTTCAAACAAAGACGGCAGTCTGATAGATGAAAGGATGAAATTGAGAAGGAATGAAATCAAACGAGTTTGTAAATGACACGGCCAAATGAATATTATAGGGGGAGGTGCTCATCATGCGGTAAACATAGAACATACTGCTGTTGAATTCTTTGCAAACGGAAGAGTGTATAACACATATAAAATACAACGAAGTTTTAATTCATTAAAGTGCAATATTTATGAACTGTCCATAATATTTACCAATAAACAAACAGACAGCGCTGTTCTCACTTTTGCACCTATCCCTCTTGATAAGTTTCCTCTTGCATGCCTCGACCGACTTAAATAAGGCTCCTCGAACGTGCTGCGAAATTACGAGATTTTGTCGAGTCACTGCTCGAGACCTTGCGCTCAATATGCAAAGTTGTCAATGGAAGTGTAAATTGTGGCGCAGATTTAAAACTATTTGTGGTGGAGATTTAAAAGCTCCCTCTATGACGCAGCACAAAAGTCGGCATGGAGAATAGGCAAGTGCACGTATCAATAGCTGCGGGTTGTGTCTTCCGCGAGGCTTTTCAGACGCTGATGAACTTGAGATATGCAATGAATGACGCCATGGCAAAACCGCCATATTCCAGTGAAGACAGCCACTGTGAAGTTTGGAACAACAGAGCTCAGCGCTTAGACATGACTTGGCCAACTTCCAAAGAAGGTTCGCCTTGTAGTGTTTTCAATACGCAGCATTTCTTAGTCGCACCATGTCACTCTTCGTCGACACCTACACCCCCACTGCGCATACTCGGCTCGTCTCCCCCTCCCTCTTTTTCGTTTCATTCCCTCTCCCCCTCTTTCGCTTGGCTCCACGCTTTGCTTGACTTGAGTAGATGCGATAGAAGACAACAGCACCTTCAACCAATAGTGGGGCACAACCCGACATCATCGTCCCACCACTCGTTCAAGGCAACGTTACCCCAACCTCACCATCTTCAGCGTCAACAACAGCAAGCAACACAGAAGACAAGGCTGCGAAGATAAGAGCATACGACGCTGATCACAAGCGTTTGAAGCGAGCTGCGGATCCTTCACTCGGGGAACGAGGAGCAGCTGCGAAACGGCAATGCCGAGTTGCGGATTCCTAACTTCGTGGTGAGAAGCAGCTGTGAAACGGCAACGCCGAGCTGCAGACTCCTAACTTCGTGCGCGAGAATCTGTGACGAAACGTGAGCAGTGAGCTTTAAGACCAGAGGTACGTGAGCGAGAAGCGGTGTGCAAACGTCCTCATCGAGAGGTGGCTCCGGAAGCTGCTCGTAAACGTGATCGCGCTGCGAAAGGGGCGGGCGAGCCAAGAAGTTTGCCCATCCGGCCGCTCGTCTCAAACGCGACTTCGAACACCACTGCTTCGGACACAGCTGTACGGTGTGCGGCCGACTGTGGTTCGACAACGACCGTAGGCTGGTTGGGAACATCAAGAACAAAGCGAAGCAGACAAACGCGCTACGGGTTTTTGGAGCACGTTTGGCAACGTGCTCACCAAATGGTAACAGTGACAATGACGACGACGAGAGACTACTAGAGCGATTAAAGACGTACTTGGTGTGCGATTCATGTAAAGACTTGTTGGTACGTGGGCACGTACTTACGATGAGCGTGACCTACGGTTACCGTTACCCGCCTCTACCCGCATACCCACCCGAGATGAACGCAGTGGAAGAGCGGCTCATTTCACCTCGACTACCATTCATGAGCATCCATCGACTAACGCGTGGCAACGGCCAGTACGGAACCAAGTGGCAGGTGGTGAACGTTCAAATCGATGTCCCCAGCGTCGTTCAGTACCTGCCCCACAGCGTTCCTGATTACGTAGCCATCCATGGGACGTGCACACCAAGCGGAGGCTCGTGAGTCGTGCGTCGTACAAGCGCGAGTTATTCAAGCACGGCAACATCCTAGACTGACGGCTTAAATCTCCATGATCCAATAAATAAGAATAATAAAGGCGAAATAACATTTTACCATTCCCAAACCATACCCAATTACGCCACATTCACGAGAATTCCACATCACTCTGTGACACATTTACACGAGTTCCCCCCGTGAGAAGTTGTGGTCGGCTTTTTTTTTACCGCGTAGCCATGCTGTTCAGATTCTACCAGAAAAGAGTGTGTGATGTAAAACTGCTGCATTAAAGACTCCTGAAATAAGTATACGTTTACGGGTCACTTACCCAATACACGAAGTAGATTCTTCGGGGAGTTTTTTTTTCTGAGATGTGCAAAAAATTTCAACATACTATTTCAGGTATATTCCAGTTGCTTTGAGTTGAGTTGAATGAACTTTATGTGGCTAACAATTGTTGCTGCGCCAAGGGCTAGGCTGCCAGGAATACATCGTTCCGAGGAACATCTTCTGAGATCCTCGGCGATGGCCTTGGCCCATTGGATGGCCCAGACCTAGTCTTTGAGGGCCTTGCATAGAAGGTCATCTTGCCATTGCAGAGCAAGGAGCTCCCGTTTAGGAGGTCCTTCAGCTGGCATCGTCCGTTCTTGAGGCCTATCTTCGTTTTTTGCGCAATGCTGAAGCACATGTGCCATATCAGCCTGTTCGTGCTCCAATCACGAGTAACAAGGTGACGGGAGCAGTGCGCCACAGGCGGACCAGATAATAGGGGTGGATGAACGGGCCCGTCTGCAGTCACCTCAGGCAGACTGCCTGCGACCTACCCAGGCGAATGTGGGTTTGAAGAAAATTTTTTTCAGTCTTTCCTACGATGCCCAAGCACGTTGTGGTACGTTAATAGTTTGCTTTCAACTTTGATCTGCAAGCAGTTCCAATTTTCAATTTATTTTTTCGTTGTCGTATGAAGGATCAGAACAAATACTAACAAACTATCTCTGTGCTCATTTCTGTAAATTCTGCCCGGGAGCGCAAAAATATACGAAGCCATAATCAATAATCGCACCGGAAAAACCATGGAGGCTTTTGAGTATGACACATATTGATGGCGTTAGCATTATTTGGTTCTCTTCGCCATTGCCGAGTAGAATTACCTGTATCGAATGTACATGCTCTTTCAACGTCCTCTCATATAAATTTTCATGTAAATGACGTCTGTTCCGTCATCATCGTTAATGTATGACCAAGAAGAAAATGTTCTGTGGAGTGTTATTGATGTTCGTGACAATAAATGTTTCTGACCATAGCGGTATCTCTTGATTCCGCCACTTGGGACGGCTTTAAGCTCTCCCATAGTAGCGTACCAAGTACTCTATATTGTTACCTACTTTTTCTACTCCCCCCCCCCCCCCCCCGTTCTCGATGCATCGTTGTTAGAGGGCATCATCCAGTGTGAGGCCCACGGAACGGCCTTACGCTCTCCCATATAGAGTAGGGTTGGAGTAGAGTACCTAGTAATCTAAACCGTTAGCAACTCTTTCTAAGCACAATGCACTTAACGAGTTATGAGCAGTCTTGCAGCGCCGTTTAGGAAGACGGAGACGAAGTGATCCCGCTGACGTCCCTGCGTGTTCCACGTCAGGTACGTCCTCCTCTTCTAGCCATGGCGCCTTCAACGTCGTGGACGCCTTCGAAGGTGCAGGCCTTCGATGTTGTTGTCCCAGCAGGGACTAGTCCGGAGACCGTTGTCGACTCGATGGCCTCAATAGTTGGCCACTCAGAGGTACTCTGCGTTCAGCACATTGGAGGCATGAACTTCCAAGTAACTGTCAAGGACATGGCTTCCATGACTCTAATCGTCGACGCTGGCTGCCGGACCATCGGTGGCGAGCGTATTCCTGCCATTCCCGTTGGCCCGCAGGTAACTAGCGTTGCTTGGTTGTTCTTACCAGCTTTCGTCTCCAACGAGGTGCTCGTCCAGACTTTGTCCCCATACAGCAAGGTATTGACCGTGATTACTGGCTTCATGAGCGCAAAATGTCGGGTCCTCACAGGCACACGTTTTGTCCAGATGGAAATGAGTCCCACAAATCCCGTTCCCAACTACTTTCGCGTTTCTGATCATCGAGTCACCTTCGATTACCGCGGTCTGCAACATGTTTGTCATCGGAGTGGCTCTAGTGGTCATTATCGAGCACAGTGCACAGCACCATTCAGTGGTCCCTGTGGTTTGCACGGACACAAAAGCGAAGGTTGCAACTGCCCCTGCTGACGTTGTGGAGAGGACCACCCTACCACCATCTGCCCTGTGCGTCGTTCATGTTCAGATGCTGCTGCGGGGACCTCTCTTGCCCTGCCGTCTGTGTTACCAACGACAACAGATGAACGAGAACCCGAAGCTGCACTAGAAGAACGCCAGAATTTAATTTTGAGAGCTTCATTAAGCGACGAAGAAGACGTGTGCGGCTTGGCCAACCAGAGCGCGTCATGCTTGCCAATCTCACTAACAAGAAAAGCCACCGCAGTTGACCTCGTGTCTGTCCCAGATGCCATGCCATCTTCGACGTCGGACCAAGCCGAGAAAGAAACGCTTGTAGGCGCCGACGCATCAGACTCATCGTTAAATCTAGCAGCTGAGTGCTCAATAGACGCTGACGTTGCGAGGTTTAGCGCTGGTGTTTCGCCAGGAACAGAATTTAAACCAAATGAGCAAAGCCCATCGGCTCATTCCGAAAGCCAGCTTCGCGACTTCCTTGAACAAGTAGAAAGACGCCATGAGGCTCTTTACTGACGCGTCTCGACAAGCAGTCCGTAATCAAGGTCGTTAGAGGCGGCGACAACGTTGACGCTGCTGCCCTACCACTATCTGATTCGTCAGAAAGCAGCTTCAGCCTCGGCGTTGACAGTAGCATTGGACTCTCTTCTAGCCTAGATGATCGTGACGTGGAAATGCAAGCCCTGCGAGATTTCAAGCGAGCTCACAAGTCTGACACCAGCTTGGATGGCACCCCGGATAGCCGCTCCGAGTCCCAGGAACCGAAGAAATCTCGACCCTCTTATAGTGGGTCGAAATGCGCTTTGTAGTGTGTACACTCCAGTTCCTCAGACAGATCCCCGGGGTAGCACGGCCGCGGTGGTCTAGTGGCTAAGGTACTCGGCTGCCGACCTGCAGGTCGCGGCATCTAATCCCGGCTGCGGCGGCTGCATTTCCGATGGAGGCGGAAATGTTTTAGGCCCGTGTATTCAGATTTGGGTGCACGTTAAAGAACCCCAGGTGGTCAAAATTTCCGGAGCCCCCCCCCCCCCCGCCCACGGCGTCTCTCATAATCATATGCTGCTTTTGGGACGTTAAACCCCACAAATCAGATCCCCGGGGTACCAAATCAAAAACCACAACCAGGTCAGTCCCTCACAATTATTTCAATATGACTGACAACCTCAAAAGCATTTCTTTGAATGCCCAAAGGTTCCATAACCCAGTAAATCAAGCCGAAGTTATCAGCATAGACCACGCAGAACATCGTGATACTCTGTGTTTACAAGAAACAATTTTTTTTACCATTAGCCACGTTCGTGCATTAAAACGCACATTTACTTTAGACTGTTTTTTTTCTTTTGTGACATCTCGCTTCAGTGTAGTTAGAATTCTTATTTTTAACCACGCTCTTCTACAGAGTCATCAGGTTTTCTATGGCGGCATTGAGCGGGTATTGGCTTTTGACTGCGTCCTATCATCCTTCAAGCTGCACGTTTTGTGTATTTATGAGCCAGCTCAAGCAGCGATGTCTAACATTATTTCCCGTGACCTCGACGTGTATTTTCTAGACGGTCATCATTTTATACTCACTGGAGATTTTAATTGTGTATTAGAAACGCGAGCTGACGTGCAAGGTCTAGGATGGGGTCGCTCTGATTGGAACGCACGGGAGCTGCGTCGCCTGGTGCAACGTTTCTCTTTGATAGATACGTATAGACTAGTGTACGGACCACAGTATGCCTGGAGTTGGCGGGGTAGCACGTCGTCTAGTCGGTTGGATCGTTTCTATGTGCCGAGCCCGCTAGCTTCTTACGTATCGCTCTCTGATGCAGTAACATTACCATCATCGCCATCATCAGACCACCTACCAGTGACGCTTGAGGCTTGCTTTTCCTTTTCATCATCAGTGAGACCTTGACGTCTTGACATCCGCATTCTGCACGACGCGAGTACACGCTCCAGTTTATGAGAATCTTGCGTGCCTCTCTTTTAGGATCCGGTCCGGAAGCGTGGGACGCGCTCAACACACAGTGGCGTTTACACTGCTCAGTAGAAGGGCATGCCCTTAGACGCCGTACGTCCGAAGAACTAGTGGACACTGCCAAAAAGCTGCGTATTGCTCATCGGGTTGATCGGCTAACTCCCTTGATGCACGCACGGCATCGATAGTTACGGGGTCGTTTTCAACGCCTTATTGCAGCGTCGTCGTTGGCGGCGGCTGCTTGGCGTTGCAGACGTAATCTATGTGCTCACCCTGAGGTTAGGTGGTTTGCGAAAAGCTCTCTTCTCAACCCATCGGGTACACTAGTAACTCAGGCCACCAGATCCTTACCAACTGCGTTGCCGCTGGCACGTGCTCAATCAGTTTTCCTAGCTCACTTTGCCAAGATGGCTCGTACGATAATGTCATCACATCACGGTACCACCGAGACAGCCACAATGTTAAGTAGGCTTCCTCAAATTTCATCAGAAGTAGCTGAACAACTTTGCGCAAGTTCATCAGCAGACTAAGTTAAAGAGGCACTGTCTTCCATGAAGCGTGGCTCGGCGCTAATGCTGGACGGCTGGCCTGCTGAGATTTATTTAACATTTTGGGACGACATTGGTGCTCTTTTCATTTCTGTTATTTGCCGCTGTTTTGATAACTTTAATTTCTCTAAAAGCTTTCATGATGGTCGAATTGTTTTAATACGTAAACATGACCCATGGTCGGTTTGCCTAGAGGAGCGGAGACCACTAACGCTCCTAAACGTTGATTATAAAACTTTCGCAGCAGTTATCACTCGGCGTTTGAGAAGCCGGATGCCTTTCTTAATAGGTCATCATCAGCCGTGCCCTAATCCTGGAAGAGAAATCCACGGTCTCTCCTTTGTTACGCGTGATATATTTGCGTACACGTTAGCAAGATCAGCTCGGGAACTTTCGGTTTCACTTGACCCAAAAAAAGACATTCGATCACCTCGAACATAGCTTTTTACTCAACCGAAAGGCAGCATTTGGCTTCTCCCAAAACTTCATTGAGCTTCTCAGAAACGCATACCGAAATATATGCAGCAGGTTGTTTCTTAATGTTCTAGAGAGTGCGCCGTTTCCTGTTACCCGTGGTGTTCGCCAGGGGTGTCCTTTATCCACTGCACTTTTTGTAGTCAGCCTCAAAACATTTCTTCGCTCTCTAATCGCTATCCGTACGTTCGAGGCCTTCGTCTTTCAGGTAGTGGTACCGTGACGGAGACAGCACTTGCTGATGACATAACGTAGTACTTGAAGAATGAGGACAGTTTATCCCGTAGCCTACGACTTTTTTGCTGCGTATAATGGCATGATTTTAGGTGCTGCGTTAAATTTCTCAAATTGTCGATATTTGTTCATTGGTTCCCCAGACGCCTGCCTAAGTTCATTTTTCGGTCTTCAAAAAAGTGACTCGATTCGCATTCTAGGTCTTCATTGAAGTTGCTACGGCATATCAGCCTCCTTGTGGGTTTCAATAGTCGAAGATGTAAAACTACTCGTCCGGGAAGCACAAGAGTATAATTTACCAATGCTCGAAAGAACGTATTTAGCACATACTGTGTTTTGCGGCCGTGCATGGTACATATGTCAAGTCGGACAGCCCCCACTACAAATCACTAGGTTGTTGCAATCCTTCATTGGCTCATTTTTCTGGGCAGGTAGAACAGAGCTGGTTTGCCGAGCAGCACTTGGGCAACCGAGAAACTGCTGTGGATACGCATTCCCACTCATCTCTGTTCGCTGCCGGCTGCTTGCCCTCCAACTCTTACTTCGGTTGTTGCACAGTAATCAGTGTCCCGCGCGTGATCTCGCCTGCCATTTCTTAGGCACCAAGATACGGTATTTTCTACCATATGCACGGCCTAATTCTGCACCGCAAACACTTAACGTTCCTGAATTTTACGCAACAGAAGTAGCATTTTATCGACACTCGCAGCAGGTTTTTCCCGATGTGAACATTCTCGAAAGCCGCATTGTAGACACAACGGCGGCTTTTCTGTTTCCTCTAATTCCTCCAGCCCGTCTAGCCCATCAAGACATGTCTCATGGAGCGCGATAATGGCATAATTTTTGCCTGGTCGCCTCCATGACTTCATGTGGCGTCTTGGATGGAGAGTACTCCCATCACGGGACAGACTGGATAAGTGGGGCATGGTCCCATCTTCCACTTGTCCTAACTTCCCGTTACAGGAGTTTAACCAGCATATGCTGCAGCAATGTGTCATTGCAAAGGTGTTTTTGAAGGCCATCAACAATGGTTTTCTTGGCCTAGGTGTTAGTCGCTTTGTCACATCCACATCTAGTCGCTGCTCGCGTAGTCACTTTGCACGCCTTCTAATAGCTGCGGGAGCTTTTTGTTTGTAGCATAATAGGTGCGAGGCTGTTACGGCAGGTCATCGTCGTCGTGCTCTCTTTTCAAATATGGAACGCTTATACTCTGAACTTCTATCGTTTCTGTCGGAGGAATTGTTCTTCCTTGGGGAGGAAAAATTTACACGACAATGGTCATGCCGCTTTCTGTCCGTAGTTGACAGACGTGTTCGATTAGTCTTCCACCTGGTCTTGTTTATATAGTCAGGTCACCTGTCAGTGTCTGATTAGTGCATGTATTCTCTGTGTGTTCACCATTTCTATGTGTTTGTGCGTGCCCCGTATCGGTGTTGGTTCTTGTACATATGCACTTCATTTTAACGCTGTAAATTATGTAAATTTATGGAATCTTGATACTTGTTGTATATTGCTAACATCTTTACCAAATCTTGTAAATTCAGTACATATATCATCATGTAGATTGTTCATATTGTGATTAGCCTATATATGTAGTGTATACAGTCATTAGCAACATGGTTCTGGGGCACCCTACGGACTTGGACACTTTTGTTTAAATGTGTCATGTGTGTTGTGCTATGCCATTTGTTTGTTATTGGGCTAGTTGTACAACCGCTCGTTCCATAAGTTTGTTGCGTCCCACGTTTGAATAAACATTTTTCTAAACACAAGGCCTTTGTGTGCCCTGTTTCTGGAACGTTATGAAGCCTTTGTGTTCTGTACTTATTGTGAATTATTTTTTTCTAAACGAATGCTCTGTTGGCATGAGGACCTCTTCGTTCCGCGACAGCGTAATTTGCAGTCGTCAGGGCCAAGATTCCAAGGAACAGTTTTTGCTCTCCCCTAGTAGTGTACTAAGTACTTTAAGGCGTTCATCTTTTCATCTAAACACAATGCCGTATGTTTACCATTGGAGGCCTATAGGACGGCTCTATGCTCTCTCATAGTGGAGTACAAAGTATTGTAAATCATCAACTACTTTTTCTAAGCACGCTTCGTGGAGTGTACTAGGTTTGAATACGATGTAGCGTCAAAATTCATAGTTGTTGGTTATTCACCTCAGAATAACCATTAAGTATGAGTCCCACGGGACGGCTTTATGCTTTCCAACAGTAAGGTACCTCGTACTCTAAATTGTTAACTTTTTCTAAACACACGTTTAATGTTCTTCATGTCACATGGGAGGGCTATATGCTCTACCATAGTACGCGAATCACTTTTTCTAAACACATGTTCATGTAGATGAAGTCTGTTTTGTCATCATCGGTTTTTTATTGATGCGATGTGAGCAGATATTGGTGCACTAATAGGGTGCCGGCTATTTCTTATTGCTTAAAAGTGTCTAATAACAAATTTCACGGATTTTTCAAGTTTCCAAGTATAGCAAGTCAACAGGACATAAATATACAATTTAGCATAACAGTTAAGTTATGATATTCCGCAACAACGTATTTAACAATCACATATACGTGCATATACGTTGATGTTAACAAATTGAACAAAACCCACTGCGTACAGTCCACTAGTCACATAATTTTCATCATAACAGTCACATACTTATCACAACAGTCAATCGCCCTTAACTAGGCAATGTCACGTGTAAAAAAAATCTGTATCGCAGTAATATCGACCAAGAATAACACAGTCTTTAATGAAAACTTTCAACGCTTTTACGGTGTATTTCTGTAAATGTCTTGTTCGACACTGGCCTAAAAGCTTTCTTAAACTGAAGCGTCTGTAACCTAAAGTTATTAGGGATTATCTAAGTCAGCATCTTGGTGTTTCGTGTTGTGAACATTCTAAAAGGAGGTCGTATAGGTCTTCGTCTACAAATGCGCCATCACATTCTGAAGATTCAGTGCGGCCAGCTCTGAGTAAAAATTTTTGGTGTAGGCAGTGGCTAATCTTAATCCATGAATAAGGGTTTCGCCACTTCTGTCTAGGAATAACGGAATTTCAAACTCAAGTAGTGGGTATATGTGATATGAATCAGAGCTTTTGGAGCTTTGGTAAAACCACGTAGCACACACATTTTGAAAGATTTTGTTTTTTAAATGCAGCGCAATACATTTTTCCATATTATAATAGGAAACAAGGCATGTTGGTGATGTGTTTGCCGTGCTGCTTCATCAGCTGATGTGTTGCCAGGTCTGAGTGTGAGTCTTTATTTCAGAAATACATACGAAAATTACATGACTGACGAGGAGGAAAAAAAACACCACGCAGTCACGGCTTCACGTTGCTCCCTTCCCCCCGGATACATGAGAACTGCGCGTCGCACGAAAACAGAAATAGCACAGGCAATGTGTAGCATAATAAACAAAAGCTCAAATGCAGAAAAACTCGGTGCAGAATAAAATGAGAAATACTACAAAAACATATCTCCATATACATTCAAATAAGGTTGCGTATACAAAACATTATTCAAGTTATTCAATGATAGGGCACGGCGGCACTGCCAGGATGCAACACCTCAACCCATTTGTTTATCTACCGCAGATATTTGGCGTCCTGCTGCTCGCACAAGCAGGATGCGAAGAACCGGCTCTGCTATCTGAATACGACGGCGCACCACTTCCAAGCCATCAAGCGCATCATGTGCGCATTGCGCAATTGGAATCTACGCTCGGCGATTTGCCTGGAAACAGGCCTGCCTCGGTGACTTCATGCGCCGACGCGAATCGCCACAACGTGAAGACGGTGCTGCTGGCAGACTGGAGGGGTATAAAGACTGGACACCCCTCGACTCAAGCCATAGTACACGGCGGCACTGCCAGGATGCAACACTTCAACCCGTTTGTTTATCGACCGCAGGTGAGCAGGCGTTATGACAAATGTATTCGTTCAAACTACCTATGCCTGATAGTGCTGCCGTGCCCTAGGCAGATTTGTGCCCTATGGAGTGACATGTGTACCTCTATCAAAGAATTACTGTTGCTCAGTGGTGACATTGAAACAAACCCGGGACCCGATATGAACAAGATCATGAAACAGCTTCAAGTAATTGCAGATGACATAAAAGAAATAAAAGAAGAACGTTTAAAATCTATTGAAGCAAAACTTGAACAAGTAACGTTACTGGAAAACAAGATCACGTCCTGTGTCTCCCAAGTAACCAATCTTCAAAAAATCGTTCAATACTTGGGAGTTAAAAATAGACGACTTAGAAAACCGGTCTAGAAGGTCAAACTTACTTGTGTATGGCGTACCGGAGGAGGCAGACGAACACCCCGAAACCCTCGAACAAACCATAAGTGAGCAGATACTTAAGAACATACTAAAGATCAAACCCGTTCCAATAGAAAGAATCCACAGGATAGGAAAACAAAACGCTCAAAAACCTAGACCAGTGATGCTGAAACTCTTCAATTTCCGAGACAAAGTAACCATTCTTAGAAACTGCACGAAACTAAAGAGCACCACTTTCTCTGTTGGAGAGGACTTCTCAAATAGAGAAAAATACATCAGAAAAATGCTTTGGCAAATTTCAAAAACCAAAAAAGAAGCCGGAGACAAAGTATTTTTGGTCTATGACAAGTTAAAAGTGAATGAAGATCTTTACCGATGGGATGACGATACAAATGATATTGTGCTCGTAAGCGCTAGCCGTCACACCATTAACCATGAAAAAAACGACGAAGCGGAAGCATCAGGCGAGCCACAACGCGGCAGCCAACGAAAGAAATAACATTTCTTACCATAAACACCCGCAGCATGCTTCAAAAATTAGTACCGCTTGAATCCTTACTTCTTGGAATTGAACCTGACTTCGTAGTTTTGACAGAAACATGGCTGACAAATGAGATAAAGGATTTTGAGGTAACACCCCCCAACTACGTCATCATTCGTAAAGATAGGCAGACACACGGGGGAGGTGTGGCCATCCTACTTAAAAAAGAGCTTTCTTTTGAAATACTTCCCGAGGTTATCGAAGTCGAGGCAATATTTTGAAAGCTTCTCTTCACTTCTCGCCCAGTATTTGTTGGCTGCGTTTATCGCAGCCCATCTTCAGACAAGGATAGCTTGCAGGCATTGCACACGTATATGCATCGGTATGTTCTCGGAGCCAGGCTAATTTTCTCGGCGACTTTAACTTAGCCGATATAAACTGGCGAACAATGCAACACAACAGCGCATTCACGGATGCGCTCATTGACATCATGTTGACATTTAATCTGTCCCAAATCGTAAAACAGCCTACCCGTATCCAAGGGTGCTGTTCTAGTATACTCGACTTGGTGTTCTTAAGCGATCATTTTCCTGCAGATGTTGCGCAGGTTGAAATTCTTGAGGGTGTATCAGACCACGAAGTTATTCAGGGCTCCGTTTCTACAGTTGACATCCCTATACCATCCAACTCCTTTTCTGCCTATCTTGAATTTAACCATGCCAATGACACCAGTATACTTGATCATCTTTTCCATGAACTTGCTTCATTTGAACTACTTGCGAATGATTCAAACACAAATGTGGAAATACTATGGGCAAGCTTCAAATCAGTCGTAACACATTGCGTTCTTAACTATGTGCCATCTAAAACAAAGAAAACACGAAAACATAATCCCTGGATAACGCGTGAAATTATTCATTGCAAGCGTAAAGTAAAGCGCCTCAGAAAAACTTTGAAGGCAAAACCTACTCCACAAATTCGGAACAAGTTGGGTCAAGCTATTACTAAGATGAAATCCCAAATAAAAATGTCCAAAGCAAACTATTTTACAAGTACGCTACCCAACTTTTTGAAAACGTCTCCCCAGAAGCTCTGGAACTACCTTAATCCCAAAAACCGTATTAGGCCCGCGGCCCCGGAAGAAAGCGAAGATAAAGCAAACTCGCTAAATAACTATTTTCAATCTGTTTTCACGATTGATGATGGAAATATGCCTGATGTTGACATTTGCAACACCCGACATATTGAACCACTTGTTGTGACAGAGTCCGGAGTGCTTAATTTGTTGTTAAAATTAGATACTAAGAAGGGTGCCGGTCCCGGTAACTTGCCAAATGAGTTTCTTAGGCGATATGCTGAATGGGTAGCCAAATACTTGTGTATACTTTTCAATAAGTCCCTATCAACCTGTTCCCTCCCCCAAGAATGGAAAATCGCAAAAGTAGCTGCTGTTCATAAATCTGGTAGCGAAGCTGACGCTTCAAATTTCAGACCCATTTCACTAACCAGCACAACTTGCAAACTACTGGAACACCTTATTCCTAAATATCTAACGTTGTACCTTGACCAGCATCACATCTTATCGCCACTACAACAAGGTTTTCGCAAAGGACTATCTACAGTTACCCAACTGGTTGAACTAATTCACGACATCTCCCTCAATGTCGACTGTACAAAACAAACTGATTTAATTCTATTAGATTTATCAAAGGCGTTTGATCGGGTGCCACACAAAAAACTTATAAAAAATTAGAAGCAACGATAGGCGCAGGCCCACTTACTGACTGGATCGACAATTATCTGAGTAACCGAACACAGTATGTGCATGTCAATCGCGAAAGTTCTACCATAGCCAACGTTACGTCAGGTGTACCGCAGGGCAGTGTTCTGGCCCCCATTTTATTTTTGATCTTCATTAATGATTTACCTGCTACCATTGGTGTTAATGTGAGGCTTTTCGCCGATGATTGTATACTTTACCAGGAAATAAACGCCCCAGAAGATCATGTAAAACTGAACAATGCCTTGCAGTTCATATCCAAGTGGTGTGCTCTTTGGCAAATGACCCTGAAAGTTAAAAAATCTGCTCTCTTGTGGATAACAAGAAAAAAGCAAGTGTCTCATTTTGTTTACGTTATAAATAACTCTCCACTTCCGGTAGTGACTGAACACAAATATCTAGGTTTAACTTTAACGCAAGATTTTAGATGGGATATCCACGTTAGTCATGTCACATCAGCTGCATTAAAACGGCTGTTTTCCCTTCGTAGAAGTCTCGCTTCCGCGCCACCTGAAACGAAACTTCTTGCCTACAAAGCATTCGTCAGACCTGTCTTAGAATATGCAAACGTCGCGTGGTTTCCCTTTACAAACAATCTCATAAATGCCCTAGAACGAATACAACGATAAGCGATAAGATTTGTCTAT
This sequence comes from Rhipicephalus microplus, assembly GCF_043290135.1. Taxonomy (NCBI): domain Eukaryota; kingdom Metazoa; phylum Arthropoda; class Arachnida; order Ixodida; family Ixodidae; genus Rhipicephalus; species Rhipicephalus microplus. The sequence goes on from NC_134703.1 coordinate 121,946,876, forward strand.
AACAAGTACACAATAACTGACTCACCCACAGAACTTTTAAAAAAAGCAGGTCTCTTAACAATAAAAAACCGCGCTAAACTGGCACGTCAGAAATTCCTATATCAGTTAGTTCACCAACAGCTAAACATAGACAGTTCAAAGTACATGTCATTTAAAGAAACAAGGCCAACACGACAAAAGCGTTCTCAGACACTGAATGAATATCAGTGCCGGAGGAACTGTCTGAAATATTCTTTTTTTCCACTAGCAATTCGCGAGTGGAATAACTTGCCAATCAGTATAACAAACAGTCAATAATTGGAAACTTTTTCATCTCTGCTCGAATGTTATTTATTGTCTTCAGAACTGACAAACTCTGTTTTTTTCTTGTCTACTGTTTGAAGTGCTCACTTTTCTTTTTTTCAGTACTAGTTGGAATTGATGTCCTTGCTACTGAATGTATTTTAGTGGTACAGATGTAGTCATCAAATGTATTTCTGTCGGCTTTGTCTCACTCGTTATTATAATTAATTCAGTGAGTACCCTCTGTATAAATCTTGCCCTTTCACAATATATGTGCCCTTCCTGCAATAATCCCTAACTGGGATTGGCAGTATATGTAATAAATAAATAAATAAGTTGTAGGGAAATACACACATTCACGATATCAGCTTCAAAGAGAGTTAAAGGATTGTTCACCTATCGAGGTGTGAGAAGAGCCAAACTTGTTAAGCAAAGAAGGCAATGTATAGCTGAGAGTTTGAAAGCCATAGTTAGCCCGTGGGTGAGGCACAGACCAATACTCGTGTTGCCTTGTAATGTAGTAAGTAATGTTGGTGTGGAGGTTAGCGACATCACATAAGAACAATATGCCGTGTTCAATCTGTGATTGATTTGATTAATATGTCGAGTTTAACGTCCCAAAACCAAAATTTGATTATGGGAGACGCCGTAGTGGAGGGCTCCAGAAATTTTGACCACCTGGGGTTCTTCAACGTGCGCCCAAATCTGAGCACACGGGCCAAAAGCATTTTTGTCTCCATCAGAAATGCAACTGCTGCAGCCGGGATTCGACCCCGCGATCTGCGGGTCAGCACCCGAGTACCTTAGCCAATAGAACACTGCGGCGGGGTATGTTCAATCTGTGATGTGAAAAGTGTAAAAGACGACCATGGTACATGTTGGTTAAGTGCATCATATGATTGGTGGTAAGCAGTGGTTCATAATGCGTTCTGAAAGGCCCGTCACCAATCGCTCTAAGCGCGATTTTCTAAATTGAGATTAGTCCACTAATATTTGTTTTTCTTGAGTTTCCCCATACCAACACGCACTATTGTAACTGTGATTCAAACAGAGCGTGGTACAGCATAAGCTTTGCCTTTTCAGGCAATGAATGCTGGGATTTTCTCAAAACACCAACTACATGTGCAAGCTCAGTTTGAAGATGTTCTATGTGACTATCTCATAGCATGTATTTATTGAAGTAGACTCTAAGCGTTCTAACGGTGTTAGTAATTTTTATTTCATTCCCTCTTAGAAAGTAAGTGTGGCTTTGACAGAAATAACTTGATTTCTTGCTCTGACAATTGTTGCTGTAGTTTTTTTTAGGTAATAAGAAGAGAATTTTTAAGAGTCGAACCATATAACCTATTTATTTAGGAGGATATTGGCCCAAATTTTTTTAATCATCCTCATTTGAACCCGATAAAAATAGGATTGTGTCATCTACGTATATAAATATTGGACAAGTGTCCATTTGTATTAAATCTATAATATAATAATGAACAGAAAAGGAGCAAGCAGGCTACCATGAGAAACACCATGTTCTATTCCATTACAGGACGAGTGGTGGTTATCGATGGCCACATACCGAGTACGATTACGGAAATAACTCGATATTAAATATAATGTAATACTTGAGGCACCGTACGCCGGAAGCTTTAAAATAAGGGTTTTATGAATAACTTTATTAAACAATTTTGAATAGTCTCTAAATATTCTGAAAGTCATTAGTTATAATATTATAATATGAAGAATAAGTTTTTTTGTTTGAGCAACGCAACTTTTGTAGATGATCTTTTTCTGAAACCAAACTGTGTAATGGTTATTACCCAGTCTTTTCCGAAACATTTTGAAATACGCACAAAAACACCTTGCTCTGATTCCTTGAAAAAAATTGGTAAAATTAATATGGGCCTATAAAAACTGAGAATTTTTTAGCACCTACCTTACAGGGAATAATCACTTTCGCCTTTTTTATTTCTGATGAAAATGTACAATACTGAGGGACAAGATTTAATTATGAGTTAGTAAGAGACAAAGGACATCAAGGACATGTAACACAGGTCTCAATGTTAGACCAAAAGCGTCCGCACATTTGCTGATTTTTATACGTCTGAAAGCGGTTAATACTTCATCGCTATCACACTCGATAAGTGTCATGGTGCGCCGTGCATGGTTTTTCACGTGATCGAGTGTGCTAGGGTCACGTTTACTTTGAGCCAGGGACGTAAAGTAGTCATTGAACTTGTCAGTTAAGTCTCCCCCAGCGTAGATGATACCATCAATTGTAAGAGAAACAGGTGAGCATGTTCGTTCAGACTTTAGCGACAAGTTTAACATATTCCAGAGGACTTTTTCATCACTAAAGCCTGAAGAAAGGCGAATGTGATACTCTTTTTTAGATTTTTTTATTTTGCTATTCAAATTCTCGCGAAATTTTATAAAAGCTACAAAAGTGGTGTGTTCGCAACCGGCAACCCTGCGAGCTACACATGACCTGCGAGCTACATATATAATTAAGAAATGCGCATCACCTTTGATCAGTATCAAAAGCCACTATGAATAGTCTATACAGAAGTGGGGGAGTTCATACAGGCAGATGAGGGGGGGAAGAATAATTGAGCCATAATTATTATATTGTTCTTGCCACGTGAGCCAATGCGAGACATTGCACCATAGATCTCCTACGAGATCAGCCTCTCCCGTTCCAAATGACAGATGCCCGGCCACATGCTTGAAACCACCGTGAGGCGTCTTGGTTTCTGTTTTTGTTTTTCGTGGTATTTCATGATTCCTTTTTTTGATAATGAAAAACTACGGCCTCCTTGCTCATGGTGTACCACAATATCCGCATGGTGTCATTGTTGTCTCGCAAACGTCCTTCTATTCTTCGCGCCTCATCTTACAACTGCTGTCACCTGAAACACTATCGCCACTACCATTTCTCTTTCTCGTACGCCTGTCATCATTGTTTTTTCGTCTGATGTCGTACGATTACCACAGCATCCTCACAAGCCTTTCATGTTATGCTGGAAATTATTCCGAAGCTCTTCTGGTCTAGCATGTCAAAATAACTTAGCAGGCTATAAATGAATGGCAAAGTAGACTACCATTTGTCTAATTACGTGCTTTTCAGGGAATTTCAACAAAAATATTGCCTACTATTTGTTTCTACAGATCACACAATTTGTGAATCAGTGCAGTCAAAAAATACATAAAATAGCCCTTAGAGACACTGTCACGTTGAAAGCTGTTGCCGTAAACTAGAAAATGATCTCATGGAATGCTAAATTGTGTCGCGTTATCTGGAAGCCCCATTTTCCCAGCTTGTCAACAAATGTTTCATTAGCGTACAGGTCGTGACCTTTCTTCCTTTTCCCAAATGAAGTAGTCTACACTAATCTTTTGAGAACTATTTCGGAAGGTCTTGTGCATTATCAGTTCATTAGCTAAAACAATTTAGGCTATTGACAGCCATGCAGCCGTATTACCAGAGCCTATAAGTGGTCTTTGTTTTGTGAAAGGAAACCCCATTGTTCCCCAAGCACTAAAGAATAATTCTTCACTTGTATCAGCGGCGGAATCTTCATGCTCAAACTACACTTCATTGTGCACAGCAAAAATATACTTAGAATGTGTGAAGTAATAATTGAAGTACAATAGGCATCAGCCTGCTTGGGGTTCCCCTTCAGAGGGGGGGGGGTCATCAAAGCACCCCTCTCTATACTTTTTATGTATGGGGCTGACTGTCTATCTTTCAACCCTCATCTCAATAATATAAATGTATGAGGCTGGCTTGGCGTCCTCGCCTCTCACACCCTTGCATCCTCCCCTTCCCCTCACCCTCCGTGAGCATGCCTAAGACATTATATAGGAGCGGTGAGATCGAGCATGTATGTGACACAGCAAATTCACCTAATGGGGATAAACAAAAAAAGTCACTTTTCTAACACTTTTGTGAAGAAAATAGTGCGCAGAAAGCGGACAGAAGACGAAATAGAGGCGCGCATGCCATGTCTTTCTTAGACATTGTCACTAGCATGCGCAGCTGGTTCGCCTTCAGGGAGTCGCAGCGCACCCTCTGCTTATTAAGCTATTGTATGGGGCTAATTTTGCACACGGGGTGAGCCATGGGCGGTGGTCGGCTCCCCTGTCCCACCCAGTGTCCTCTTTTCCGGTCCTCGTGCAATTCTTGCGCTGTTCTTTCTTCACAGTGGTCAACCACTAACAAGCCCTAGTTTCTCTTCTATGGTATTTTATACCTAATTCTTATTCTTGTTTTTAAATTTTATATAAATTAAGTCTGAATGACCAGCCAGGTGACAGGGTACCATGAGGAAAAAGAGGGAGGCAATGAGCATGCTTCCATGGTCAAAAAGACATGCATAGTTCCTAATTACTGTACTGAACGGACAGTAGGCGCTAGCACCACGAAGACTAAATTATGCGTGGAGACTAAATCTACGTTATAAATACAGACCTACGCAAACAAACCTACGTGGTATGAAGAAGAATCAGAGATAGATCATATTTTATACGATAAAAGGACTTGGGCACGTCCATCCTGGGAGATCTCTGCCAGGCTTATAACACTTGAAGTTGCGAGTGTAAATTATTATTTTCGCAATGATAAGGTACGATCTAAAATAATTATGCTGAAAGCAATAAACATTAGCTCATTTGGTGCAACATGCTGTGAGTTACATTACGCAAGAAAACTGAAATATGTAACAGCAATATGTGCTGACATTTACAGAAATGTATCTCGAGGTGCCATGTCGTAATGTTTTGCGAGCGGCTTTCGTCAGCATCGTTCAGCAATCGATGGCATCGTAGATCTTGCAGCATCACTGGAGTTTGCTCGAGAAAACAGGCACTCTGCATATATGCTATTCCTGCACGTACATACCAGGGGCGTAGCCGGGAGTGGCACACCGAGAACGTTGCACGGAGGGATCGGCACACTTTCCGAATCATACAGTTCATCTCACGAGGCGCAGTCTATTCCTTTATCTCACCGAAACGCATGAGTCACCCTTATGGGGCTGCAGGCTGCAGGCTGAAGAGGGTGAGCTGCATCACATCGGGAGCATGTACAGAGCACCAGATGGTAATACACTTATTACTCACTTCACCCAGTGCCGATGCTCTCGCAAAAGATAAATGGCAGCAATGGTTACTAGGCTACTCACAGTTAGAAAGATCGTATTTTTCTGAACTCCTAAAGAGCGCAACAGATGCATTATCCCAATTTAACTTTCTATTCCCGGAATATTAAAAAAAAAAGTTTGACCCGCCCGTTTCGGCACTACTTCTCGTGGCTCAGTTGCACCTATATTAAAATTTTGACAAATATCTTCAAGTTTTACAGCCGCACCTGTACGCAATGATAGCTAAGGTGGCTCTGTAGCTCTCTTTTGCCATTCGACTAACGTCTTACAGGTGTTTTCTATACCGCATTCATCCTCATTCACAACTTTGGAGCTAGCTGAAATTGACGTTGCTCGAAAATACGTAAAATAATAACTAAGTACATCAAAGAATAATATACACAACGCTCATGCTGCCCTTAGCAGATTGTTGAAAAAAGAATCTGATAGCCTTTTTTATGTGGTATTGTTCAATCTGCCACAAAACTTATTACTTGTGTGTTGTCTCTCATTTTCAAGTGGATACCTTCACATGTTGGCGTTTCTCTGAATGAAGAGGCCGAATACCCTGCTTCTTCTTGTGACCACAACGAGTGTGACTGACAAGAAATTTCATGACGGTTCGATGATGCTCGTCTACTGGTACACCGACACCTTCTAAAGCAGCACCCCGACCCGATCAGCGTGTCGCAAGGGAATTGTTTTCTTCTCGTCTTCGTGGTCGTAGATTGATTCGTCGTGATAGTGTCCTGTTTTATAGGTTAAGAGTTGGTTCTTTGTCATTGCGTTCGCGAAAAATAGAATAAAAAAAAGGTGTGGTGGTTAACCAGGGCTGATTCTGGTAGGCTAGCTTGTCTTGGGAAAAAGGGTAAGGAAGTAATATAGGAGGGTAGAAAAGTCACTGACTGTGCCGACGCGAAATAGTTGCACGTTTTACATCACGAATGATTACGTCATCAAGGACGTGCGGCCACTCCATCATGTTCCTTTTACGGCTCCTGTGACACAACCAAACACACAATTTTAGTGCGTTCTATATTTGTTGAGCAGTGAGCACTGTTCACGATGGCATATGAACGCAGTGGACTTAGGTACGCAACCCTTGACGATTGCCTGTTCCCAGGAGCATCTGCGTGACGAGGTCCATGGAGTCCTGCTTTCTTAAAGAACTGAATTGGCCTCGCGTTTATAAACGTTTACAAACGGTTTTTTATGGGAATGTTTATTTGTGTTTACGTGTATTTTTCCTTTTCCATCTCCTTTCTTCTTCCAACCTGCCTTCCTGTTCTGTGTCTCCCCCTTTCGAAGGAGCCGGCAGACGAGGTGTCTCAATATGTTGCAGTTGTCAGTACGCCCCTTCTCTATTTTATCTGTCATTTCCTGTTTTCTTTGTGTACAAACCAAATAAATAAATAAATGATAATAACTTCTTATATAGAATTTCTGAATAGTTAGCAGGAAAATGAAAAAATCTCGCGAAAACAAACTCAAGTGCACAAGCACAGATGAGAATTAGAAACGCATCGTTTAGCACCGGCAATGTGATACTATGTCAAAATTAGCTTTCACGTCACGCCTCACATGGTTTCTGTTGGTGCATATGTGTGCTAATATGATTTCCTGTCTGCACTCCTGGGTAATAGCCGTTATGCATTTACACCAGGTGTAGAACCTGAAAACACACAAGACTGGCGATTTGCAAAACTCAAGAAGGCGGGCTGACCGCCCCACATGTGCACTTGCATATTTACTGGGCTCTCGCTATTGTTGTTGTCTCTGCAAATGTCTTCACTTTAAAAGTTCGCAATATATTTTTATGCAAAAACATCAACTCTTCCACAATAATAAATGAGAACAAGAAGTTCAACGTGGACGCTTCCCACGGGCGTTAGTTTTTTTGTTACACCGGTACGTCCTCCTTATGATTGCTTATTGAAGTGATTGCCCTTCTCTGAAGCATAAAAATATGCTATTTCCTCGCTGTTCAGTTTTTTTTTTCGCTAAACTTCTAAACATTTCAAGAACGCAAATTGTTACAATGAAACTGAACAGCTTCACGTTCTTTACTACGTAATTGCAAGAAAAAAACTTGCGAGCCAGGTTTTCTTGTTTGTCTTTGAACTACATCTCTAGGACTGTAAATTTTTTGCGTATTTCGTGGTCATCAAAACCAATGCCAAATAAAATAATAAATGATAAGGTAGCATAATGTCGCTAAAATACACAGCTTATAGGATTTTCTGTAGCTAAGTACTTCAAAGTTATTACTGTGTGTGACAAATTTTACCACTGGACTGATGGCCACACATGCTAAACGCAGACAAATATGTAGCACCAAAGGAAATGGTATAATTACAACTTTTGCCACTGCACAAACACCAATGTGTACCCTAATAAAAAGCTTATGTGATTCCCATAGAAATGTCCCGAAAACATAGAAGTTACTCGGCAATATATTTGTAACAATATTAGGCACTTTTTTGTTAGCCTCTTTTAAGTACATGGTACTATAATAGAAAACAAAACCACCAGGTAGCGCTTGGTGGTTATTAATTAGCCCTTCTGTCATAACTTACGTTGAACGCCACTCATCAATCAAGTTGTTTTACGCCGCAATGAAAAAAGATTGCTGGTTCACAATTAGCCAAAAGAAAATGTGTCATTTGTTGTTTTTCCTCGTCGTCATCCAATTTATTTATTGCAACTCAAAATATGTGCTACCGCGTAGTTTATTCGCGGCAGTATGAACCATGGCGCGCATACAGGTCGTACAGGGGCGATAAATAAAAACACGCACTAACAAGTGTTGCCCTTGCGTTCTCAGAAGCTGACGTGTCCGCTATCAATCAGTTTCTTAGATGCTCGCCCAAAGAACGGCGTGAGGAACTTCGTTCGAGGCACGGCGAGCCTAGCAGGGCCCAGGGTTACAAAGGCAGACGTGGTGGCCGACAAGAACGGGTCACGCTTGCACGCTAGAGAAAACAGGAAGGCGGAAGAAAGAATCACAGCAGATTGTATTGTTATCTGGCAAACTGTAGACACGATGCCTGGGGAGGTACCTCATTTGTTTTTGAAAGAGCGCTAATATATTCCCGGGGAGGCTCCGCAAAAAAGCCTCTATACCGAGGTTGGGAAGAGGGATTAATTCTCATGTCAGATTGTAGCTCGCACATCGGGCCACTCTTAAGCTGGAACAGGGTAGGTCGTGTTCATTGCAGCGAGAGCAAGATATTCTTCTGGAAACTTTAAAAAAGTTGCTGATTGCATGTTTGTGTGTGTGCTGTCATGTGCTATCTTCCCCCTGCTCCTACTCTTTCCTCTTCCTTTTTCAGTACCTTTTTTCCCGTCCTCACGTGTTGAATAGCCGGCTTTCTTGGACTTGTCAACCTCCCTGCCTTTACTTCTATACTATTTATTCTCTGTTTGCGTAATCGCTAGTTTTTTCTACCGTCACACAAACAGCCAAGCCTACAGGCGAAAGCAGCCTTTGGTTCTTTGCGAAGGGAATAAATTGACCAAACTGTGTACGCTTAGATACAGTGGCCACGTTTGAAGGACACATATATGCTCTTTTGGTGCACCGATCTGAACATTCTCGTACGCTTGACGCGATTCACAATAAATGTGCAAACTTATCGAAAATCTTGAAGTACTCTTGAATAATAACGATAATTGTTGAGCTTAACGTCGTAAAAGCACCATATAATTATGAAAGAAACCTTAGTGGAGGGGTCTGGAAATTTTGACCACATGGAGTTCTCTAACACCTGAATTCCCACGGCATAGGCGTGCCAACTCAATCCTTGTTTACCCCAGAAACCCAATCCAATCACAGAGCACTGGGAGGAGGCCCTGCTCGGCTGCCAGGACCTTCCGGCCAACAAGCCATGGTCCAGCGTGAGAGGAGAGAGTCCTTCACTAATCGGGTTTCTGACCAGAGGAGGCTCTTCCTATTACTGTAAAGGAGCAGACCCATTAGAAGCTGGTTTTTCTTGCAACCTTTCTATTATCAATAATTGTTTGCCACTATCACCACCATCTAAAAATACAGCCACCACTTCCGGGATTTGATCCCGCGACATGCGCGTCAGCCACCTAGTGCCTTGGCCACTACACCACCGTGGCGGCTGAAGGACACTTGAGCTTCGTCTTCAAGAGAAGCAATAAAGAAGATGATAAAGAAGAAATTGCAACAATATGGTGGCGGATTGTAACGCTACATTGCTATGAGATAGGCCTCTACACACGTGCGCGTTTGTTGGCTATGAATGGGAGCCTACAGGGCTGGAGCTCCTGCGCAGCTACTCCAACGAAAAGTAGTCCGGTTTGGTTCACGTTTCGTACTACGGTAGCAAGAGAATGGCTACGTGCAATGAGCGCTGCATTTCGACTTATTATGAGGCGCTGGGAAGTGACTCGATTTTCACATCCGCACGCTAACGTTGAGTAAACGTATAGTTAAAACAAAAATTATTATTTTACCGGCATGGGCTGCATCTTGTTTAAAAGAGCTGCGCGTAGAAAACAAAGAAGTATTTTTTATATCTGACGCACAATATGCGAGTGCAATGCTACAAATACATTCATTAGTGGTAATATATGGGTGAATTGACTGAGTAACCTTCCCGTCAATGCCAAAAGGATGCTGTCAGCAAGTGTAGAAGATGTTCACCAACCAATACCAGCCTTGACAACTACCTTAGTTGGCTGTATAAGTGTGCTAACTCCAAGTTGACAGAACAAGAGGCATGCATGTTGTGTACCTGGCATTACCATTTTGATGGTTACACCTGCACCTTATCTGGACAGTGGTTTGAAGTCGCCGTGGTTCACAAGGACGCTGTCAGCCTGAGTGGTTGCCACGATTCTGTTGTCGATGGGAAATATCTTGAGGCCCATTTTCGTGGGGTTGAGGCTGACGCTTGTCCGTGAGCAACAAATGAAGAATACCGGCGGCCGGAACTGCGCAAGTTTTGATGGAAATGATAGAATTCGAAAGGAAATGGTGCGGAAGTTTTTCACGACGCTTTCTGGTTTGTCTAAATAGAGTGAGTGTGATTGGAACGAGGGAAGTACCTCTGGTGAATGCATCACTAAAAAGGCAATACTCGCTAATTCGTATGCAAATGTGCAATACCAACCACTATGTTCAGAGTAATACTTTTAGCGGTGGTTTTTGTTGGAAGTGCTTCGTCAATGGGCTGCACGCGGTACGGTACGGAAAACCCGCCGCCTGCGTCTTCTCACCCCTGGCCGCAGTCAATTTTTGATTATCAATGGCTTGCGTCCACGTGGTCAAATTTTAGCATCACGGCAAACGGAAATAAATCTTCACAGCTAATTGATTTTTCGGTTGACCTTTTATACTCGAGAGTCATTATTATACAGTTTCACTGTGCTTGATCATAAAGAACACACAGCCCAAACCACTTACTGCAAATAAATAACATAAACAAATGTGTTCATGGTGTTGGTTGACTTCTCTGTACGTGTTTCCGTTGAGATGCGCTTTTTAATCTTTGATAAGCGTATTTCTTTACTGCTTCTTCTAGTGTATGAACGATCTTCCTATTTCGCACATTTCATTCTATCTCTCTTATCAAAGATTGCTTCTGAGTGTACCCCTACAGAATTAAAATAATGTATTAAGTATGAAGACAGTCAAAAGATTTTTTTTCTTTTGAGAAAGCACCTAAAGAAATGCTTCAAGAGTCACGATAGAGGTTCTGGGTAAATTTCTTGTGCCCCAAAAAGCAATAAATACGCTGTTAGCAGATCAGTGAAGACTCAGCTTCTTATTTGTAGCATATGTGCTTACGCTAAGTGGGAAACAAAGTATCCGCAAGTTTCCGATGGCGTAATTAGGTTGTTATAAGGATAGAGAGGTACATTAGACGTTTCAAGCAACAGACACATTGAAATAAATTTAGTGTAGAGCACCCATAATAGTTTCCAAGTTACGTGTAGACGTAGACCATGTGCTAACGCGCTAACCGTATGCAAAACCAAGCGGTCACAAATTACGAAGTTTGAATTCGCTTAAACGCTTTTTCTGAGATTGGCTCGATTTAGCCGATTATAGACCACCTATATAGTGGGGCCCAATCACTTGGAGGCACAAAAATTATGTGTTTCTGCAACAAAGAAATATCTTCTTGAAGGTTTAAAGTTATTTAAACGTATATTACGTCACTTGATGTTTCTTAATACAAACTGTGAATAGAACATCGCTATAACTGTGAATAGAACGTCGCCATAAAAGAATCACCGCAAACCTTCGACCCTCGTGGGCATGGCGGACCCGGCGCGACCATGGCACTTACGTCTATGTTCTGCCTCATGCAGGTTAGTTCCAACGTGGGTTCGTTTCGTAGTGATTATCACTGTATTTTGGTCTTGCCGTGCCCTTGGCGTTGTCGGAATATAGCATATGAGTGTTTTCGTGCTTGTCGGTTGATTTTATACGGTGACGTGGAAACAAACCCTGGCCCCACCCAGAAAGAACTATATGGCTCAATGGCTCAATGGCCAAGCGAAAATTCACGATGAAGTGCTTGAACTAAAGAAACAGTTTATTGAATTGAAAAATATAGTACATGATTTCATTACGGCACAAAAGGATTCCCAAGAACGCAGCATTCCCAGTGAAAAAGTGGGAAATACGTTACAATCACTGAAAAACATCGTAAACTTTCAGAACAAAAAGCTTACTGACCTCGAAGGCCATTCCAGACACTCGAATTTGATTATTCCCGGTATTCCCGAGTGCCCTAATGAATCCGATGCTACCCTGAGGGAAAAAGTGGTTAATGAATTATTCACAGAAAATCTTGGTGTCAAATGTCATTCCAACTGACGCATACACCGACTAGGAAAACAAACTGGTAAAAGGCCTATCATCCTCCACGTTCGAAATTTTAATGAAAAGAGTGTAATATTAGAAAATGCCAAAAAACTGAAAGAATCGACAGTATCTATCCAGAATGATTATTCGCAGTTGACACTTAAGAAACGAAAAATGCTGTGGGACAGTGCTAACAACGAAAAGCGACAAGGAAAAAAAGTATTTTTAGTACACGACAGGCTTGTAGTATATAAAGATACATTTTATTGGGATGAATTGCAAAACAGGCGAGTAAAAGCAGGAGACCGTCAAATTTGCAAGCCACACTTGTGACCTATTCCAGCACTATGTAACAAACAGTTAAGGCTACTAAATGATAATACGCGAAGCATTGTGAATAAAACTGAAGCGTTCGAAGTGCTTCTGCTGCAACATGATCCAAATGTTACGGTTGTTACCGAGACTTGGCTACATGAGCATTTGCCTAATGACGACGTCTTTTCCCCATCCTATACAGTTTTTCGTAAAGACAGATGCACTAGGGGAGGAGGGGTGGCTATATTGGTAAAACAGTGTATCGATGCTGTTTTGTTGGATGATCTTGTTGACATAGAATGCTTATGTATTAGGGCTACATGCTGGGGTCATTTTCTCGTTGTAATTGGGTTGTACAGACCCCCAGGCGTTACTCCAGAATACCTTGGCACACTGAAAAATTATATGGCCAAATTTGAGAGTAAAAAGTTCTTACTGATTGGTGAGCTGAACCTACCTGGAGTAGACTGGGAGTGCCTTGACGCCGGCATTGGCACTTCAAAACATGTTAACATAGTGTTTGACATCATGCTTATACATGACCTATTGCAAGTAGTTCAGGTACCTACGCGCGTACAGAGGGATTCCACCTCAATATTAGATCTTGTGTCTCTGAACCGCAATTTCTCCGAATATACCGTAGAGGTAGGACAAGGTCTTTCTGATCATAGCTATGTCTTCACTTCCTTTCCTCTTGTTCCATTAACTGGCCATAAAAACACGATATTTCGCTGCTTTGAAGACTTTTACAGGGCTAATGATGCAGACATAGTTGAACACCTAGAAACATGTCTTACGAATTTTGATGACTAAAATGTTAGCATGCTTTGGACACGATGCGAACAAATGTGTCATTTTCGTTTAGATAATTTTGTGCCTTCCAAGCACAAAAAAGTTAACACACAAACACCATGGATAAATCGCAACATCATTCATATGAAACGCAAAGTTTAGCGACTGAAAAAAGGCGGGCAACGGCTGATTTGATACATGATGCGCACAACAGTGTCGCTCAAACTATCCGCTGCTCCAGGGAGTATTACTTTAAAACCTCATTACCTAACTTTATTGCAAATGACCCCAGTAAATTCTGGAGTTTTATCAGTGAAAAGAAAAGACCTGTATCCCAAATATGAATTGATGGGACCAACGTCACCGATCAGAGAGACATTGCCCGGCATTTTAATCAATATTTCCAGAGTGTGTTCAACACTTCTGATTTCAACTGTGTATCTAATGCTACAGCCTTTTTTGTGCTTAAGCACTGTTTATTTCTGATCCAGGCGCTGTGTCTATGTTGCTAAATTTAAAAACTAAGGCATCTTGTGGTCCTGATAACATACCAAACGTATTTCTACGACGATATGCTTTATCTCTAGCAAAGTTTCTGGTTATTATTTTTTGCTGTTTTTTGTTGTCTTCCCAGCTGCCCAGTGACTGGAGGAAAACCCGCGTTGTACCCATCTTTAAAAAGGGGGACCGCTTAGCACTAGGAAATTACCGTCCAATCTCACTAACTTCACAATGTTGTAAAATTTTTGAACACATCATAGCTACTGGTATAAACATGTATATTGAAGAACGCTCTATATTAGCTATATATCAACATGGTTTTCTGAAAGGATTATCCACCGTAACTCAACTCGTCACATTGTTTCACACTCTTGCATTAAACATCGATAGACACGGTAGGACAGATATGCTCTTCTTAGATTTCTGCAACACCTTCGATAAAGTTCCCCACAGTAAACTCATTTCCAAACTTAGAACAATAGGTATACCCGAAATATTCGTTTGTTGGATTTCTGCGTATTTAAAAAATCGCGAACAGTACGTTGATGTAGAGGGCCAATATTCGGACTGCCTTCCGGTCACATCGGGTGTACCATAGGGCAGTGTGTTAGGCCCTTTGCTTTTTCTATTGTATATCAATTATATTGTTGATGTTATTCACCCTAGTGTGCAAATAAGATTGTTTGCAGATGATTGTGTTTCGTTCAGAGAAACACGTTCCACTAACGATTTTAACGATCTGAGCACTAGTCTTTGCAATATATATGAATGGTACAACAAATGGGGAATGTGTCTCAACGCGAACAAATGTATGTACCTTCCAGTGACTGGCCAAAAGAATCCACAATCGTATACATACATATTAGGGTCTTCACCACTGCAACAATTAAACTCCTACAAATACCTTGGTGTGACACTCACTTCCAACTTATCTTGGAATCTCCATATTGATAATGTTTGTTCATCTGCCTTTTATAAACTATGTCTCCTTACACATAAACTTCAAAGTGCTCCCACGAATGTTAAACTACTTTGTTACACAGCCCTTGTGCGGCCAAAACTAGTGTACGCGAGCATAGTATGGGATCCTTATACAAAACGTAATATACACACTCTTGAGCGTATACAAAGAAAAGCTGTTACATTTATATTCAACAAATACTCCAAGTTAGACTCACCTAAAGATTTAATGCTAGCCGACAACATTCCCTTACTGCAGATGCGAAGACAAAAAGCTAGATTAGAATTCCTTGATCAACTTGGAAACGAAAAAGTTGCTCTAGACCCATTCCCGTATGTGACACCCCTTAGTAGCCGGCCCACCCGACACCACCACCCAAAGGCCTTGATCATATATTGTGCGAGCACAGACCTACTGAAACATTCGTACTTTCTAAGAACCATATGTGAATGGAACTGTCTTACTAATTAATGTGATGAATGAACTAACCTACAAAACAACCTTCTTCAGTGTGGCCTTTATTGTTTCGTTTCGCAATTATTTTATTTCTATGTGTATCACCACCCTGCTTGAACCTCGCGTCTGTAGTATTGAAGAAATAAATAACAAAATAAATAAAAAGGTAAGCGTGCCCAGTGTGGATGTAAATTACCACACGAAAACAATTTGTGTGCCTGCACCACATTCACGTACAGCAGGCCACGGACGATGCACGGCGACCTTAAGACGCTTCACCCCTAAAAGAGAGAGCGTATATGACGACTTCAAGTACAGAGAAATGTCCGAGTACAGATAATTACACCCGGTCACTCAGTCACGTATTTTTCACATATACCCGGCTGGAGCGCACTTGCATTCCAGTGACAAATAATGATTGATTCGTGGGGTTTAACGTCCCAAAACCACCATTTGATTATGAGAGACGCCGTAGTGGAGGGCTCCGGAAATTTCGACCGCCTGGGGTTCTTTAACGTGCACCCAAATCTGAGTACACGGGCCTACAACATTTCCGCCTCCATCGCCAGTGACAAATAATAGCCTATAGGGGGTCCATTGACATGTCAAGGTTATCAGTGCATGTAAACACTATAATGAGATCTCTCAGCACTTCAGATTGGTGTGCAGTGTAGTACAAGTTGTCACATTACCATCCAAAACATCAAGTTATTTCTCAGTGCATAAATTTGTTTTTCTAGTTGTTCTTTTTTCCCCTCCAAGTTGTCACCTGATGGAATCACGCACTGCGGGAATTACATCATGTACAATGACGATCAAAACTTTGGAGACCATGGGAGCGCGTGGCCAACAACACCGCGGCGCCTTCTCGCGGCTACCAGAGAAGCTCGAAAGCGCGTACTGCGAGAGCGCATGCTTTCCTAATGCGCTTTCGCTCCCTTTAACTGCGCGCACACCGGAACAACTGAAAAATTGCAAGGTGTCAATTTTTCACGCGCCGCGGAAGCACCTAGCGATACTCTTGCAACAAAAATATTTGACTTGTAGGGGTAGTCTTCGTTGAGCGTAGCCTTCGCACCTTGGTTCTAGACGCTCCGCAGTGGTGATAACTCGCACATTGCATCAGTTTTGAGGGGCGAAGCTCCCTATCCTATGTGTCGTGCGTCCGCGATGTATGTAGTCGATTGATATGTGGGGTTTAACGTCCCAAAACCACCATATGATTATGAGAGACGCCGTAGTGGAGGTCTCCGGAAATTTCGACCACCTGGGGTTCTTTAACGTGCACCCAAATCTGAGCACACGGGCCTACAACATTTCCGCCTCCATCGGAAATGCAGCCGCCGCTGCCGGGATTTGAGCCCGCGACCTGCGGGTCAGCAGCCGAGTACCTTAGCCACTAGACCACCGCGGCGGGGCACGCGTTGTATGTAGTCATCGTCGTAGTAGCAAGTAGCCACTTACACGGCCAGACTAGAGGAGCGGCACGCGCACACCCTTTTCAATTGAGCCGGAAATAAGTGCTTGTTATTAGGCGCATAGCTCCTTAACGCAGCACCGTTCGTCCTTCGTCAAGGATGTAGTGCGTAACCAGTCTTATGCTTTGACCTGCAAGGTGGTGCCGGTGGGAGATTTCTCCTGTGCGTTGTTCAACAATCAAAAATTCGCAGCGTGCCCATGAACTAAACACCAACTTCTCCTGTCTGTCTTTTCCAATTAGCAGCAATTTGCATGTACACTGAGCACTATCTGACAAGAAAGGGCTGCTAGGTTATACTCGCTGGGCGTAACCTTCTTGGTTTTAGAAAGGTTGAGCGAGCGTTGGACCACAGTGCCATGAATACAGTGAACTAGTATATACCACGAAATCGAGTTGGTTAAAGGTGGGAAGATGACACGAAGCGCAAATCGTAAGAAAGTGTACGTGTGCCACCTCTCATGTAGTCCTTAAAATGTCCGCTGGATGGCGGTGCTTCTATATGCGGAAGATACGATGAAAAGATGTGAAATGGTCGTACTTGGAGTGTTGAATAAGTGGACGAACGGACACACAGACAGACGCATAGACGGACGCACGGATGGCTGCACGGACGGATGGACGCATGGGAGGACGCAGTGGCGGATGCATGGACGAACGCAGGGACTGACGCACAGATGAACGTGCGGACGCACGAACAGACGCACGCACGGACGGGCGGATCGATGCACGGGCGGCCATACAGACGCAGGCATGGATGGACGGAAGCAAGAACGAATGGATGGACGGATGCTTCGCCCCACTATCAATCATTCACTCCGTGGATATGCTGCCATTTTTTCATAAATAAAAAGATAGTTGTTTCTGATGAATCAACTTACAGAGACGAGTATTGGTGACTTATTCTCTAATAAAATTTGCCCTCGATTTGATGCTTACTAAAAGAAACTATTATCAGAAGGACGCACTTTGAGCAATATCTGACCAGAAAGGGTTGACACGTTTAATTGCTAGGCGTAGCCTCCTTGGTTTCAGCAAAGCACTGTAAAGCTCTTTTCCATAATAAAGTACCAAGTACTGTACAATGGAAAATGTTTACTATATATTCACTATATCCATGGCACTATATTTTTGGCATGAACGGACGCAGGGACGGACGCACGGATGAATGGACGGACGTATGAACGCAGGGATGGACGCATGTTCGCACAGGTGGATGGACGGAACCAAGGACGAATGGATGGAGGGAGGCTTCACCCCACTTATCATCATGCACTCTGTGAATATGCTGTGTGTTTTTAATCTACGCATGTGGTAAGATTACGGAGCTATGTCTTGGCGAAGCTCGCGTGTTTTGCGCCGCCGTGGAACGTCTGGAACGAAGGCAAAAAAGCGGCGTCCAGCGAGCGATGTCCCTACAAGTTAGATATTTTTGTCGCGGTATCATCGCTCGATGCTTCCGCGAGGCAATCAAAAGCGACAACTTGCGATTTCTCTGGCTTTCGGGTGTGCGCGCAGTTGGAGGGAGTGAAAGCGTAGGCTGGCCTGTAGGAAAGGATGCGCTCTCGCAGTGAGCGCTTCCAAGCTTCTCTGGTAGCCGTTAGAAGGAGCCGTGGTGCTGTCGGCCACGCGCTCCCGTGGTCTCCTGAATTTCGATCGCCACTGTACAAGGACACTAAGACATTTCCAGTACTACACTGGGTTTCTTTTTCTATGCTATTTGCACACGGAACAATGAAATGCCAAGTGCTTTCAAAAACAGTTACACGCGCATTTGACAGTAAGTACATTGGGCTACACTACATGTGCTTTTACGGCAAGGATGCGGTTCTGTGATGTTCGGAAGCTTTTTTGTTGAATAGAAACAAAGAGAAGAAAGTAAAAACAGAATTGACTACTCGTATGGTGTTTTTTGCGTCTGCATTTATCTTAGAAAACGCGCGAAGAAAAGCGCTTCATTATACACCGCTGAAGGCTAGTAATGCTCAGGAGCCTCAAGAGCACGGCCTTGCCGCTGGCACTGAACAAGCGCAATCAAAGTGCTGTTTTGGCTGCAAGATGATCGGCTGCAGCATGCAGCCCAAAGTTGCAGTCTCCCTCGCCTTCGATTCGGGAAAAAAGTGCAGCTGTCGCAAGCAGAGCTGGCTTCATTTCGCGACAGTGCTATTGGAGCGTTAACTCTCCAGCTCTATTATGGCTACTGTCGCAGCGGACAGAACTATCTCAATCTAATTACTTTCACATCACTACTGCACCTTCGTTTTATGCCCAGCCAAGTGAGAGTCCACAAAGAAGTGACAATACTGCCGTGCTATTTGTCGACATATTCTTAACGAACAGGAGGAAAAGAAGTAGAGTGTGACTGCTTCACGCCACTTCATAAACAACCAATGTCTGAAACGCGTCAGTGTCACTAGATTGCTGGGATTGCCTTTTTTCTTGTCATGTTTGTTATTTTCGATTGTCCTTCCTCGAAGCGGTAACTTCGATGTGCCCTAGTGAGCGACAACAGTGCCCCGCGTTCAACGCTTCCACATCCACAGCTTCCATGGTTCTGGCAAAATAACGATGCGTGCAGGCCGCCCACTTATCGAGGATGACAATCCTGAAAACGGCAGCTTGTTGTGTCACTCCTTTTTGCTACCCGAAAAAGCCTGTCGCCTCGAGAACCGAGAAAGTTTGGTGTTCTGCGCTGAATTCTTTCATTGATGCCATCATTCTCATCAACGCAACTGTGCGAAAAGCGCAACACTATATTATGTTTACGTTAGTGTTGCTAGAGTATTGCTGCGAAACCTATAAATAACTAGCCAACGCAGGCAGAATAATATTAAAATGTGTGTCCTATGTCAACGCTGAAAGTTACATGAACAGCTCAAAAGCCAGCTGGTGAGTGTTTCTCCAAACTCTACACCCTCTTCAGCCTATCACTTATTTTCTATTTCGAGTTCGGCTGTCATCGAACGAGCTTTACAAGTTACGCAAATTGTGATTTGAGCGCACATACTGTAGAGTAAGCTCCGCATTTATATACAACTGTGGTAAAAAAAGGCACGGGTGATATCAGCTTTTAAATACGTTACTCGTGTGCCACAGTCCTCTCTGATGCCTCGTCTGCACTTACCAAGTTTGTAACATTTACGATTCGATGTGCATCGAAGCAAGGAAAGCCTTGGTAAGTGGTCAGCTTTCGCGACACACATTTCGAGCAGAGCAGCGCAGCACGCGAGTTTTTGCTCAACCAATTAGCCGGTATTCGTTAGTTTTCCCAAGTGAAACTTTCCTTCTCAGTTCTGTTTACATCGGAGATCCACTCAGAGATTTCTTTTTGTTTGCTCCAGTGCATCATAACTTAGCATTAACTTAATGCATATACTTTCAGAAACCCGCAGGCTGCATCAATTTCCGTACGAGTGACCGAGAAGCACGTTCGTTGCAGAAGAGCTGACTCTTCCGAGTTAGTAATGCGATTATTAACGTTCAGTGCGAAATAGCTGCAGCTCTCCCACAAACATACATCATCCGTCCACCAGCCCTTTCTCACTTTACTTTTTTTTATGAATGACAAGTTGGTGAGTTCTCACTGCCATATATCTGCCAGTCACGCTTTCCATCCGAATCCCCATCCCATCACCGATGCACGAGCGCAGTGATTTCGTTACCCGTTTACAGAGTACTTGTTTCTCCCTAAAAAATAAGCAGCATCGTCATTGAAAGCCCAGTCACGTGTCAGGTCTTCGGGCTAGGGACAGAATAAACAGCTATCGGGCATTCGAAGAACAAAATAAGGAAGCAAACACATCGAAGACAACGATAGTGGGTTCATAAACTAGTTACAATTACCGGAAGACTAGGACGACCCGGACTGTGGCAGGCTGGGAAATTCAATAAACAGCGATGTAACCAGAAGAACTTCCAGTTTGCGCTTGCCTAACAGCGTAAACAGACAAGAATATACAACGTCCGAGCCAGAAGATAAAACGAAATCACGCTAGAAATTACACCATAAGTCTTATACTGTCCAGATTTTTTTTCAATGGTTTGTATCCCAATGAATTTGAGTACACGTAGTGAATGCATGTAAGAGCACGGTTACTGTCAGAAAGCTGTTGAAAAAGATAAATTTTAAACCTCGAAATGCGCGTGCAAAACGTGGAACACATGACAACGCGAAGCACAAAGTGTACATTTTAATCAACAACAAAATATAAATCCGAGTATCCACTAACTTCTCTAACACATAGTTTGAGCTAGATTTCTAGCGTGTAGACTCACAGAAGTCATATTTCTACAGCAAAAAGTCTAATATTGTGCGTGCACAACATAAAACATTATTGTGCAAATATTTACATTTATTATGTATTCCAGCAGCCTCGCCAAACAGCTTCAAAAAGGCATGAAGCTTTTTTTCCCAATAATTTACAGTATGCAAAAAGTAGGATAATGTGACTTTCAATGAATGATTTAGGCATTGTCACTTTCATTAGGATAGTTTTTGAAACATTATTTATTGTTAAATTGGCAACATACTCAAAGTCACACCATGACTGCATGGCTCTGTTTGGAGAAACAATACATTGAATTCAATGCCGAAAACGTCACAGTTTCGGCACAACAACGAAGAAATGAAAGCGATAGACACACATTGAAGTGTTATACGAGGTAAAGCTAGGAGATTCCGGAGTCATAGAAAATGTACTGAACACAGAGGATTGTGTTTGAATTCGCAGTGATATTGTGCTTCACAGGTCGATTGTGCTTGAATTCACAGTGAACCACAATATGACCGCAGGTGTTTTTGAGGCTAGTCACCTTCATAACCTCCAGAAAGAGGCCAAGTCCGAATTCGTCGTTAAGAAACGTGGCAAGTCAGTAGTTTTGATGTCGAAATACAATAACGTTGATGTCTCCAGTGACCATCACCGGTACACTCTGTAGGCACACCTCACGGAAGTTGTGCAGTAAGAAGTTCACAACGTCAGTCCGCAAGCTTTCTGGTGAGATGTAAACTGTTGCGTCGACGAAGTCGGGCAAGTTTACTATAATGGCACACGCGTCACCACCACTCATCTGGGACAGCGAGTTCAGCTTGTCCGTCTAAAGCGATAATTGCAGTGCGCGTTTTGATGAGAACCGAATTCATAGGCACGACAAAGCCAGCGAATTGTGGCATAGTCCTGGACTTGATGCGAGCAATGTTTCCTGTGGCTTCAGAGTGAAATTAGAGCCAGCGACATTTGTAATGCCCCTTTTCCCCTAACTGTATATCCTTCAGTGATCCCACTCCTCTATTGATCGAGCAACCGAACGCCAAGGCTTAGGAAAACGTGTATGGCTCGTCCAAACAAAGTACATGTTTTGCTAAAGAATGTTTCTATCAAGTCCATTGACCACAAGCTATTGACAGTATGTAAAGGATGCATAATACATAGCTCGTCGTTAGTGAGATGGGCATCGATATAACGGCGTTACCTAGTCCCTCGCGCCGACTTCTGACTTACTTTACTTTATTATATATATATATATATATATATATATATATATATATATATATATATATATATATATATATATATATATATATATGAGTGCACGGCTTTTGTGAGCCGTGCACTCACAAAAGCAGAAGCCAACTATTCAGTCACCAAAAAAGAGTGTCTAGCCATCATATGGGCCATAGGCAAGTTTCGACCATATCTTTACGGGCGCCCATTCAGCGTGGTTACAGATCATCATGCATTATGTTGGCTCTCCTCGTTAAAAGATCCCACCAGCTGGCTTGCCCGTTGAGCGCTTCGGCTACAAGAGTACGACATCCACGTCGTTTACCGATCTGGCCGAAAACATTCCGACGCAGACGCTTTGTCCCGATCACATCTACGATTTAGTGACAAGCCGCCGTCTTCGCCTGCCCCCGACGTATCTGCACGTAGTGTCAGTGACATGCGACAGGAGCAACGAAAAGATCCTTGGATCGCTTCACTTATCAACTTGTTGAATCGAACTCCCTCGCAAAATATCCCTAGAGGTATGCGCCGTCAAATACAGCACTTCGTTATCAGAAATGGTTTGCTATACAGACGTAATTATCTCTCCAAAGGACGCCAATGGCTTCTAGTCATTCCAAGACGTCTCCGCTCAGACATATGCGCCTCCTTTCACGCCGACCCACAATGCGCCCATGCTGGAGTGTTAACAACCTACACCCGCCTGTCCCACCGCTACTACTGGCGTGGAATGTATCGCTTCGTCCGTCGCTACGTACATTCCTGTCTCGCTTGTCAACGCCGGAAGAATCTCACTCCAAGGTCTCCAGCTCCACTACAACCCTTACCGTGTCCTGCCCGACCGTTTGACCGTGTTGGTACTGATCTGTATGGACCTCTTCCGATTACACCGGCTGGAAATCGCTGGGTAATTGTCGCTATCGATCACCTTACGCGCTACGCAGAAACTTTACCACTCTCTTCTGCGTCAGCCAGCGACGTCGGTCGTTTCATACTGCATCAGATCATTCTACGTCACGGTGCACCACGTGAACTCCTGAGTCACCGAGGGCGTGTGTTTTTGTCGGACGCTGTCGAATCGCTTCTCAAGGAATGCCAAGTCATTCATCGCACCACCACCGCGTATCATCCTCAAACAAATGGCATTACAGAAAGATTCAACCATACATTAGGAGATATGCTGTCGATGTACGTCGCCACAGATCACACCAATAGGGACAGTATTCTCCCTTTTGTAACCTACGCGCATAATACTGCTGTCCAGACAATCACTGGTTTCCCGCCATATTTCCTCCTTTATGGTCGCGAGCCCTCTTGCACGCTAGACACCATCCTTCCTTACCACCCGGACGTTGCTGAGTCGACGACGATGTCACAAGCTGCTAAATACGCGGAAGAGTGTCGTCAGCTTGCCCGCTCTTTCACAAGTGCTGAACAGCAACGCCGGAAACACCACCGCGATAGCCCGACGCCTCCATCTTCTTATGCATCGGATGACCTTGTCTGGCTTCGCATCCCTTCAACCAGCCCTGGTCTCTCAACGAAACTGATGTACAGGTATGACGGACCTTACCGTGTGCTTAAACAAACTTCACCCGTCAATTACATCGTGGAGCCGCTTGAGCAGCCCCATGATCAACGACGCCGTGGACGTGAGACCGTCCACATAGACCGCCTAAAACCGTATTACGATCCCTCTATTGTCTCCTGCCCATGAGTCGCCAGGATGGCTCTTTTCCGGAGGGGAGGAAAATGTAGTGAAGAAGATGAATGCTACTCAGAAGGGCAGGGGGTATGACTCAGTCGGTGAAGAAGACGACGTTTGGTTGGCTGGGGACTCAGGCTAGTTCCGCCATTACCACTTGACGTGTCGTGACCGCTCTCCTGTTTTATAAAAGAGTGCCACTCTAAAACGCCTAATTATAATATATATATATATATATATATATCGAGCTCGGCTCTTCGTCGTAGTCGTCTTCCTTGAGCTCGGACTAGATTTTGTCTCTCTTCCTCTTCCTCTTCCCCACTACATTTGCCCCGGTGGTGAAGAGGAGCCATTCTGGCGACTCAAGGCAAAACAAGCACAAGAGGATCATAGTAAGGTTTTAAGCGGGTAATGTTGAGGAGTTGCAGATATTGATAACACTAATTGCACTTGCGCAACGATATCAACTGGAACATGCGTATCAGCAAAACCTGAAGCTGATACGAAGCACTGAAACTGGCCCATGACGCTGCTACATAAATGCATTTCAGCGCATGGCACCTAACTACAAGTGACGTTAGCCCAATGTGACGGCTGTAGCAAAGGAGTACATATGTAATGTTTATAAAATTGGGTGCGCAGTACTGCAACCACTATTGACGTTTCACTAAGATTAGCGTCTATGTAAAAAGTAGTTTCTATATCTGGCGCAGCTCCGGGGTAGAATGCTTGACTGCCACGCAGAATGCTTGGGTTCGATTCCTGGTGGGACCCTGGAGATTAATATTTGCATTCGTTGGAGGTTCATCGTTGCCAATGTAAGGCTTTTCTTAACACTGACCTTTATGCCATGCCTTGGTTGGGTCAACGCTACCAGCGTCGGGTATTGCTTAACGCTGACGCGTTAGAATTGCCCATGTGTGTTCTCGTCGTTCCTGGGTATATACTAAGTGTCAATCACCTGTGGCACATACCCACATACCAGCGGCACATACCCGCCCGTGTGTATGTGCCACTGTCTTATAGTACGTGTTTAACGCCGTACGCGATGGGATTGTGACAATATTTATGTCTTGACCAGCACGTCGAATTCGTCAAACCGTCTTACCCTCCCATACTAACTTTGGTTCACGCCAAGTTAAGGGGGTGATCACAAGAGTACATAGACCTAAGCGGCTAGATAGATAGATAGATAGATAGATAGATAGATAGATAGATAGATACGCTCAAAGTCGCCGAAGTTCACCAAGAAATGCTTCGCATTTCAAACAAAAATACGGCTTATTGACTGTGTCTGGTTTTACGCATGGCAGAGGGTAATGTCAAATCTAGTTTTTTGTGCGATGGCAGCAAACATAGAAACATAAAAATGCGCTGCCTGCGCCAAAAAATTATGGCTCTTCTCAACGAAAATAATTATCGTTATATTTGCAAATCAGGCAGACTTTGTAGTGTGGTTTCAAGACGGAATATTTTGAAAGCAGCACCAACATGCTAGAGTTTAGCTGGGCCTTGGGACATTATAGTACGACAAAATTTTGCCCGGTAACCCGAACAACGCTCCACTCAAACCGAATTAAACAGGTGCAAGGAAAATGCTGAAACGGTAACCAGAACGATGATAACACGATCTCCGGTAACGCCAAATCATTTCTCTGGTGTTGCACTAACCCTAACTAAAGACTTGTTCTGCTGGGTTGAAATTACTATACACAGAGCTTTTGAATGCTAAAAACTGTGCGCGCTTCGCCGAAGGGCGGAAAGAAGATACAGGCGGACGAAAGCAGTATGCGACTTGAGGCTGGCACGACGCATACAGAAAAAAGTCCAACGTCGTTTAGACAAACTTGAACAGGAACGCTGGAAATCATTCTGCGAATCATTGGATCCCCGAAAGCCGTTGTCACGCATCTGGAGCACTATTCGTGGCCTGCGCTCGACTCCCCAACAAAGACATCCTTTCATGGCTTTAGCCCTACATTCAGGCCACACCCAACTTGAAGTGGCAAATGAGTTTTGTACGCGAATCGCTGGTGTGTCCGCCTTGTCCGCTGGCACCATTAGGAGTGTTATCCCTGAACCCCGCATCTACGAAATGGACAATCTTTTCACTATAGAAGAACTTGACGCATCTTTGGCGGCTTCCCGACGATCATCTTCACCAGGACCTGACGGCATCACCTACGCCGCTCTAGCCAACCTTCAACAGGAGGCAAGGGGACAGTTGTTAAGCTATTACAACCACTCATGGTTGGCGGGAAATGTTCCCCAGGATTGGAAGATAAGTCGACTAGTGCCACTACTCAAAGCAGGAAAGTCACCATTAATTTGACGTCATTTCGCCCTGTTGCCCTCGCAAGTTGCGTAGGAAAAGTCATGGAAAGGATGATACTTACACGCCTAGAATGGTACCTCGAGTGCTACAACGTATACCTAAACTGCATGACGAGTTTTCGGCGAGGTATGTCATCTCTTGACAACGTGATTGATCTCACAACATTTATCCAGCAACAGAAGAGCCTCAAGCGCATACCACTGGCACTCTTCCTCGACGTCAAAGGGGCTTATGTTAACGTAACACATAAAGCCATCCTAGACTCGTTGGAAGCTGTTGGAATCGGTGGTCGGATGTTCTAATGGATCCAGGATTATTTGACGAGAAGGTCCTTTTTTGTACATACCTCAGATGGACCTACCACCAATTACTATACCTCCCGTGGCGTCCCTCAGGGCGCCGTATTAAGTCCCACTTTATTTAACCTCGTGATGGTAGGACTTCGTGAAATTTTGCCAAGTACCATCCTCATATCCATATATCCTGACGATATTTGTCTATGGACTTCGGCTGTAACTCGTCTACAAGTACGTGCAGGAGTCCAGCAGGCTGCCACCCTGACATGCTCATATCTCCGCAAGCAAGGTCTTTCTGTGTCAACGGAGAAATGTGCATTGGTTGCGTTTACTCGCAGAGCCATGACACAATAGTTACCATCAATGGGCAAAATATTCTATACCAGAAGAATCATCGCTTCCTGGGTGTGATTATTGACAGGGACCTTTCGTGGAGTGCCCACTGCAATTACCTGAAGAGAAGGCTAACTTCCATCGTCCATATAATGCGGTTCCTCTGCGGAAAATCTTGGGGCGCATCGATAAGGTCAATGATGCAGCTATACAGGGCACTGTTTCTGAGATTTTTGCGCTACAGCTTGCCGTTACTGGTAAGTACGTGCAAGACGAACATCCGCACTCTCGAAAGTCTGCAAGGACGAGCACTACGCGTGTGCTTAGGATTGCCGCGATGCACCTCAACCTACGGGGCAATTATGATCGCAAGAGAGCATCTGATTCCAACATACATCACCACTGACAATTTGAGAGCCCACATAAGACACCTCTGCCGAGTTCCTGGTCACCATGTTGCAGTGCTGCCACTTCAAAGACCACACGCGATGTTTTCAAAGATTATTTCTGCCTATAGAGAATGCCTTCCTTTTGGCTTCACTCCAGCAACAAGACCAGCGTCACCCCCGTGGTGCCTACAACAACCACAGGTGTGCCTCACTATTCCGGGAATAACTAACAAGAGCCATCATTCAACAGTGATCCTACGACAGGTGACATTTTCGCTACTGAATGAAAAATACGGCCAGAGGACCCACATTTAAACCGATGGATCGGTCTCGGCTGACAGCTCCACAGGTGCTGTTGTCATCCCGGCGTACCAGGTCACTATAAAGCTCAAGCTGTCGCATAGGACAACATCCACAGCAGCGGAGCTTGCCGCCTTACGTGCTGCTATACATTATATCGTGGAAGCCCGACCTCAAAAATGGGCTGTGTTCTGCGACTCCAAGGCATCCCTTCAGAGCTTGCAATCAGCTTTACGACAGAGGGAGCATCAACAACTAGTGAATGAAATAAGAGAAGTGATTCCCGAAGTTTTATCGAAAGGACATGACTTGGTGTTCCAGTGGTTACCGGGACATTGTGGTATTGTCGGTAATGACCTTGCTGATAATGCTGCCCGATCCGCCCGACGCCCAGACAACCCCAATTTCGTTGTCGAGAACCGACGCTGCAAGGGGCCTTCACTCGTTCGCTAACACCATGTCGGAAGCTTGTCTGAGTGACCCCAGTGTCAGGAACTGCCGCCTACACAAATTGGACCCATCGAGAAAGCTTAAAGTTCTATCGGACCTCTCCCGCCATGATGCAACTTTACTGTGCCGCCTGTGGTTAAGAGTAGCTTTTGCAAAGGCGTACTCCTTGCGCATAGGAATGGCGGATAACTCCCGATGTGAATCATGCGACACTAACGAGACAATAGAACATCTACTGTGTTCATGTAAACGTTTTGCGAGCGAACGCAACTTGCTACGCGAAACGTTAGAGACACTAGACAGTAGACCTTTTTCCGAAGAGAAGATACTTGGCTCATGGCTCATGGCTCTAGTATTAAGCTATTACAACCATGAGTGGTTGTAATAGCTTAATACTTGGCTCATGGCGTCGCTTTGCTGGCTCGCTGGCCAGCAAAGCGACGCGGGCATTGCTAAGTTTTCTAAAGACGACCGGACTATGCGACCGCTTATAGGCGTGCACTGGACAAGGTCACATCTACAAACACGTTGCCGTTCACTGCTCTCTCTCTCTTCTCCTTTGATCCCCTCACCCCTTCCCCTAGTGCAGGGTAGCAAACCGGGCGTGCGTCTGGTTGACCTCTCTGCCTTTCATTTTTTCCTTTCCTCCTCCTCCTCCTCCTCCTAAATCAAAGCGCATAGCGATGCATTCAGAAGCAATCGATATAGCTTTACATTTGGACGACTTGGTCAGGTCTCTTGAGGTACGCACAGCTACGGCCGCTGGATTAAAAAGGCGCACTCTTTCACCCAGCGGCCATACCTCTCGTTGACGGTAGTCAATGACTTCTAAAAAAAATTGGCAGATCCCACGTACAGTGGGGATCAATGATATGAAAAGCAGGAATGAGGAAGGTTGATATGTCACTATAAAATCGCAAAGGTAAATTATGCCGTACGTCACTTCCATGTCATCATTATCATGTTTGGACATGTCATTCATATTCGTCAAGTATTCACGTCATCTGATACTACATTTGGTATATGTGGAGCTAGTGGAACGGCCGCGAGCGTGCTATGAGCGTGCCATGTACTCCACTTTTACATAACATGCATGCTATGGTTATAATGCTCGGACGCGTCATATACATTGGCCGTCCATTCACGTCAATTTGGCATACGGGGAACTATTCAAACGGCCGCGAGCACGCTATGAGCGTAGCATGTACTCTTGTTTTACATAACACGCATCTCAGCATAATCATGTTTTGACGTGTCATTCGCCTTCATCGTCTATCCCCGCTATGCGATACAAATTTTGGTATATGTTGAGCTAGTTAAACGGTCGCGAGCACTTAACGAACGTGGCATATGGTGATGTTGTTACATGACACGCATCTCAAGATTATCATGATTGCACCAGTCACATAACTACGTGGTCCATTCACGCCCCGTAATACCAAACTTGGCATATGTGAAGGTAGCTATTTGGCGGCGAGTGCATCATTATGGGCCCAAAATACTCTGACGACATGAGTGTTCACTATTTTTCTTCAATTTTTTTCTCTTTCTCTCTCACTTTCGAGCGCAGTCACATGTTCTGTGACCTCGCGAAGCGTAATTCGTTTGGTTCGTTCACGGCGTGCGCAGGGAGTGGGGACCTTTTTGCTCAGTTCGCGCTTGCGAGCAGCGTCTCTTTCGCTTGTAGACGCAGGTGCAATACAACAATGCCCGTGATTTCTGACGGGCAGAATGTGGTCAAAAAGTGCCTCCAAGAGTTGCATCATGATGAAGACGGCTACTCACACGGCTACCTGAAGTCAGACGATGAGCTTGAGCTTTTAATTGCGAAGCATTTCTTAACGATCTACGGCGACTTTGAGCGTACCTATCTATCTATCTATCTATCTATCTATCTATCTATCTATCTATCTATCTATCTATCTGTCTATCTATCTATCTATCTATCTATCTATCTATCTATCTATCTATCTATCTATCTATCTATCTATCTATCTATCTATCTATCTATCTATCTATCTATCTATCTAGCCGCATACGGCTTCTAGTGCTCCTGGCCGCTTCGTTATTGTATCGATTTCAAATTTGGTTTGGTTTAACATGACTGTATGACGAGCATAATTGACTGGTCATAACAAGACTATAGTGGTATGTATGTCACGAACCTTATGAATAACATTTCATAGTCGTACTGCTCTCTCGGTGATTTCGTTCACATAAAATGTTGCAAAAATGGCGTGGTATGACATGACTGCACGGCGAACTCAAATGGCAGACCCTAACGTGGAAATTAACGTGCATGTCATGCAGGTCACCCCATTGCTGTGGTCTAGTGGCTAAGGTACTTGGCTGCTGACCCGCAGGTCGCGGGTTCGAATCCCAGCTGTGGCGACTGCATATCCAGTGGAGGCGGAAATGTTGTAGGCCCGTGTACTTAGATTTGGTGCACGTTAAAAAACCCCAGGTGGTCCAAATTTTTCGAGCTCTCCACAACGGCGTCTCTCATAATCATATGGTGGTTTTGGGCCGTTGAACCCCACGTATCAATCAAATCAATAAACTGGTGGTTGGTGTACGTAACTGGTGTGCAGCTTATACGTCGTAGAAGGTTGCCTCTGTTGAGGAAACTATGGGGCTGTAGGTCATCAGTTCAGGTCCAATTTCTAATTTTTTCAGCTGAATCTGTGAACATCGACGTTAATACTATACCAAAGTCGTTTGAAAAAAAATTTTAACCTCCTCAACTGCTACGATGCCATTGTATTTATACTTCTTTTTAAATGAAACATATGTTGGTGTCTGCGCCGGTTCTCAAACAACCCTGCCGTTCAGATTTCGTGGTTAAGTTGGCAATCATTGCATAATTAGTTGCTGCTCTGCGATGACGTTTCGAATGGCGCTGACCAAGAAGAAAGCTTTCCGGTACCCCTGAAGTTTTACTGAAGATGACCAAACCAAGTGGCGGCTCTATAGAGAACGCAGAAAATGACCATTACACTGAAATATGAACAAAACTGAGGAAATTTTACTTTATTTCTATTAACATAGTTTAACTTAGCTCCCACTAAAAAGTGATCTTTAAAATTGTTTTACGTGTAAACGAATATCTCAGAGCGCGGATGGTCATAAGACACGTCCTTGTCCGACACCAGAAAGCATCGGGGTGCACACATCAAAGGCGACTATGAGGGAAGATGTAGGTTGACCAATGTATTCTTTTGATACTGCTTCCAGGTACGGAGTGATACAATTTTTTTCAGTCAGCATACAAAGTAATATACAAACCTTACTGGGGCACGTGAATGCCGCTACCCATGAGCTAGTATTATCCTTGATATATGCGGCACAATTTAAACGTCTAGAAATTTGGTATACGTGAAAGTATTTATCGATAAAGAGAACAAATTTGAACTCTGGGTAATTATATCATGGCATTAGGGATACAGAATGTCAGTGGCACAGAAAATAATTCTCTCTGATATCTGTTTGCTTCTCGTTTTCATTGCCCTCAACCAGCCTGAGAAGTTGTCGGCATCTCGGTTTTCTCGCTATAAACTTGAAATTTAGAGAAGGGGACAATTTCGTCAGAGCCATTCGCAGAGTGATTCGAAGAATGACATGACAGTAGCCCCTAAGCTACAGCGTAGTATTTTAAAAAAAATTGAAGTTGTACCATAGCAAACTTTCTTTAAAGCAATGTGTTAGTGCGCTCGAAGTTTGCCCTTGTAGCTCTTTCTAGCCTTTTCTGATGGGCGATTAAAAATGATCTCATGATCTTCAACTCTAAACTTCGCAGATAGAGAGAGAGAGGGACAGAAAAGAAAAGAAATCGGAAATGTCTGACTAAAACAGTCAAGGCCTGCAGGTTTGGTTCCGCAACTCAACCCAGGTAACAAACTCACTGCCAAGTTAATTTTCACATTTTATCTCCTGCGTCGAACACGTCGGGCCAGCCGTGAAATCAGCGTTCATATGAAGTAACACGCAATAGAAATAGATGGTAGACAGCATGCATTACCTTTTGAAGGAATATTTTGCTTGATGTGGCAATCCTTGTCCGGACTTTTCCGCTAGTGCCAGTTCCACAGTCCTGCTGGAACAATTTGCGGTGACGGAAGGCCATGTGGATCGAGCCTTCTACCAATTACTGTGCTGAGCGAAGAATTTCCGTAACTGGAATGGGAGAAATAGAGAACTTCACGATATGTAGCTGATACGTATGCAATAAAAGTCCAGCAAGGTACTTGCGAGACGAAAGAAAAAAAAACAACGTCGCGAGAAAAGCGAAAGTATTGTATTACACATATGTCCTTCTTTCGTATGTTCCACTGAAAATACATAGACCTATTTCACTCTGTGAATCTGAACGACGAGTAAAGTTGACGGGTGCACTTTCATCTGTCCGTTCGTTGGTGTGCCCTTCTTGGTAGGAAACAGAAGTTACTGACCACTAGTTTTTTAATCTGCCACACGTTTATTACAAGAAGGTGAGAACTTCTCGAACAGCCGTTCAGCGAACATGAATTCGACTCCTACAATATTTCTCCTACAATTCCCGGCCTTTTTCTTAGTTAGAATTGATGCTGAGAAGATTTCCCGGGAATATGCCTGCGCGCTTTAATTTCACTGGAGAAACTATCATGCACGTTTCTGCTGCCTTCTATTTGCTGTTTCTCGCTTACGTTATGCCCCATTACTTATTGAGCTTTAGCTAAGAATCTGACAAAGATTGATGCAGCAATATTCCGTATCCAAAATAAATTTCCTTTGCGTGTACATTCACTAAAATGTATGTCTCACTACTTAAACTGGTTGGCTAATATTACGCTACAACACGTTTTTCACATGCTTCCTCAAGAACTCGTGATGTCGGGGAAATCAAGAAGAAACAGAAGAAATGATTAGCTTTATTAATATATTTATTGTATACTCGTGCCTGACTCCCATTCTCGCTATATGTCTCACGGCGTATCACCTGCGCCGCATATGTCTATAATTCTGATCCAAGGTGCATGTGGTGTAATGATGCTCGCATGGCGCATGCCCTGCTTGTGCGAGCATCAGCCTGGAAAGGCACAAGCAAGTACTGCAATGATTTACAATTTTGTCGAAGTATTTGGCAGAGCAACCATACAGGCCAGCCTCCTCCTTCACGGAACAGCAGTGAGCATTGCGTGTGCTGGTAGTTTTGTTAGAGCGTAAAACGTTACAAAACAAGTTTAAAAGAAATGTTTCCATGCTGTGCATATACTGATTCGTGGCGCGTAAGCAAATCTCTAGGTGGTTCAACCATTCGATTGAATTATATGGGAGGTTTAACGCGCCAAAACGATTATGTGATAATGAAATACGCTGTAGTGGAGGGCTCCAGAAAGTTTGACCACCTGGAGTTCTTCAGCGTGCACCTTAAATATAAGCACACGGGCATACAGCATTTTCGCCTCCATCGAAATTGCAGGCGTCGCAGCCGGGACCTCAGCCCATGACCCGCGGGTTGGCGCCGAGTACCTTAGCCGCAAGAACACTGCGACGGGGCAGGTGGTTGAACCAGCAAACTGTTTGGTTCAGAGCCTTTGTATTATATTTTTTACAACCTAGCTGTTAAGTCTGTAACGTCAAATCGACAAAACTTGCATCGCCTAAACAAGCGCCTTGAATGCAATAGGCGGGAAACATTCCCCCCTTCGCGACACACTTGTCATTTTGGAGAGACTAATTGTATTTTATTGTCACACACGAATTGTTTTCAGCAGCACTGTCATCGAATGAAGAACAATGAATGAAGCGGGACGTGACCATATGTCCCATCGTCTTGCATCTCATGAATCGAATATTCCATGCCAATGAGGTGCATTGAATGAACACTTCCACCGTTATTGCAAAAACACTGTCATAGATTCAAGTCACCCCTTTTACCAAAGCTTATTGCAAGTGCGCCCTTATATTTTTGTCCTATCTAGTTACAGCCTGCGTAAGCGCTTCCTCAGTATAGTTGCAGCGTCACACGGTTGACAGAATGGCTACTTCATTTCCGATTTCACTTCAAAAGTAGAGCAGTACGTTCTTGCAATGTTAATTTCTCCCTACCGTTTTTACCGCTTTTCTTCATTACCGAGGAATGCTAAAAAAGCGAGAGGCTCCAGTGCGGAGCACCATTGCCTTTTTCATCTATCTTTTCCTCCTCTTATTACGCCAATTCGAGCTGCGGTGCCTTCGTCTACAGCAAAGCACTCGCCCTTTTCACCTCACTCTCAGTGTGTAAGCCTTTCATTCAACTCCATTCCAGGTCTTGCAATTGACAACATGAGCCGGACATTTCCAGAATACCTCGCTAATGAACTACACTGTGTTATTCCGTCCGCTATTGCCTCGTCCGACGCCTTTTCCTACCACTGGCTATCTCGAGAAGTAGACGGATTCTACAAGCGAAGGAAATTACCTCAACGGAGTGGAGCACGCCCATCTTGTTTCCGACATCCTATCGTTGAGCATGTCAGAAACCTGGCTATATCAGCCAGCTATCAACATCACAGCCAACTTTGACTGCAGCCACAAACAACGGGACACCGAGTTTGAAAAGTTGATTGAAAATTTTGAGAAAATTGATTTTTGAATGAGGCACACAGCCTCGTTCAACAATCATCGCCTCAAAGGAGCGCTTATCTGGTACCGTGCTCAAAGCCAATACAAAGAATTGCTGGTCCAGCAGTTACTTTTTTATTGCGATAGCAATGATATGGACACTCTCGGCTGGATTTCGCCACCGGTGTCTATATATATATATATATATATATATATATATATATATATATATATATATATATATATATATATATATATATATATGCGAGGCGTTATTCACTGAAACACCAATAGGTACTTCCTCCAATGTTGAAACTGCAAGCTATTCATATCTTCCACTTACCGCTGTTGGCGGTCATCTCGAAGTGGAACTATCGTGTTTTCAGCAATATCAGCAAGATGCCGGAGTGAGCGTGCGGCGACTTTCATCTTTCACGCGTACTTTGGCTCACGTAGAGAATCAGGGGGTGTACACTCAATCGCGTGCTCTTATCTTGCAGCGGGGAGAGTCGTACGTCTTGGCTAGCCTTTGAGTTTCGTCGCAACTATTCTGTTGTAGTTACCGGGCGCGCAAAGACCACTGCAATCGTTGCACAGCCTCCGTTTGCGAAAAGGGCGTGCTTTTCAGGCACAGCGAAGTAAAAACTGAGACGCTTATTTGCGTTATACTGTACCTGTAAGTACGTTTCATGCATCCTTTGTGCGTGAGAAACGCGGGGCACGTTTCGCTCTGCTTGCGATTTTGCGCGTGACCTTCCGATTCATTGCTATCGCGTTCATTGCTTCGCCTTTGCGGCAGAGCTGAAACTTTTTCTTGAAGTGGTACGACTGTGAAATGCAGCTAGTCTATATTAACCAGAAAACGCTAAATGGCCAATGTTCGTACTAGTGTTGGCACTATTGGTTATATGAAAAAAGGCATGATTGGGCTTAATATAGAAATTTAGGTTCCCGAGTGAGAATAACACCCACGCTTTCTGCTGGTGACACAGGTGCTCCACCACTAGGTCATGCAAGTACCTCCGACTGTAACGAAACCGGGAACCTATATACTGCGTGTCAGGTTCTGTCACGAGTCACCTTACCACGTGTGTTATTGTGTGACGGAAGCTTACTATTACATCACTCGTCACACCATGTAAATAGCGCTTAGCAATGATTAGTCATCAGCAGCAGCAGTTTCACCAGCATCAACAATGCTTGCAGCTGCATCAATACGCGTATACATCTATGGTGGTGTAGTGGGTGCTTGGCTCATTCACCAACTGCTGGTAAATGCACCGGACTTATGTAACACAAAGAGGCGGGAACCGTGACATCACATTTTTTTTAAATCATTACTCCGATTCGTAACACAAGCCGTACAAGCAGTGCTACAATACAAGTATCCCAGAGATTCGCGGTATCAGTTTTCCTCTCATATCATAAGCGTATAAGCCGGAAGGGGGCGCAAGGGGGCATGAGCCGCACTATTTAAGAAAGTTTGACTGAGCCCCCCCCCCTTTCGACAGTCGTTACTATTGGCTGCACGCTGAGGAAACCAACAACTATGGCGAAGATTTCCTTAACTAAAAGCGCCGTGTGTAATTTTATTTTATGCATGACACGCGTATTTGTGTTGCTCCAGCAGAAGCTGCTTATAACTGACTGTTTTTACGCTATTATACAAGTGCTCTGTGTATGAAAATTCATATCAAAATTAGAGTACGTCAATAAAGTGTGAAATATTATTTTACCATTTAGCGTAGTAGCACAAATTTGATGGGAACACAGCGAGTGTCGTGTTTTCTTGTCCTCCGTGTCCCCGTCGAATTTGTGCTACTACAACATATGTCTCATATCTACTTTTTTGTGAGGTACATTTTTTTTAGACTTTCTTAAACCCAAAATCAGCCAAACTAGGGGTGAATTTGAATCCAACCACTGTTGCGACCACAGCATTCATTAGCTTGAAGATGGCGAGCAAGTCGTCAATCTTCACGTGGCTGCCAACGAATCTTAGACAAAACCCAAGTATTCCTACTGGTTCACCGAAACGTTTAACTCTTATTACCTGCTTTGCTTTTCAAAAAGCTCCCCCCAACCAATGTCGCTGAAGGAGTAATGACTTCGATTTCGAATGTTGCATACAACGAAGACAGAACTGCAACAGAAGGAAGAATGAAATAGCAGCAGCGCGATATTCTGCACGGAGTCGAAAAAAATTAGGGGTCCTGAAGCTTCGCCTTCAACAGTTAAACATGATGCGAGTCTCTATTGCGCAATGAGTTCAAAATCGCTTGTGTGAGTCAAGTTTTCGCGTATGGTTGCATTTAGTGTGATGAATAGCATGCTGTAAAATTGGCAATCGGCACGTGAATTCTTCTTGTTGAACTTTCTATGCACCCACTACGTGGCCTAAATGCGCAGAAATGTTTGCGCTTTTTGTACAGGACGACCGCCTTTAAACCATGAAGTTATTATAATAAACACATGTTTTGACCCCTGATTTCAATGTAGGCTCGCACCAAACATTTGTTGTTGTTGTTGTTGTTCTCCTATTGTTAGTGGCGCATACCCACTGTGGGGGATTGGCCGAGAATCGAGTGGTTTTAAAATTTACTGTTCAGATTCGGAATGATGGAGGTGTAACAGAAAGATTACCGATAGCCTAGACAAGTGTTGTGCTTAATGTAATGCATACAAATATTTACATAAACGAATTTATTTTTAGAATAGAGCAATAATCTGATTTTATACGTACATAATTATGTAGACAAGTTAGGATAATGAAACTGGTTAATTAGTCAACCTATTAGTTTCATCTATATAGTCCCGGACGGCCGCGCATAGTGTCGCATTAGAGAAACCAGAAACGGAAGATCCAAAAAACAAAATGACAGGCAGAGATAAGTCCATGCCAATACCACGTTTCGTAATGTGTTAAACCGCCTGCAGGTCAAAAAGAAATGGTCTATTGTTTCCAGTTCATCACAGAATGCGCACAGTGGCGAAGGTGCCTGAGCAGACCTGTGTTTATAGAAATTTAGATTTGGTACCAGGCAACGCAGCCTTGTGATAGCTACTTCTTGTTTTCGAGTGCGGCAAAACTCTCTTCGCCAGGGATATAATAAATGGCAATATCCTGTAGAGCTTGTTAGTGCTGAACCTTTAAAGACTTGCATAAGCGTACGTCTGCGGAATCGTGCAGCAGTCACATAAGCGGATGATAGACAGAGTGGTAGAATTGGTTCGCTGATTGACGACTTAGCTAAGGAATCGGCTATTTCATTTAGAAACAAACCTTTATGTCCAGGCACCCAAACTAATCGTACTTTTCTCAAATGCACAGGTACTAGTGCACTGAACGCCCTTGTTACGTGATTATCAGCACCAACAGAAAGTGCTGCGTAGAGAGATAGGGAATCTGTTATTATGACAGCTGATGTAATTGCTGTATCTAACTTCCTTAAGGCGAGCGCTACTGCCAGAACTCAGCCACAAAAACGGGTATGAAATCGAGTAGTCGAAGAGAATAAATCCAATTTCAAATTTGGCTGAAAATACCAACCCCTAACTTTTCGTCGTATTGCGATGCGTCTGTAGCAATAATAACGTTCATTGTAATACGGCGCAGGTGATCATGTAGTAAACCATCCAAAATATTATGGGGAAGTCATTTGGCATTATTAGGAAAAATGTCGTCGAATCGAATTTCCACCGGGGCTGAATTATCACGACTCGGCATGATGTCCCATATACGTACGTTTAGAGGCTCCAGTAAATTTTGCACAAATATAATTTGTGGCGTGTGAAATCGCGGCCATCTAGCAGCGAAAAATGATTTCGGGGTGGAAATAAAAGGCTGTTTTTGAATGTCGTAATGGTGATTCATAAACTTTTAAGAATGTCTGAACAGTCAGAAGGCGAATTCTACAAGAAAGCAGAGGGACCCTCGATTCGAGATACAACACATTGTTGGCAACTCTTTTGGGAAGGCCAAGGCATAAGCGCAAAGCTTCTCTTTCCAGAAGAATTAGAGGCCGCAACTTGTAAGCTGGAACTCCATAGAAAAGTACACAACCAAATTTCAAAATGGGACAAACATACGTGTGATATATCATTAATAATGTGTCTCTTCTCATACTTATGCAGTAGCTGCTTAGCCTACGTAATATGCCAAAGGCCCGCATGCCTTTTCCGGCGTTATATTCGATGTGAGGTCACCAGTTAAGCGATGTGTGATAAACTACTCCAAGGTATTTAACAGATTCTACCTGTGATATATTCTTATGATGGTAAGACAGAGAGATGTTCACAGGGTATTGCAGCGGGAAAACAAGGAGGGCACATTTACTCGGATTAAGTAAAAAGCTGATTTCATCGAGCCAGCTCTCCAATGTATTAGGGTAAGTCTGCAGCCGTTCATATAAAGTCTGAATGTTATCTGTCATTGCAAAAAATGCGATATCGTCTGCATAAACATAAGTTGTTATACCCTGTTTACGTGGAATGGTGCTCATTAGAAAATTAAATAGCACCGGGAAAGCACCAAGCCTTGCGGTACTCTTCTCGTTTGGGTATGCGTAGATGATAAAAACCCATCTTTAAAATAATAAAATTTCCTGTCTGCGAAAAAATGGTGAACCCACGCTAATATGTATGATGGAAATTCAAGGTATTCTAATCGATCTATCAAAATACAGTGCTCCACGGTATCATATGCTTTAGCGATGTTTAAGGTAACTAAAGCTGCGTATTTTTCATGTAGCCGAGACTTTCTAAATCAATGTGGGCATCCCAAATTGAACAACCAGCCCGGAACCAAATTTGACAGGGACTTAGAATTGACCTCCTGGTATAAAGTTCATTAATTGGTATATTGATAATTCTCTTAATTAATTTCACAATGCTTGATACCAGTGCGACTGGCCTCGTGTTATCCAACGTGTATGCATCATTTTCATTTTTTAGCAACAATACAATTTTCGCAAGTTTTCATTCTGGAGGTATCCATGCGTTCCCTTACGAATAATTCACTAGTTCTAGCAAAAGATTAGGCAATTCTTGGAGTAAACATTTCAACATAGAGTTCGTAATCCGATCTGGTCCGGGAGCCGTCCTCGGTAAGCATAATACTGTCTGACTCAATTCAGCTAAAGAAACTTCTGGAAAATCATGCAAGTTTACCACAACGGACTCAATAGCAAAAAAATTAGCAGTGAAGCGGCCTTCTAAACCTTGCGCTATGTTTTCTAGAGAGCTGTTCATTTCTACCGGCGTCAAGACACATGACTGCAACGTTGAAGGTGCTGGCAGCACTTTCCTTGTCCGAAAATAAGCGAACAAAGCACGCTTATTTTTTTTATTTAGAAAGATACTCAAAATGTCTGTTGTCGTATTCTTCTTTCACGCGGTTCACTGTATGCTTAAATACGCCAGACGCCAGCAAGGAATCGATAGTCCTTCCAGTCTGTGGGGCTCTAATTAAGAAGTTTTTTCTAAGCGCCTTTTCGTCTTCTATAATCGCGCGTACACTCATCATTCCCCCAACGAGAGGAGGATCGTTTATTGGATGGAATAGAAAATTCGGAATTTTTTCTAGATCCCTCCAGCATTGAACCAATCGTAGATGCAATCTCCTTAGTACTGGCATTTCCAAGCTTGGAAATGGCAGAACGGAGGCAAGCTTGAAATTTGCTATGGTAGATGTATGTGCGTTTTGACTGATCTAAAGTTATTGTTGAACAAGTTATGTCAAAAACTACAGAAAGATGGTCACTGCTAGTTGCCGAATCCAGAACAGCCCATGACAAAACCTTGATTGCATTGGATCAAAACGTTAAATCCAATACTGAGCTAGTTTCACCTCAGACAAATGTTACATGACCTTTATTCAGACAGGAGAGGTTGTGATCAATAGCCTATTCCCACAGTCGCCTACCACAAGAATCTGTCCTTATACCCTAAGACAAATGATGTGAATGAAAGTATCCTGTGAGTACCATTTCCTTTCTACATGCTACCAAGACGCTGTCAAGATAACGCGTGCTTTGCACACCGGAGGGGAAGTAACAATTTACAATTGAAAAAGGGTGGTATCCGGGGAGACACAAGTCTAATGCTAATATTTCACAATCCAAGTCTAACATTCTGAAAGAAATTTTCGCCCTATGGCATAATTTACTTGATACAAGGATCATTAAACCACCACCAGGTGATGGGCGATCTAATCGAAAAGAACGAAAACCTGCAAGATGGAAATTTTTATCTGGTGTGAGCCAAGTTTCTTGGAGAATTATAATATCAAGATTAAAATTATTGCGAAAGTAATGTAAGTCGGTTGAGGCTGAGAATATAGAACGGCAGTTCCATTGTAGTACCCTCAACTGACCTATGGTGTTGAGCGCACCGCAGAGGCGCATGTCGCGCCCTTGTTAGCATCTTCACGCGAAATAGCTGATTCATTCCGTTTAGATTTGGACTTGAGATCCGTGAAGATAGGGGATCTGGTACGTTTATTAGTTCGTATATCGTGTTCCATATCTGTAGCAGTACTTGTGCTCGGCTGAGGTGAACGTCGGTCCAAGTGCACCTGTGTTCCTGACTGCTTAGCCTTGCCTGCAGATGCAGAAAGTTCGTCCAACACTACATTGCGTAGCTGTGTGGCATCACTGGTAATGTCTAGTACTGCAGGTTCTGTACTAGTCTGTACTGTTTCTTCAATCTGACTTCAAAGAATTTGCACTAAACAGTCGGAAAGGTTAGATATGAGTTTATTCATTGCCTTACTCACTGCCCTTTCCACAGCAGTTTCAATAGCCTGCGATAGGTTTGAGTCCATACTGGAAGTGCAGCGTGCTGTAATACCAGAGTATCCAAAAGCCCTGTCTCTAACTATGTCAATGGCTTCTCTTCGAGAACAGCGGCGGCGGTCGATAACTTCTAGGATTTGAACCTCCTGGGAACGAGCGGAACAGTCAGAGTTGTCGGCGCAGTGACTGCCCCCACAGAGACAACACTTTTCCGCTGTTGCAGTACACTTGCTTGAAGGATGGCTCTCTCCGCAGGGGCTACAACGAACGTTAGATTTACATCCTCCCGCACTGTGGCCGAATCTCCAGCAGTTCTTGCACTGAATCGGACGAGAAGCGAGGGGTTCTACTCGGAAGATCAGTGGCCATAATTTTATTTCTGATGGGCATTTTGTGCCCACAAATGTCGCGATGACAGATTCGGTTGGTACCCTCTCTTTGTCGACTAGGCGATTACACCGGTAAATTGAAATTACGCCTGCTCCAGAGAGCCTGTCTAGGGTCTCAGCTGGAGTCAGCTTGGAGTCGACTCCTCGTACAAGGCATTTGGTACATGCAAGGTAAACGGAATAAAAGCACTCCCCGGGGTAGCAGCAAAGGAGGTTCATTTGAGAAGATCCTGCACGCAGGTCTGATCCGGCGACCTACACACGATACCTCCTCGCCCAAAGGGGCGCACATGTGTGATGGTCTGGAAATGGTTTGAAGTTGTCTTAAGTTCCTTTTGAATCGCATGAGGGTTTGTAAGTCTGATGAAGCCTCCATTTGTAGGTACCAGTGCCACGGGAATGCTGTCAATACCACTGCGGAAAAAGGAGTCTAGCGGTAATTCATTAAATGACAGGGACGCTGACCGGGCGGATCGCGCCTGGCCAGGCGAAGTAGTCGACATGAGCACTAGAGATATGGTTAGACTCAGAAACAGATAAACTATAGAATCGGACTCTAAGACAGAAAGTTAAAACCACTCAATCCTCAGCCAAGAACACCCCAGCAGGTTGAGCACGGGCAAGCTTTTTACTGAAATAGTTCATGTTGTATTGTTAATTATGTGTAGAGGACACGTGTGGTTGTAAAGAATGCAAAATACTTTCACTGCGTTTTCAAGCAGTCAAAATTATTTTCACTGTACTTCAAGGTGGCTTGTGGCTTTGTGGTGGAACATCTGGTCGCCACGCAAGCGACCTGGGTTCGATGCTATTTCAACCCAAAAATTTTAGTAATTTACTTTCTTTAGATCTCTTTTCAATTTTCAGTCGCGCACATGATGATCTTTAGATCACAACCAAGTACGTCAACGCCGACACCAACGCTGACACCGTGAGTTTCTGCGAAACAAGCTCTTTAACGCTATTGTGTTCAAACGATACACACAAGCTATTTGTTTGTCTACTTGTAGAATATCACGCTGTTACTACTTCATATTGCAAGTTAAGCAGGTCCAAAGCTCCACTTTAGTAAGACAGAAAGCAAATCACATTAATATCTATCAGCTCTTCCACAAGCAGCGTCACACAACCATCGTGAAGTGAGTAAACCAGAGCAGAACGTCCAGAAGTAGGACGCCACATGGAGATGGCAATCAGAGGCGTCAATTAACACAAAAAGAGAATCTGATCAAAATTGTCAAATTCAGTAAAAAAAACATCCGCAGAACAGATAAGTGAGATAGGGGAAAGAAGAAAACTTTTTCGATGGTAAGTAGCCTACCTAGAAGATGGAAGAAATGCAGCTGCTAACTCTCACAGAACTTGAAGTCGAGGTGTAGCGGTGGAGCAAACCACCCTTACAATATCCAGGGCACACCTTCGTGGTGAGTTAAGAGAGACAAACAAAAGTGAACTAAGGCAATACTAACTGCTTCAAAAAGGAGGCAAGTGATGAAGAAATAAAACTTTCTTTGATTTGCTGAGAAACATAGAAAAAAAGCAGCGTGGCAGTGGTGATTCCCGCTGAGAAACGGAGAGGCTATATATTGCCGAGAACCGATGATAAGGAAGCCAACCGGTGACAACGAAACGTGAATTTCTAAAATCAAAAGACTGCAAGAACTAAGCAAACACTGCAAGAACTAAGCAAGAGGTGGCTACATACAGGGGACGCACAGCCCACGCCTTAAGGAGCTTCGCACCTAAAAATAGAAAGAGGAAAGCCAATGTCCAGTGGCCGAATAAATATGGGCTCATCAATTCAAGCTGGCTCAGGGCGCTGCCGTGAAATGAGGGGATGGGCTGAATGAAAGAAAAGAAAAAGCAATAAAAGCTTACTTACGCAGAAAAAGAAACGAAAGAATAAGTGTGGCATGGCGATAAGTTCAAGTGACAGAACGGCCCAGTTTAGCAGAAATGACACTGCTTTCGTGAAAATGTTATGAAATATTTCTTAGATCTTTCAGTAGCTTGGAACTGCCGAGGTTAACAGATAGGTGAAAAAAAAACGGTGATACGAGCTAAGACGAGATAAGTGCCATAACGGTAATGAAGGGTGAAGCACCCACGAGTGATTCAAGAACCTCAGGGTTCTACTTGCAGTGTAGTCAAAAGATGATATTTTTTCCACCAATCGCAAAAGTACCCCAATCTTGAGCTCAAACTTGTGAGGGTACCCACTGAAAAAAGGGCATTTTCTCTCTTCTACATTTCTCTACCTCAAAAAATTTAGCTTTAATAGAGAGATATAGGTTGCTGAAGCTAGCGTTTTAATCATCTGAAATTGTTATTTCTCGACGAAACTCAGGCAAAAGTGTGGGGCGAAGCCTTTCGGTAACAACAATCAGATAATGTTTTCTTTTTCTTTATTATAAACATCTTGATCACGAAGTACATTTTCTTCCTTCCCTTGCGTATTTGGTTTTCTGTTGCATTATGTACTCAGGCATTTGCGTTTTTCCAGAAAGAAACTTCTACACCTGAAAGTGTCTTGTCAAAATTCTTGCTCTCTGAATCTTTTTCAGCTCCTGCAAGGCGCAGTCATACACACAATCACACATTCCATCATAAAAACACGGAAGTGTTCACGCAGCCAAAAGGCATCTGCAGACAAACAAGTGCACTTAAGAAAATAACGAAAGCTCATATATATGGTCAAGTACAGAACCGTGAGGAGATCTATAAAGTGGGCAGTTGGTGTTCGTTGATCTTTAAAAGTGTCAACGAGGAACTTTGTTACGTGTGAAATACACGTATAAATATCCATTGGAACGCCAAAATGCGAAAGGCTCATGCACTCGGATTTAAGTGCTTGGTAAATAGCCCAGCCTGTAGAAATTAACCTGCCTGTCCTTCCTCATTTATTCCTCCTCCTCTTGTAGAAATTTCTAAAACCATTCGATACGGTGCCCCTAATCATAGTATTGTTGTTTTAGGATGCAAGCTCCACGCATTTATG
Organism: Rhipicephalus microplus; assembly: GCF_043290135.1. Lineage (NCBI taxonomy): Eukaryota > Metazoa > Arthropoda > Arachnida > Ixodida > Ixodidae > Rhipicephalus > Rhipicephalus microplus. The sequence continues at coordinate 121,991,711 of NC_134703.1, forward strand.
ATTGTTATTCTTCATTTTATTATACTCATTATTATTATTATTATTATTATTATTATTATTATTATTATTATTATTATTATTATTATTATTATTATTATTATTATTATTATTATTATTATTATTATTATTATTATTTTATATTAGTAATGAAAGTGTATTCTGATATACAAAGTAAACTTAGACAGTTCAATTTGTCCCCCTTTTTTTTTTCTTCAACCTTTTCTAGAGTGCACGCCATACCACAATGGCATGCTTTCTCCTCTTCCCACGTGTAGAGTAGCAAACTGGGTTTAGCGTAGTTCACCTCTATACCTTCATGTTGTTTCTCTCTCTCTTTTAAAAAACAACAAAATGATCTGCCACACCAAATTATATGATAAGGTTGTAACCAATGTGCAAAAATAAAAGAGAGACAAGTTTCAAGGACTCCAGAAAAACATTGATGCTTCGAAAAACCCCGAGTAAAGTAGGGAAGTTTTCTGGATATTTTTTTTCTGTGCGAAATCCTTTTCTCACCAAATAATAGTTTCAATACTTTGCAAAAAAATTGTGCCTTGCAAGTTGGATATTTTTTTTTTCAGGCGAAGCTAAGGACGCGATATGCATTTTGGCCCCGCCGCGGTGGTCTAGTGGCTAAGGTACTCGGCTGCTGACCCGCAGGTCGCGGGTTCGAATCTCGGCTGCGGCGGCTGCATTTCCGATGGAGGCGGGAATGTTGTAGGCCCGTGTGCTCAGATTTGGGTGCACGTTAAAGAGCCCCAGGTGGTCGAAATTTCCGGAGTCCTCCACTACGGCGTCTCTCATAATCATATGGTGGTTTTGGGACGATAAACCCCACATATCAATCATCAATCAAAGCGATATGAATTTGTGTCGAGGCGTCATACGTAAAGAACTCCTCACCTGAGAGTGTACAAAACTGCTGCCCTGGGAGGTGCGTGAGTTATATAAGCATGCGCTTTTATTCAATAATTTATGATCTCACAATCATAAGTTTGTCGGCAATCAAGCGTTCATGATATGGCAGTCTGATATTTTTTGCAGAGACTTTTTCGTTTCCCTGGCAACACATCAACGCCACATTTTATTGTTGCCTTTATGTGAGCGCACGGCTGTCAGTGTCGTCTGTACTACCGAAAGTGTTGCGCTGATAGCCCATGGCTGAAGCTTATATTTCCGGCATGCAGAAAGGAACAATTTGGAAGGGTGCATTGCGTAGTCCCATAGAAAGAAAGAAAGAAAGAAAGAAAGAAAGAAAGAAAGAAAGAAAGAAAGAAAGAAAGAAAGAAAGAAAGAAAGAAAGAAAGAAAGAAAGAAAGAAAGAAAGAAAGAAAGAAAGAAAGAAAGAAAGAAAGAAAGATTACAAGCAGCTGAGACCAAAATCGCACAGTTATTCACTTTCAACCTTTCTTTGCGACACAAAACAGCGTGATGAGTTGAACTATAGCATGAATATTTTTCTCATTCAAACTTGTTCGGGCAAGAGCGGAGTATATGTGGAAATGCACCTTGTTTATTACCCCACCTACTTGTTTTCCGTTTACCTATTGCTTTCCGCTGACTGCGCGACAACGTATTTTTGCCAAGTTGTTTTGCTCGTACGCTTGTCCAATAGCAAACTTGGATAGTGGTTCCCCAAAACATCATAAGAAATCTTACCGCATCGTAGAGTTGGTAAACTTAACATTGAGTTTTGTTTCATTCTAGAGAAGTCAGCTAAACGGCGTGCAACGTCTTTAATGATATTGCCACTTCATATCTTCACTTCTCTTATTTTTTGTGTGAATTTCACGGAGCTTCGGGAACTATTGCTAAACTTTCCCGAAAAGAAAATTACAGTATGTAGTAGCACTATGCAATTACCTTTTCACAGAACTGTTGTCATGGGTGGACTCAGAACAACGGTGTAGAGTTTCATCCGCTAGTTCAGTCAGCGAGTGATGAAAATCAAGCAGAAAAGTCTTGCTTTTCCGCTGACGCGTTAATTGATTGATATGGCAAGTTCAACGTCCCAAAACCACCATTTGATTATGAGAGACGCCATCGTGGAGGGCTCCGAAAATTTCGACCACCTGGGGTTTTTTTTAACGTGCACCCAAATCTGAGCACACGGGCCTACAGTATTTCCGCCTCCATCAGGAACGCAGCCGCCGCCACCGCCGGGATTCGATTCTGTCACCAGCGGGTCAGCAGCCGAGTACTTTAACCCATACACCACCGCGGCGGGGCCCACCGATGCGTTTATGCATTCTGTAATGTCGAAGAAGGACCGTACGTGAATCGTCCTTACCTAACCTTGTCATCACCCACAACATCCTTGACCAACACACATGTCGCGCTGCTGTAAGTGCCTTGCGGCACAGCAAAGCGAGAAAGGGAACATACCCAAACATGCATTTCGTTCATAAAACACGTCCCGTCAAACTAACTGCTGTGTACTTTCTGCAACCAGTGCGTGACTGCCTCGCCTATTCTGCTTATCAGTCAATTAAGCCTTCCACTGCTCACAGGTCTGCGATATCGCAACTGCGATGATTCTCTGCTCACTTTTATTTCTAATTATGTCTTTCTTCACAGGCATGGAAGTGTTGCTGTTTGGGTTTGTTGGTACAACATGGCAATTATTATAGCACTAGATAATAATGACGAGCACGCCTCCTTCTTGCTCCTTTGTTGTCTTTCTGATCTAGAACTATAACAATCACTATTTCACGGGCATGCATGCACATAGCTACGTTTGGTCAGCCATGAACCATTTGCCAAGACTACGTAATCAGTAAGACTATAAGCGTATGTCCCCACTCCAGCTGCATCTACTGCGAAATCAATTTAGCTGTCACGTTTTGTAATATTACCTTTAGGATATACAGGGTGCCTGCAGCTAAGTAGAGCTGGAGTTTCAAAAGTGGACGACATCAGCAAATGCATGTCGCTGAGTATTCCATGAAGCATGTAACGCTAAGGAAGATCACATTTCATATGTTGTGTGCTCAAATTTGGGTGCACGTTAAAGAACCCCAGGTGGTCAAAATTTCCGGAGTCCTCCTTTACGGCGTCTCTCATATACGTATGGTGGTTTTGGGACGTTAAACCCCACAAATCAAATCAACATTTCATATGGTATATAAGATCATATTTCATATCTTCGTCTAATTCTCGCCGCAAGTGGCAAGAATTGGGGTAAGATATGAAATATATATCTCGGAGAAACAAGCTTTTCTTTTTAAGCTTACAAGATGCAGCGGGTAAACCTGGCAAGATTCGGATACTGAAGTGGTTGCCATTTGCGAGAGAAATTCAGGTCTTTATTTCGAATGATGCGGCTAAAAGACCTAACAGGCTCGGTTTCTTCACGACAACAGAAAACAGGCCTATTATAGCCCGGTTTCATTCCTTGAAAAAAAAAACAGCCTTTTTCATCAGCTACTTCAGGACTAAAAGGTAAACGTTTTGCTATCAGTGAGGGCTGCTGCAACAGGGTTCGACAAGAGAGGCCAGAATATATTCAGTTCGCAAGAAGTGAGGAAGACTTTCCGCTATCGTATTGACAAAAAAAAACTTCTGTATAAAAAGCCGAAACCAACAGCGTGAATATATTTAAGCCACGGCATCTAAAATAGGCTCTCCTAATTTCTAGACAGCCATTCAGTAAGGATGCAGTAGCGTGTATTGTGGCAAAATATTGCAACCTAATAAACAGCATCATAGAATGTACCACCTCACACATGACAAAGCCGCATGTACTATTCAGATTGTAGTCATAATCTTTCGATCAGGAACACTTTTGGATGACCTCTTCTTCACTAGCATGGAAAATTATTACATTTCTTTTTTTTTAATTTCACAAAATATTTATGGATGAACGGGTATTCACAAAAAAAACTAGTATTTGGAGCTTCCGAGTATATTTACTGGTACTGTCCACACACTAAAAGTTCGTGAGTTCGCTACCGAAAGCACACTTTTGAATTGTTCATTTTTTATACGATTGATTCAGCAATCAAAAAAAGTGCCTCAGGAACCTGTACCCGGGCCCAAGGAAACATTCGCGACTGTGCTTCAAAATCATATTATATCGTAGTCGAAGCGCACTCGATAAATGTTTGTATTTTTATTTGTTCTTGATAGCGATCTACACTAGAGTGGTGTTCATTTGCAATATGTGCGTCTACGTTGCCACACTCTTTTCCTGAAGTTCTGTTTCACGTTCCTTTCCTCAGGCGCAAACCACGCCTACGAGGTTCGAGAAGCTTTGAGGCTTTAGTAGATTGTTTTGTTAAAATTACGCCCACTTCAGGAACATCACAGATTATTCGGGAAGCTACTTCACCGCTAGCGATAATGCTAGAATATTCGATGACAAAGGGTCTAAATGCCGACACGCTTCGCCGCTTGTCAGTTGATCGACGCCCGACGCTCTGCTCGCTGCTATCAGTGCCAGTGTCTTGCTGTAATCTGATTTTCCTTTTACGTGGCCGCAAGTTTGGCTCAAATAAACAGTTTATTATTCTACCTGCAACTGCTCCCTTCTTCACGTCACCACGCCGTGACAATATATATGACACATGCCACTGTTAATTACGTTTCACTCTTCGATGCCTTATTATGTATCCGTATACTTCCCCTTCCAATTCTCCCAGTGTAGGATAGTAAACCGGGCACGCGCCTGATGAACCTCCCTGCCTTCTCTCTTCATGTTCTTGTCCTTCCTTGCATTTTCATTTTCGTTAGCCTCCCAGTACACTAATACCTCATGCGGGCACTGTAGGTACTCGAAATAATAAATAATGACCCTTAGGCTGCGCACACGTTATTGGAAGTGGTGAGGAAAGGATTCCTTCGCCATCAAGGCAAAATAAAAAAGAGAGAAAAAATGGCCACGAAAGAACCGGGGCGTCCACAGAAGTATCGTATAACCCGTGCAATCCCGCTTAGACACAGTTATGGTTGATGAACGCAAGAGCAAAATAAGCAAATGATGACAACGACATTGCAGGCCTGTGGGAAAATGGAGACGGCTGAGCCGCAAGAAAAGGAAGACAAATGAAAAGGAGGCAAGCAAGCTGCATACAAAGACGAAGAGACAGAATGAGGAAGGAGACGACGATTGCTGTCCTTCAGCAGCGCCGGCATCTGAGTGCACTATCGGGCCAGTACGCAACGATCCCGAACAAGGAGACTGCGCTGATGCTGTCGATGCAGCTTCGCTTTGGGTCATGCAAGGAGAAAGCGAGCGCTAATAGCGATCGATTAACTTGAACATCGATCTACCCATTAAAACAGGCGAAAGAAAGAGTGAAGGAAGGAAACGGGTGTTGCAAGCAAATGTAGGCTGGAATCTGAAGCACGCGCTTTGAACAAGGCATTCTCCCGCCGTCGTCTTCGGTCGTTTTCGCACCCTTTTTTGTATCTCTGGAAGCTGTATCCTTATCATGATCCCCATCAACATGGCCTCCCCTCAGCCAATGACTATCCCCTTCGCCTGCTCAGCTCTCTTCCCATTAGCGTTAGATGTTTGAGCTTTTTTGTAAGTACACTCAAAAAGTTGCTTGTTTCTTCCTTTTGCAGCAGAAATACTTTCATTTAGCGCTCATGTGCAAAATCTTTCTTGTGGTTGCAATTCTGTGGTTGCAATTATAAAAGGTGCCGTCCACTTCTTTATTTTCACATTTGAGAATGCAACATGCCCGCCAAAGGTATGCCTGCTATAAATGTGCCTTTGACTGTAGACATGTCACATACTCGGATGGCCCTAGGCCAGTATGAAAATGCGAAAGAACATATAGGTCAGTATGAAAATGAGCTTAATTGAAACAATTACAATGCCTATTTTCGCTGTCTTCGATGTACATACTGAGCAGCTAGTAGTAAGACTGAAACAACTGACAATATTTTGTAAAACAGCCACGTTCATGATCATCGCTTACCAGAAAATGTTCCTAGAGGGTGACAACTTATGGCCAGAGCCAAGAGGGCAGTCGAAGCCAGAGGGTTCCTGGACTAGGGAACCCTCCCACCTTAGGGTGATACCGGGCCTCGCTCGGAACACTGTTTCTAAATAAACGTTTATTTCTCTCTCCTCACATTGAGCGCAAGTGTCTAATTACCAATAAATGAGGCCAAAGCAGTTTTAATATATTACAAGGCATCCCTTTTGTGGATTCCCTCAAATATGTAGTGTCGTTTCTTGAAATATATACCACGCGATCTTCATTGTTCAGCGCTTTCAATAAGAAGGCGGCTGTTTCAATAATTCATTCCGCTCTTTCAATAATTTTGTGCATAAACACTGCTTTTCCCAACAGGAGCTGCTAAACTGAATTGCAGGTCATGGCACCTGACGATATCGTCAGCAGCCAAATGACATATCTTCGCGCAGCACTTCAAATCTTCAACAAATAACAGCGTCGACGATGTGCGATATTAAGTCAGTCTAGTGCAGTACACTACAGTACATTCTATGAGGACTGCGAGAAAATATATACAGATAACATGTAATAGAACATTTAGAAGTGCCGCGAAGCGATTCATACTGCGGTGCCATGGGTATACGGAATACTAACGCTGCTTCGTCCACTCCCACGGCAAAAGAAAAGTGGATACCACCATCAATGGCGGATGCTGCAAAGTGACCTGGAGTGTTCTAACGTAATGTTACTTTCACCGTGTAAAACACACTAACCTCCGAAAAGAAGCAACATCAATAGGCCAACCACGAAGAAAATCTTCTCGTGTTTGGGATCCGCATCGGTACCATGTGGCTTTATTTAACCAAGCTTTGAGTGCCCTTTACGGAGCATCTTTCCATTGTATATTGATTCGCAATATGCCTTGTGTATTCCCTGTGGGGCTCGAGAGGCTCTTTAGTACGCTCTGTAGCACTGTTAGTGTTTATTGTGCATCGTGTCTCTCTATCGCAGTGACTGTGAGCACTGTTGTGCTTTTTCACCAGCGTTCAAGTATTCCTTTTTACATTCGTGGAGGTTCCTGAGGATAACGATCACTACGGAGAAGTGCGGGAAGCTGCGGCGCAATTTGAACACACTGCCTTGCCATACTCCACAGTCAATATGGTAGATGTTTATCAACTCGCCTTGCAGCAATTATTTGACAAGTATCATATATTTGAGCACTACGCAATGTCAACCCTTTGCGAGTGATTTTCATACGTAGCCGTAATTACATGATGACCTGAATGTTCGTGGCACTTGTAATTCATACCTGTTACTTAATTATGTTGTTTAGTTAACTATGCCTTCTTTCAACCACATTATTGATTTTAAGAAGACGTTAGTTGGGGCAATGTTCGAAAAACGCATGATCACGTTGTGTTAAATATTCCCTGTTTTATGCAGCATCTGCTTTTCTCAATGTTATTTCATGGATATTAAAAGTTGTTAAAGGCAATGTTCCATCTTACAGGCTGCACCAACTGCTACTTGTTGATTGAAAAAAGAAACAAGATTTTCCAAGATAGGGAGCTGTGAATACATTCAGAGAACATTAAAGCACTCTAAATTGCCCCATGCAGCCAAAAGCTAATTTTGAAGCTTGTGTTCGCAAACTAGCAAATAACCTTTAGAAATGAATGAGCACTCGCAGTGCGAAATTGAGTAATCTTTTGCTATAATGTACGTAAAACTCGTTTTACAGCTTTCTAGCACAACGACTATATCACACAATTATTGATGTAAAACTCTCGCTGCCTTCATCAATGCTTCTTCATACTTTTTTGCACCACTAGACCAATAGCTAACAAAAGTCGTCTTGCTCCTAGACATACTTCCCGCACTTACTAGATGCCCACCACGAAGATCTAGTGATTAAGGCAATCGGCTTCTGAGCCGGAGGTCGCGGTATCGAGCACTGACTGCGGCGGCCACATTTTAGATTGACCCGATTGCTTGAGACATGTGTGCTTAGATTTAGGTGCACGTAAAAGAGCCTTCCACTACGGTGTCTCTCATAATCGTATTATGGTTTTGGAACACTAAACTGAAACAATTCTTATTTTTAGTTCCTAGATACTGCCTTTGAAAAAGTATCATGCAGGCGTCATTGTCATTTCTCTAACGTAAAAGCTGGCTTTATTTGTGCAGACCACACATATTACTTCAAGACCTATGTCGTCATTATATTATGCACAAAACAAGCATTCCAAAGAGTTTCTTTCTTTAAACAATGCAACTGACTTGGAAAATCTGGAAACCTAAATGGGCACCAAAGATCGAACGCGGGAACAATTTATGGAACACATTCACTGAAAACCAGACTCCATTGTTGATGATCTGCATGTTTGAAGTAATATATTCCCTTCCAGACCACTAGGGTGTAAAATTGAAGGCTTCGTTTTCTTCAGTTTGTTTTACTGCGCAATGCTCTACTTATCCATCAGAATATATCACTTTTTTTTCAATTCAACGTAATGTCACAACAAGAAGCAAGCAATCTTCATCACGATAATTTTCTTAAGCATAGGCCAGTGGCTGACGACTTCTCGTGACGCAATCAGGGAATAACCGCTGGTGAGGCAGACTTATTTTGAGTTCGATAAGGCCCCTAGGAGATTTACCCAGAATCTTGAAAATTCGCTGTCGCTATATTGGGCATATCCATTCACAATTACTACCTACTTTAGCCCCTCCATTTTTTTATGTTGTCCTAGTCTGCACAACCAAAATAACAAGTTTCTTTTCATGACGTTCGCTCCCCCCACCCACGTCCAGTACCTCCATCAACTCACGCCCATGAACCGACAAGGGCATGTGTATGAAAAAAAAAACTTGCTAATGTTTTGTATTTTTAGGTTGATTTTAAAAGGACTCTTGCGTGAAATAATGAATTGGTTTAGATTCATAAACTCTAATGTGGAAACACTTACTTTCTCAATTTTGCAATCGTAGGCATATTAAAAGATGATAAAATAGAGGTGAAAGTTTCAATTTTAAGTTTGGCACCGAATTTCCAACGCGTGACGAATTCCAAAGTCTTTTTTTTTCATATTTATGGTGGCATCAGCTCTTTGAACTGCTCTACAACCTGGAGTGCGGACCCCTCGAAGAACAGTGGTATAACGTTTGCCAATTAGAAACCACGTAGACGCCGGTAGGCACCATCATAATGTGTGAGGTCGTGACCATTGGGGCCAGGATTTCCAGGTAGCTTTAGCAATACAAGAAAAACACTTTTATTCTTGTGTCGATTGAAACTGTATTGCTAGCTGCTACTAAGAAGCGCTCTTATATGTATTTATTTATTTATTTCATTTATTTAAAATACTGCGAATCTCAGAGGGATTGTAGCAGAAGGCATATACAGTTACTCAATACAACTTTTACAAATTGCGACACAATGACAACAACAAGTATTAAACAAAAAAGAGGTAAAAGATTGGTCGCATGTGAATAAGAAAAAAAAGTGCTCTCAATAAGTCACATAACATCTGGAGATATTAGGCATTTCAAGTTCTCCCTTCATTACAAGCATGCAGCTTAACCGATTCGCCCACTGAGAGGTTTTTTAGAGTTTAGCAACTGTCCACATTTCTTGCACCCTTCGTGAAATTCTGTGTTTCCCTTGTTTTTTGTCGGTGCACGTAAAATGCCGCTTAAGTAGCACTGTTCATACTGTTTGCAATGCAAATGCTTTTCTCTTGATTTTGGCGCTGCGATTCTCGCTGGTAATGGTTCAGCATTGAAGGAGTCACGAAAATGGCCGGCAAGAGAAAGTGGCCGGCAACTCGTCTTCCAGTGAATGGCTACTAAATGCATCCACAGTGATTCTCATCTTGACAGCCATGCCTCTACTTCTAGCGTGGTTCTTGCACCAATAAGATATTTTTGGTCCCGTGTTCGCCCTTCGAGAAAATGGGACAGAAAAAGCACATAACTGTTTACAGCTCAACTTGACGCTTAGAAAGTTCAGTGGACATAAGTGACTCAAGGCGCCAAATCAATTTTGTCAGCTGCTAGTGTGTGCAAAAATTCACAACGGAAGCCCGATCTAAGTATTCGAAATGTGTTTTTACTTCTCAGTTTCTTTGATTTATCAGTAGAACGCGCACACTGGCTACTTCATCAGGATTCCGGTATTCACTGATGCACCGTTTTCGCGACTGGCTTCAAGTGCCGTGAAGTGCTAATGTAAGCACTCTTGCGGCACACAGCGCCAGCGAAAAGCACTGGCAACAACATCACCGGGTCGAAGGAAGAATCGCTCTCTGGTCTCCAAAGCGTGAAGGAAGCACCCAAAGCAACTGCTAGTCTAATCTAAACATTGCATAAATAGCAGATGCCATGAAATCCTGTTTAGTTGGACAGCCTTTTTTAGCAAGATTTTTGCATTTCGTATGATTATACTTTACCGTATCACAAACAGAGGCGTTCTTAAATCTGTGGCATAAGCAATAGCGTGTTTCTGACAATATATACATAGGACAGATTCTTCTTTTTTTCTTCTAATACATTCACCTTACGAGCAACTACACTAATCTTTTTGATGATCGTATCGACGAGGCAGTAAGACAAAATAACAACAGTGAAATGAGAGAACAAAGACTATAGATTCGTACAACAACATTTTAATAAATGCTTTAGTAGTATTTCTGTAAAAACGAACTAAAATATTTTCATTGCCTGGTCTATTCACTTCGGTTGACAATATCGGAGTTTTTACGTGACACAACCATGATATGATTACGAAGCGTGCCGAAGCGCAAGGATTCGGAAGTATTAAACCCATAGTCTTCATACACTTGCCCAGTACACGGGCCTTTAGTATGCGACCTCTATCAAGATGTGAGCGCCTGGGTCTAAATAAAACCCCTAACTTCGGGTCAACAATCGTTCATCGTGACTGCTACGCCTCGATGGCCGCACATTCGATTTCGAAACATGAGTGGCAATAGAAATGTTTTCGTCTTTTAATTTATATATAACATGCTTGAAACGAATCAATTGATTAGCAAGAACGAGTTCGGATAAGCACAGCAGTGTTTTCTTTAAAAGAATAGAGTCAAGTCAACTATGAAGATTACTAATTCTGGAGCATAATAAAATGAGCCGTGAAGCACATTTTGCATTTGGAGCAATGCGCAAGAGAGCTATTGACCATCCGGCTCATCATTGTTTCTAGTCGTCGTCATTGTTGTAATTATTGTTGTTAAACAACAACAGCAATTCCTGTTTGTGTTTTTTTTCTCACTTTTTTTTGACATTGCGGATGATCCGCAACGATGCTGGCCGGTTAGAATACGCTACCTTACTGACTGAGACACTTTAAATGTTCCTTCAACGTGATTATGATTTGATACGAACGTGAGATCAAGCGCCGTTTAAGCAAACATGCAAAAACTAGAAAAATACCACCTAACACGACCAAAATGAAGAAACATATACGCAATTATGATATATGGTGCAAAAGCCAAGCATGGTGAGCGGCTGCAGCGTGAGTTTGCCAGGGCTTCTGGGGCACGTGCTTTTCAAGCCCGAGTGATGCTGGAGTTGGCACATTTTTAAAGCAATTCGAATCGGCATCGCCACCACCAGCGCTTTTTCGAAGTTCTTTCCAGCGAACGCGAGATACGCGACGAAGCGTGAAGCAACAGCAGACGTCACCTCTGTCGGCCGCAAGCTTTGTTTGGGAATTGTCCCAAATGGACCTTGCTTTGCATTCGCACACACTGCAGCTCCTGACTGGGCAAAAAAGGCTTGGTTTTCCGGAGCCGCCACAGTGCAAACGAAATATGAGGCGCACTTCTTTGAAGAATCGCGAAAAACTCCGTTACTCAGGCCATTACCACTCTGGGTACGCAGTGATACAGCAGCGAGAACAAAAGAAACAGAAGTAAATATTAGGCCCCATTTTTTAGGAGTGTGAAATGTTGCACGTAGTTTGAAATTTTTATAAACGAAATTAAAGCGCGAGAGATGCAAGCTGACCTCGCGCGGTGCGCGAGGACTAGTCACGAGTAGTAATGTCAAAGCGCAACTACTTGTCTTGAGAAAATGTCAAAATTTGATTAATACCACTCAAATTGTAGAGCACGAATTGCTGCGCAAGCAGTTGTACTGTTATCAGCTACACCAATACTGAATTCTCTGACACGACGGATCACAACTTCATCATAACCACTTCAATTTTGTTTGCGAACGCTTGTATGGTACTCAAGTTCGCGTTAGTGTTTCTCACCCGGCCGTCTCTCGAGACGGCTGGTGAGAAACACTAACTGTGAGAACACGCGGGTGTCAGAGCCCGTTAGATGCGACGTAGTCAGAGCCAGTAAGCGGGTGCTCATCACTGCGAGTTACATTTAAGGAGACTGAACGTAGCATATACAGGAGAATGAATGCCCCAATACCAGTGTTTGTCCTCATATTTTCTTCTCGCTTTCGGAAAGTTGCTGTGAGTGAGGTTCGGGAAAAAGAAAAACAATGAAATAGCGACCTTGGTTTTGACGTCACAATAGGTTACCAGTAAAACGTCCAGGGCAAATTCCTAACAGAGAGGTGCCACAGCTGCGATTGGAGCATGCTCGTAACAAAGAGAAGGAAGTGAGAAACGAAAAGAGCATAGAGGTCGGTTTTCCGGAAGCTGTGATCGCGACACTAGGGGAGGTCTGTCATTTTTTCTTCCAGCCCACTAGTCTCTTCGCCATGGCTGGTCAGAAACAGGGGCGCCGAAAGGAAAAAGTGGCGTGAAAAAGAAAAATTCAATGCCATAATAATAATGTTCAGCATTGTAATAGTAATTGGAAAACGATGCAGTGTATTTATGTGGCAGCAGTGGACTGACCCCGTCAGTGAAGTCGCATACCTCAAGTTTTACGGATGATACTTTTTCTAGGGATACTTCAATGCAGATGTATTTGTCTGTGTGTCTGTCATTTTGTTTGTCCATCTGACAGTCTATTCAGCCAACCAGCGAAAATATAAACCCTTGCTCAACGTTCAATCATCTTGATCTGGCGGCTGCGTTCACACCAGTGAACATTGTCAATCAAAAAGAAAAAAAATACGCAAATTTGAGTCGCAACATCAATACGTAAGTATTAGAAGTGTGTTTATTTATAAAATGCACAGATATGTGATTCTAACGACTACAATGCTGCGCTGACAAAGGCATGCTATAAAAGACGAAAACGGGTGTTGCCTACGCTTCGCTACAACGACATGGGGCATGCTTGCACCTACCAGTGTATTTGCGTTTTTCAAAGGTTTCGTTTCTCTACATTACTGCCACATGGTGTTCATATCTGCTGCAGTGCCTACAGACTGTGCACTATCATCTGTCGACTACCTATGGAGCGAAAGACGCATATACGCGCCAATTTTTGAAGACGAAAGTCTTTCTTCTGGTATTTTGACGCAAAAGTTTTGGTCTGTCTGTCTCTTTTTCTTCCTTTCTTTCTTTCTTTCTTTCTTTCTGTCTGTCTGAACAAATGTCTGTTTGTACACTGTAACAATACCTCAAATGACATCAAGTGATACCCCGAACGGCCAACCCTATCCGCCACGCCCACCCATATAACTCAAGTTTCAGCATTCATGCTCGTGCGATTGTCAATTAAAAATCAATTATTGCGCATACCTGAGGCACCATAACAACACGTCAATATTTTGTATGTGTGTCTTTATGCTACAGAAGACACACATAAGTAATGCCAAGAACCATAATGTTTATCACGCTGCGATGACAATGCAACGCGATGCTTAAAAAGGTGTTTCCAACGCTTTCTTAAGGCGATGCAGTGATGGCACCTGCCCGTTCCTTTGCGTTCTACACCTTATCACCTCCGAGACAGGTGCGCATCTTTCTCCGTGGGTGCGTACGCCTTCCGTCATTTTCGAACATAACAGCCAGATATCGCTCGGGAATAACGTGCCTCGACGCGCTCGTTCGCCTTCGTAGCACGGATCGAGACTCTTTAACGCAGCGCTTCCAGAATACAATTCACCAATTTTCTCGTGCAGAACATCAAATAAATGCTTTATTCACTCTTAGCACACGCAAGAGTATCGTATTTCGACGACATTTGCAGTGAAACATGCAGATGTGGGGCCAATTTTTCTCCTACGATTGTCTCAAACTTTGTCCCTCTCTTCATAAGCCGCCGTACCTATTCGTTGTGTGTTCCCGAGCATATTTCTCTAGCAATGTCATCTATCGCGCAAACTTTAAGATCCAGAGTTGAAAAAAATTAGCTTATTATGCGCAGTTTTGTTTTATGCCAATCGGGAGTGGCTTGCAAGCAACACTTCTCTGCGCAGGGCAGATGCAGTTTTTTAGTGAGTTGGGAACAGAGGAGGTGCTATTGGCGTTGTTGCAGTACGCACGATTAGACTCCCTGTGCATCCATTGTTACTTAGTGGTGTTCAAGTACCGTTATTGGCTCACGTTGAATCACAACCAACGACCTCATCAGAAGTGTTAACGGTTGTCTATCAAGCCTCCTGAACAAAAATGTCTCTACTGAAATATATCATACGCTCTTAAGATGATTTGTCACCACATACCTGCAGCATACCTGCACTACATATGAAGAGTGCACTCTAGCCAGGATCATCTGCGCACGCTTCTCTGAACACACTGCGCCACCAAGCGCCACCAACAAGGAGTATTTCTCGACTCTGACTTGCTTGTTCCCCTCTGCCCACGTGTAGGGTAATAAACTGTACTAAGTAGAGTTAACCTCCATACATAATCTTTATACTATTTCTCTCTTTCTTGCTTCTGACTAAATTATAAGTATGATACGTGCCTTCTTCCGCAGAATAAGAGATAAGTTTTGAAAGATATTTTTCCTATTCATGAGCGACACATACGTTGTGACCAAAATCGGGTCAAAAGACCTGTATTTTTAAAAAGAAGTTCGTATCCAGACACAAATAATTCTTGACAAAGCTTGGTGATTTATTTGAGAGGGTGTTCCACGCGGTAAACGTTCAATGAAATTGTGTAGGCCTACGCTCTCATAGACAGCCCTTCAATTAGTTTCAAACTCGATTCTGTAAGAATATAAGAACCTTGTTCAATCATTTCTATTTTGGATGGGCCTGCCAGTTGCCTAAGCCTGAGTCAGATATTAGATATGAACAGGCATAGTAATAACAAGGGATTCGATCCTTTGATCTGCGTGACAGATGTCGAGCATTTTAACCGCTAGGCTACCGCGGTGGTGTTTACAAAAAGTTGTTAATAGAAAAGAAAATGAAGGGAACATTCCAGGCAATACTAATCGCCGTGACACTTCGCAATCCATCGTAGGGCTTTGACTGTATGGGACGCAAGGAGCACTGGCTGCAATATTATCCCACGCCTCAAGCCCATTAACATTGGAGAAAGAAAGAAGTGCCTCAGCTACTAGGTACCTCAGAACATCACCGCCAGCTGAAACAGGTCCTAGTTACTCGTATTGAACAATACAATCTCCTTCGTTACTACCAGCGGCCAGTTGCCCTTACACACACAAAAATAATTACGCCAGTCTTGGTAATTTTGCTTCTTCACCTGTTTCTTAATTCATGTTCAAGTGAGGTATCGCCTACTCAATTACAAGGACAAGCCTTCCAACAGGCTTAAAACTTTATTTTCGTGCAATAAGAACTATTTTATGAAATGAGTCGTGACAAGCGGCGCCATGCGGCAAGTGATCCTGAACGTAAAATCAGTACAAGTTAAATGCTGATATGAAGCGCGTCTTACAATCTATCGGCCAACTTCAATCCTCTTTTTTTTACTGCTTCAAAATGCCCAACTTACAGGACCCTATCTAACACTTTACTTTCCGAAGAGTAACTATGCAATTTCAAATAAACAAGGAACGAGAGTCTAGGCCTTTGATAAATAAAATTAACCGGCATAAAGATATAGATGTACAAAATAATTTGCTCGTTGAGCAGAGAACTTCAACGAGAAAGATGCTGTATCACTAATGAGATGAAGCCTGCAATGGAGAACCGCAAACATTACTGAAAACATAAATAGTAGTGTTGAAATTAGGCGTAGAAAAGAACTAAGCATTCCATTTTGAATCAGGCATTAAGCTGCCTTTCATAAGAGCACCACGTGGTGTAAACTGCGTCGCAATGAGAAACTGTACGATTAATTTATAAGGTTTGTGAGTTGCGATTATACATTATAGAAACAACCGAGGCCATATAAAAATTTTAACACAAAACTCACGTTCCAGAGACTACTCAAATATTGATACATAGCGCACCATTACAAGAATAAAAATTTATTTGTTCGAAAATTGCATTAATATAAATGTGCTTCGAACAGCTTCGACAAGCGCTTTTCAGTGATATGGAGGACGATTTTGGTATTAAACCAAGAAATGGTGGTATAGCAATAACTTTTTATCATATCGTGGTGTTGGAATGTAAAACCCCAGATATTGTTATCTTGAAGTAAGTTTTTGTTAAATATCACTGAGATGACACTCTGCAAAATTCAAAATTTTCTCACGTGACCAGAACTTGTTCTCTCTGAAATGTCTTGACACTCAAAGATCTTTAATTCAATAAATTACGATGACAGTTTAGCTCATTTTCAAATGATCGTCAAAATGCCTCGGATGTTTTGCATGAAATGAACCCATTAACATGTTTAAGTAGACTTAACTAGGCTTAGCTATGCCTCGCTTGGCTTCACTAGGCAGAGCTATGCTCTTCTTGGCTTGACGTTGTCAAGCTGGCATGATGATGATAGCTTTGTGTCTATATTGCAAGCTGCAGAAACGATGGGTGTTACAGCACAGCTATAAAAAAATGGATGTGGCTTAAGTCAGTTTTGCTTGCGTGGGTGCAGTGAGAGTTACGGATAATTAGTTGTATAGCTAAGTTCTCCGGTAACGCTTCTCAAGACGTGAAGCTCGTTTTTCCTCTGTTTCTTCGGTTTGCTTCCTTCTCTTGCTTTTGTTCTGACGACAAAGCCTGGCTTCTTTCAGTCTTTCCAACTCACTTTCTATAGCTGCCGAGGACTCTTACCGAGCCACCCTTTCTGTGTGTGCGATGGAATGCCAGCCCCTCCTTTGATGTTGCAACGCGCTTTCACTGGCTTCTCCTTTGACGTCATGCAAAATGGCGCTGTGAGTGGCACTTCCATCTGTGATGGTTGCTAAGCAAAGACCTAACTGGCAGTGCGGCTACCGACGAGGGCGAAACGGTGCGAATACAGTCAATTTTCCTCTTTTCAGAAAACAAAAACAGCTTTCTCCACTGGTCTTGTGCACGCCTTCTTCAAACGCATGAAACATTACTACAGCTCACGTGGTATTGCACACACGCCTAATTCAGGATCTCTACAATTTTGATAATGCGAGTATGCTATGGGATGACGTCATGACGAGGCAACCCATTTTGAAAATTTGTGACGTCATAATGACTTTGCATAGAGATGGGATTGATGCAGTCATGTACATTTGTGCTTATGTGAACGGTTTTACTTCAGCATAAGGTGAATTTCGACGAACATGTATAACATAGCTTTTTTTTTATTTATGAAGGCTTGGAAGGCATCGCAAGGGCCATCTTAAGGGGTATTCGCCATTAATTAGTCGCAACGATCTCTAATTCGTCTTAAGGGCACGATGTTCCCTGTTGGCTTTTCCATCTTGCCTTGAAGGAAGCACTTATTTCACTACCAAGAAGGTTACCGTAGCGTTTTGAGATTTTGAGATGATATGTTTTGAGATTCGCTCCGCAGCATTGGCACTTGACATAAATTCACCTCCTGCAAGCATGGGTGTGAAGTACCACAATTCTCTGGGGAGCATGCAATGAGGGTTGAACACCAGTGACGAAAAAAATAATTTTGCTTTAATTTTAGGGGTGAAGCTGTTCACGCCGTGGGTCACACGTCACGTGTCGTCGTAGTAGTTACCTTTCATTTAGTCCTTAGAGTGTGCGCTGGATGGTGGTACTTGTATAAGATGAATACGTAATGAAATGATCCGAGATGGCGGTACTTGGAGTGTTCACTGGATGCACGGGTGTACGGGCGGAAAGACAGACAGACACATAGACGGATGCATAGACGGACGGATGGATGGACGAATGGATGCATGGACGCAGGGATGGACGCATAGACAGACGCGTGAACGGGCAGACACACGAACAAACGCACGCATGGACGCACAAAAGCATGGACGGACGTACAGGCGGACGGACGTATGGATGCTTCGCTTTACTCATCGTTCACTCCGTAGATATGCTGTGATTTTTCCGGACAATGTCCTCATTACGTGAGAGAGGGACAATGATACAGAGGGACAATATTCTGTGCGAGCAGCCATAAAAATGTTTAGACACCTGAAAGAATACCGGGAGAGCCAAAGCAACGCATTTAAAACGTTGTTCTGCCGTTCGCTGGAGTAAATAGACAGAGAGCGAGACGGTGAGAGAGACGGTGAAGAGTGTATCACGTAACCAGATTATAGTGAGGGGCAGGAAGACCGATCTAATACGTGGCGGATGAGCAAGAGCTTCTGCCCCGCCGTGGTAGTCTAGTGGCTAAGGTACTCGGCTGCTGACCTGCAGGTCGCGGGATCAAATCCCGGCTGCGGCGGCTGCATTTCCGATGGGGGCGGAAATGCTGTAGGCCCATATGCTCAGATTTGGGTGCACGTTAAAGAACTCCCGGTGGTCGAAATTTCCAGAGCCCTCCACTACTGCGTCTCTCATAATCATATTGTGGTTTCGGGACGTTAAACTTCACATCATGATCATCATCATCATCATCATCATCATCATCATCATCATCAGCCTGACTACGTCCGCTGCAGGACAAAGGCTTCTCCCATGTTCCGCCAGTTAACCCGGTCTTGTGCTTGCTGCTGCCAATTTATACCCGCAAACTTCTTAATCTCATCTGTCCACCTAACCTTCTGTCTCCCCCTAACTCGCTTGCCTTCCCTGCGAATGCAGTTAGTTACCCTTAGCGACCAGCGGTTATCCTATCTACGCGCTACATGCCTGGCCCATGTCCATTTCTTCTTCTTGATTTCCGCTATGATATCCTTAACCCCCGTTTGTTCCCTAATCCACTCTGCTCTCTTCTTGTCTCTTAACGTTACACCTACCATTTTTCTTTCCATTGCTCGCTGCGTCGTCCTCAATTTAAGCTGAACCCCCTTTATAAGTCTCCAGGTTTCTGCTCCGCAGCTAAGTACGGGCAAGATACAGCTGTTTTATACCTTTCTCTTGAGGGATAGTGGCAATCTACCTCTCATATTTTGAGAGTGTTTGCCAAATGTGCTCCACCCCATTCTTATTCTTCTAGTTACTTCAATCTCGGGGTTCGGCTCCGCGGTTATTACCTGCCCTACGTAGACATAGTGTTTTACAACTCGAAGTGCACTATTACCTATCTCGAAGCGCTGCTCTTTTCCGAAGTTGTTGTACATTACTTTCGTTTTCTGCAGATTCATTTTAAGACCCGACTTTCTGCTATCCTTGTCTAACTCCGTGATCATGAGTTGCAATTCGTACCCTGAGTTACTCAGCAATGCAATGTCATCGGTGAAGCGCAGGTTACTAAGGTACTCTCCATTAACTCGCATCCCTAACTGCTCCCCTTTCTAGGCTTCTGAAAACCTCCTGTAAGCATGCGGTATATAGAATTGGGGAGATTGTGTCCCCCTGCCTTACACCCTTCCTGATTGGTATTTTGTTGCTTTCTTTATGAAGCACTATGGTAGCAGTTGATCCCCTGTAGATTTCTTTCAGGATGTTTATATATACTTCATCGATGCCCTGATTCCACAGTGTCTGCATGACGGCTGATATTTCTACTGAATCAAACACCTTCTCGTAATCTATGAAGGCTATGTATAGTGGTTCGTTATATTCTGAGCATTTCTCTATTACCCTATCGATAGTATGAATGTAGTCGATTGTTGAGTAGCCTGTTCGAAATCCTGCTTGTTCCTTCGGTTGATTGAATCCTAATGTTTTCTTTACTCTGTTAGCAATTACCTTTGTGAATAGCTTGTATACTATAGAGAGCAAGCTAATCGGTCTGTAATTCTTCAAGTCCTTGTCATCTCCTTTCTTATGTATTAAGATGATGTTAGCGTTCTTCTAAGACTCTGGTACTCTTGCCGTCAGGAGACACCTCGTAAACAGGGTGGCTAGTTTTTCGAACACAATCTGTCCTCCATCTGTCAGCAGATCTGATGTTACCTGATCCTCACCAGCTGCTTTGCCTCTCTGTATGCTCTCCAAAGCTTTTCTGACTTCTTCTATTATTACTGGTGGGGTGTCATCTTGGTTACTGCTAGTTCTTATAATATTAAAGTCGTGATTGTCCCGGCTACTGTACAGATCTCTGTAAAACTCCTCCGCTATTTTAACTATCCTATCCATATTGGTAGTTATTTTGCCTTTTTTGTTCTTTAGTGCATACATCCGATTTTTGCCTATCCCAAGTTTCCTCTTCACTGCTTTGACGCTTTCTCCGGTTTTCAGAGCATGCTCAATTCTCTTTATGTTATACCTTTTTACATCGGATACCTTACGCCTATTAATCAACTTCGAAAGCTCTGCCAGTTCTATTTTATCTGTTGTACTTGAGACTTTCATGATTTGACGCTTCTTAATGAGATTCTTCGTTTCCTGGGAAAACTTGCCAGTGTCCTGTCTAACTACCCTGCCTCCAACTTCCACTGCACACTCCGTAATGATACTCGTCAGATTATCATTCATTGTATCTATGCTAAGGTTGGTTTCCTCACTAAGAGCCGAGTACCTGTTCTGAAGCGAGACACTGAATTCCTGTACTTTCCCTCTCAGTGCTAGCTAATTGATTGGCTTCTTGCGTATCATTTTCTGTTGTTCCTTTCTCAAGTATAGGCAAATTCGAGACCGTACCATTGTATGATCACTGTGTCGTACCTTGCCAACCACTTTCACATCCTGCACGATGCCTGGGTGTGCACTCATTATAATGTCTATTTCGTTCTTATTTTCGCCACTAGGGCTCTGCCATGTCCACTTGCGGTTTCCTCGTTTTCGGTAGAGGGTATTCAAAATCCGTAAATTATTGCGTTCTGCGAAATCTACTAGTAGCTCTCCTCTGGCGTTTCTAGTACCGGCGTTTCTAAGTAAGCTTGACATATCAATCAATAAACAAGAGCTTCGTAATGTCTTGCTAAGGTCCCTAGATGAAACAAGTTTCCAAGGTAGCGTCACACATTGTTCACGAACCGTCCTCTTTACTCTCTCGCTTACCCCTCTTTTTCTCAGTTATCCGCGTCTGTAATCGGCGCATTACTGGCACGTGATCTTGCGAATGGCTATTATTGTTATTTATTATCATGCAAAAGGTTCTATACGAGTACGCATGCACGTATGACTCCAGCCGGATTGGCCTACTGCTGTCACGTAAGACCGTGGGGAGATTTCCTCTCTTTACCGTCGCCCGAGACTGCCATCTTTGCTCTGGGGGGCGGAAGCATGGACGTACTGGCGCGCAGCGCCTGTGCTTTTACCTGTGCGTCATGAATGCGTGCTTGCCATTCAACTTGCATTCTGTTAGGAGACACTTAGTGCACAAAGCTAACCTCAGTGCCGGTTGGCATGTGTGACTGCTGCGCATTCGGTTGCTGCAAGCATTCATGCAATGGCACGTGATTTAGCAGAGGTATGAAACTGCTAGCGTTTGTTTAAACTCATGCGTAGACGTTATGTTGACGGTATGTATAATTATATGCGTGGAGACTGCAAACGCAAACTTGTGATGCATAAATTTTGGGAAATAAATGGCATGTTTTCAGCTTTTCTATTCAATCATGCATAACATCATATGTCTTATACTTTTAACTCCATCACGACAAGTGAATGCAATACGGGTGTCAGGTCGTGTTGTGCTCTAACCTGGTGGCAGAATGAAAGTAATCTTCTCAGCAGCGATTTAACGTAAGGTAGCGTGAGCGAAATGGTGTTGCAGTTTTAGGTTATCAAAAGACGTCCAAGAAACTTGACTGCATTTGGCAGGTAAATAAAGTCTCCACTCTTTATATGGCACAACACCCCCAACACCTATTGTTCATGTGTTTCTTCCACTCCAAAAACATTTGGCACCCTCCGTGTAGTTTTATTTGCTCCTCATTAAAGGCAGTCTACTGGCTAGATGGCGTTTCTTTTCGTAATTACTCGGCATGCGCCACTTTCCCACCGAAAATATATTTTCCAAGCTATTAGCACGCATGCAATTTACAATGCAAGTACCGCGCTTATGGTCATAATACAAGACACGTGAGATTAATGTCTCTTTTGTGTCGGTGTAGAAACACATCCAGAAATACGCTTTTTATTGCAAGATTGTTAAAGAGTCCACATAAAAAACAAATACATAGATATTGTGAAAAAAAGAGTGAGCGAGCTAGATGCTCGTTATTGTTTTTTTTAGGAAATATACGTCCCAAATTCACTTGTTGGCTTGTGGTATAAAGTACAATACATGAAGATGCTCCTGGAGCGGCATTAGCTATACTGTACCCGACCAATCCTTCAGAGCGGGTGCCTCTCTTGCATACAGGTAACTCCAGTGCGTAATCACCTCGCGAAGATAACGTGACCAATGTATGAGGTTTAGAAAGCCTCTTTCAGAGAGGAACTTTAACTTCCTACACGCTAGGTGTTTCTTTTTTGTCAGTTGCTGCAAGACCAGACCAGTCAGTTGCTGCGATACCAGACGACACGAAGTAGGCAAAGGTTGCGTAATTATTTGTATACTATGTGCGGCACTGCAGTGGTGTCATGAACCAGCGTTAGCTCGTGTATATAGCTTTAGAAATAGTTAAGAAAACAGCAAAACGTGCAGCTAATAAATTTTCTTGAGGCACCAGAGAGTTTGTGCTTTACTAAAAGATAAATGAACACCCTTTTTGTGCCCTTTTGTGTATTTCACTAATTGCTGTGCTTTTCACAAGGTCTGTTTGCGAAGACGATTGTGCGGTGCTATATAAAAGCGCTTACATCCTCTGAGCAGCATATAACTAAAAAATTGGCCGATCCCACGTACAGTGGGAATCGATCATATGCGAAGCACGAATGAGAAATGCTGATATGTACCACTAAAATCAGCACAACATTACAAGGTTGCAGTACACAATGCTGTACATGAATTCCGTGTCATGATTATCATGTTTGGACAAGTCTTATAGCTTCGTCATCTATTCGTCTCACGTGATGCCAATTGTAGTATGAGCTAGCGGAACGACCACGAACACGCTATGAGCGCGGTATGTTATCATGTGCTTAGGTGACACGCGTGTGAGGATTATCATGTTTGCACCAGTCATATGTTTCGTCATCCATGGATATCATGTAACACCGAATTTGGTATATGTGGAGCTAGCAAAACGCTGGTGAGCAACCCATAAAGGGTCCAATATACTCCAATTTAGCGTTGACGTGCGCGCACGCTAGATGCAGTGACGCTACGTTAGCAAAACGCGAGCGCTCTATTGTCTGACGCCAGGCGCGACCGGCGCGACCAGCGTCCGACGGCGCAGCCCGACAGCTACCCGCGTGAAATGTGGCATGCTGAATTTCGCGCCGATGCGTTAACCAGATAACACTGCGTCTCCCTCTTTTCGTGACGGAGAGACGCATTGAAACGCGCATGCGTCAAAGCAAAGCAGCACGGCGCGCGCATGCGTGAATATGGCTGGTCCGGCGCCTGGCGAGGCAACGCCAGCGTGACGCGACGAAATTAACACCGGCGAGAACATGCACCGCGTCACGTCGAACTCTATTGGTGCCTTGACTATGGCAGGTAGTCATGTTCTGACATGACACGCATCTTATGATTACATGTTTGCAATGATTGCACCAGTCGCATACCTTCGTCACTCATTGGCGTCACGTAATACAAAACTTGGCATATGGGAAGCTAGCAAAACGGCCGCGAGCGCATCGTCGTTGTGGCATGTAGTCACGATGTTACACGACACGCATGTCATTATTATCATGTTTGGAAGTGTCATTTACTTATGTTGTCCGTTCGCGTCGCGTAATACAGAGTTTGGTACATGTGAAGCTAGCAAAACGACAGCCAGCGCATCATGAGCGTGGCATGTATTCAACTTGTTACATGACACGCATTTCATGATTTTCATGCTATGGTCGGTCGCTTGTGTTCGCCATGCAGTCATACCATACCATACCAGTTTTTCAACAAGCCATGTGAACTAAACCACCGCAAGAGCTGCTGAATCATGAAGTGTAAATCATAACATTCATGACATACATATCATTTTCATGTGATGACTAGTCAAAGAAGTTCTTCATACAGTCTTGTTATGCCATACAAAGTTTGGTATTGATACTATTATCAAAAGGGCCAGGAGAGCTAAAAGTCGTAAGCGGATAGATAGATAGATAGATAGATAGATAGATAGATAGATAGATAGATAGATAGATAGATAGATAGATAGATAGATAGATAGATAGATAGATAGATAGATAGATAGATAGATAGATAGATAGATAGATAGATAGATAGATAGATAGATAGATAGATAGATAGATAGATAGATAGATAGATAGATAGATAGATACGCTCTGTGTCGCCGAATTGGACTGGATAAACTTTTATTTGGTCCTCCAAAACACAGATCACTCTGTTGCGGGCAGCTCCCACGTGGGGACTGAGATGCCAAGCTCCTCAGCCGCCTCGCGGGCTTGGTGGACAGCCCAGAGCTGATCTGCCAAGGACGAGCTGCGGATTGCCGTCTCCCATCTGGCAGAGGTGATGTTCGATAAATGAGCGAATTTAGTGCACTGCCAGAGCATGTGTTCTAATCAAGCTATTTCCCCACAATGTGGAGAAAGATTACTTGGGTATAGGTCAGGGTACATGATGTGTAACATTTTCAAAGTAGGGTACATCCGCGTTTGCAAAAGCCTTATGTAAGTGCTAGGGCCAGCTTAGATTTTTGTGAGGTGGAGGGAAAATCATTCTAGACAGGTAGAAATGTTTAGTGAGCTCGTTATATGTTGTAAGAATTTCCCGGTTATCCCCTTCACCAGTAGAACGCATCCCCGGGGAGGCGCGGTTGGAGAGTTGTCGCGCTCCTCGTGTGCTGCTTCAGTGAGATTGGGAGGGGAATCGTTGATTTGACCAAGATGAGCTGGGAACCAACTCAGAAGATGATGTGTTATGTTCTTACCTTGCAGTATTCTCAGCGTTTGTTCAGAGACCGTCCCCTTGGCGAACGCCCGTAGTGCTGCCATGGAATCACTGTAGACGACTTCAGTGTTATCTATCTTGAGTGCTAAGTCGATGGCCACCTGTTCCGCAATGATTGGGTCTTTCGTCCTGACCGTCGCTGAGTTGACGACATGGCCAGTCCCATCGACCACCACTGCCACAAACGCTTTCCCATTGGCGTAGGAAGCTGCGTCAACAAATACGACCCCTCGTTCCTTGTTTGAGACTTGACGAAGTATAGTTTTGGCCCTCGCTACTCTTCTTCCGACGTTGTGTTCTGGATGCATGTTTCTTGGTATAGGAGATACCGTGATAGTCTCCCTGATGTTGTCAGGGATATCATTGTGATTGCGTCTGATTGCTATTGGGTGTTGGCCCAGCTCCTGCAGGATCATTCTCCCCGACCTTGTTGTAGATAACCTTGCAAACTGTGCTCTCTCTTGGGCTTCCGCTATTTCTTCGAGCGTGTTGTGTATGCCAAGCTCAAGCAGACGCTCGGTGCTGGTATGTATGGGTAGGCCCAGGACCTTTTTGATAACTTTCCTGGGGAGCACATTCACATTCAGTGTCTCGCACTCTGCTCTTGACCAGATGTGCATTGCTGCCTCGTACGTGAAGTGGCTTAGAACAAACGCATGCATCAACCTGATGAGGTTGTCTTCCCCTATCCCATTTACGTTTGTTGGCCACTCTGCGTATGAGGTGCACCACACTGTCTGTTTTCCGAGTTAACTTGGCTATAGATTTGATGTTGGCACCGGTAGACTCTATCAGCATGCCCAGGACTTTGATGAAGTCGCCCCTCTGGATGGCATCCCCTTGATTTGTACGGAGGTGGATGTCTATCAGGTTTAACGGCTTCCATCCCCTGGGCTTTGGTCCCCGGCGTGCAGTCTGATAAAGCAAAAGTTCTGACTTACTCGAGGAGCACTTGAGCCCGGAAGGGCGAAGGTACTCTTCTACGGTGTCAATCGCCTCTTGCAAAGTGCTCTCAATCTGCCCCTCGCTTCCACCTGTGCAGCAGATGGTAATGGCATCTGCGTAGATGCTGTGCTTCAATCCTTCAATGCTTGATGATTTCTTTGACAGCCCAATCATGGCAATGTTGAACAGCATTGGTGAAATCACTGCCCCTTGCGGCGTGTCCCTTGCTTCTAGTTCGATTGCTGCGGTCTCGATATCTGCAATCTTCATCACGGCTTTCCGATCTGTAAGAAAGGACCATACGTAGATAGAAGGCTTTCTCTAGACGAAGGTTGGAAATTGCTTCGAGTATGAATGAGTGGTGGATGTTGTCAAACGCTTTTTCTAGATCTAGGCACAGAATGGCTCTCACGTCTCTGGTTTCATTGTCGATGCCCTGGTAATTGATAAGCTTCAATGCATCTTGTGTGGATAGCCCTGCCCTGAATCCAACCATATTGTGTGTATATATGTCGTTGTCTTCCAAGTACTTGTTTATCCTGTGCAGTATGGCATGTTCTGCAACCTTGCCGATACATGATGTCAAGTATATTGGCCTCATGTTGTCCAAGTTAGGGGGCTTTCCTGGCTTAGGAATAAGTATCGTGCTGGCCAGCTTCCACTGCTCTGGCACCCTGCCTTCTTTCCATGCTGAATTGATCATATCCTTCAGGGTTTCAATTGAATCGTCATCAAGGTTTCGAAGGGCCTTGTTTGATTTACTGTCCGGGCCAGGGGCCGACCTACCGTTGAGATCATGCAAGGCTCTTCTGATCTCCTCGATGTTAAAGTCGCCCTGAAGACCTGGATTTGGCGTGCCCTGTACTGTCTACTTGATGGTGCCAATCCTCTTTTGATTGGGAGTACTTATGCACGAGCCGCTGCCCAACTTGCTGTTCTGTAGTGCGCCCTATCTCTTTGTGCAAAATTCGAGTGATAACATGCTTTTGATTTGTTTTGGTGGTGTTTTCGTTGAGGAGATGCTTTAACATATTCCATGTCTTGCCATTGTGCGTCTGACCATCGACGGAGTTGCAGATTTCGTCCCATTACTGCCTCGATGGTGCGCGACAATGTTCCTCGACTGATCTGTTTACCTCAGCTATCTTCTTCCTCAGTCTTCGGTTCAGGCGCTGACCCTTCCAACGGTTCAGTAGTGCTTGCTTTGCCTCAAGAAGATGAGCGAGCCGGCTATCCATTATCTCAACAGGAAAATCTGTGGTAGTGATGGAGGAGACAGATTTGATGTCATCTTTAATCTGTTTGACCCACTGCTCCAAGCCTTGTCTGTGGTCATCTCGTTCCCTTTCCATCCTTATCTTCCTGAACTTATCCCAGTCTGTGAAGTGGAATTCTCTCTGCTTTTTACGCTCCACGGAGAAGGTAGTCGCAAGATTGCAGTGGTCACTCCCTACGTCTACAACAAGGTTCATCCACTGGGCCTTTTTGATGTTCCTTACAAATGTAAGGTCCGGGGTGGAATCCCTGCAGCAAGATGTACCAAGCCTTGTTGGTAGGCTGTGGTCTGTGATTAGGGTGAGATCAAGTTCACTGGCACTTTGCCAAAGTCGATTTCCTTTCCCAGTGTTGTACTTGTAACCCCATGTATGATGACGGGCGTTGAAATCACCTTCTAGGACGAGTGGACATTCCCCGGCGATATTAACAGCTTTCTTTAGAACCGTCTTGAACCCTTGCTTTTGTTCCTTTGGACTACTGTATATATTAAGAATTAAAATGCTCTGACGGTTGCTGGTACCCGGCACGATCTCTACCAAGACGTGTTCCAACCGGCCTGCTTCTATCTTGAGGTCGTGGGTTACGTGCGTTAGTTTGTTGCATACGAAGGTGCAGACTCCCCTCCCTTCAGTATCCCCTATTACAGGCCGGAATCCAGGCAACGTTGCTTGCGGTGAAAGGGTCTCTTGTAGTGAGGCTTTTCTTGGCTGCTCCTGATATACTGCTGTAGGGTTGCCTTCTTTTTAAGGTAACCTCTACAGTTCCATTGCCAGATACGAAATGCTTTACGTAGCGCTGCCATCATGCTTATTACATGGGCGGCCAGAGCCTGATGCTGCACCTGTCGACAGGTTTGGTACCACTAGTATTGGTGGCCGAAGGGGTGAGTTTGGTGCATGAGGAGGCCTTGCTGTGTTGTGCAGATATGCTTCGACCTTTGTAATGCGCAAAGTCATATGCTCTTCCGGTGCCGCCACGCTTGATTGTAGCCTACCCATCTGCTCGCTAAGATTGGCTACTACTTTGCTGAGCGTGTCAAAGACCTCTTTCATATCTGACATGGTCGTTTGGTTTGCTTCCACGTGTTCTGCCATGACTGCCCTTCTGTCGCCGAAGTTCGCTAAGAAATGCTTCACATATAAAAACAAAAGATACCAATTGCGAGACGGCTACTGCGAATGTTTACACCATGCTGCCTTGCACGAGCCGTGCACTCTTCAGAAGATCATCTGCTACGCAAGAGCAGTGTAGTTGGCGCCACGTTCGAACAGAGAGTGCGAAGGAGAGGAGACCGAGAAGGAACTTGAGCGGAGGAGCAGCGTGTCACTACTTTACGAAGTTCTAGGGGCTTTACGTACGACCGGGAGAAGCCCCTGCCACAACAGCAAAACAGCAATAGCTTCAGCAGCAGCTCAGCACAGCGTCGAACTCGCATTTAGCCTTCACTGAAAGTTTTCGAACAACTCATACAAGTGAATTATGAGACAGAATCTTCTGCAGGTTTATGAGGAGTTGGTACTAAAAAGCATTTGAAGAATAACTAAACACTACAGTCCCGGTTCCTTGCGTTGAAGAGCTTTAAAGGTTTACAAATATTTGGAGACCTTATTTCTTTTCAAACTTGAGCATTGAGCGAGGTTTTTGAAGAAAAAAATGTTTGAAATACCAACTTGGCGTCACCCTATTGCAAGTGCTACAACAGAAAACCTTGTATCGTGATATCACATTGAATTTTTGCGTACATGTATGCCAACATAATCATGTATATTAGAGCAAATGTCTTCCCTATAACGTAGTGATGTTAGTCGTGAAATATAGATGTGCCGAAGTGTATGTGCCCTGTTACTGGAATGGTATGAAGCTTTGTGTTTTGTACATGCTGTAAATAAACTTTTTCTAAACAAAAGATACGTTTTCCGAACCTTTAGCGGGACAGCTGAGTGCTCTCCCATAGTTGAGTACGAAGTACTAGAAATCGTTAAACATATTTATAAACACAGTATTAAGTGCTCTCCATCGTTAATCATTTTTTCTGACCACAAACACGGCTTGTTCAAGCATGATGCTGTATACCAAATGGCTTTATACTCCCCCATAGAAGAGTACCGAGAGCTTAAATTATAAACAAAGTGCATATAATTATCGTTCTCAAGTGTTCGCAACTTATTCTGATCACAACAGTTATATAGAACTCATCTATGGTAATATGCGAGCTCTTGTGAGTCGCACAAGCAGAATATATGGCGTTCCAAAAACATACCGATGTGAGGTACAACATAATTTCCTCGAATAGAGCTCCGTATGTTCACACTTTAATATTCTTTACATTCGGTGGGTGTTAGGTTTATTTGTTGGGAACACGGTGTACTCTAAAATGTGGGCTTGAGCGTCCTAAAACCACCATGTGATTATGACAGACGCCGTAGTGGAGGGCTTCGGAAATTTTGACCACCTGGAGTACTTTACCGTGCACCTGAACGCACGGGCCTACAACACTTCCGCCTCCGGAAATGCAGCCGAAGCAGTCGGGATTCGATCCCGCGACCTGCAGGTCAGCAGGCGAGTACCTTAGCCACTAGACCACAGCGGCCGGGCGAAAACACGGTGTCAGAAAAAAAAATGTAGTAGCGGACACTCCGCCCAAAGGCGCGTCCAGATAATGTTCGCCTCTTTTCTCCTCTCGGCCCCCGTGTCACAGCGCCCCCCCCCCCCCCACGCAACCACGGCCGGCGCATGTACTATAGAAAAGGAGCTGCGGTCGTAACGCCCGTAACAGCGTTGCCCATGTGAATATTGAGCGTTAGAAAGATAATGTATACTTTCTTACACCCAACAACCAATAGCGGCGTTCGCCGCACATGATGTTTTTTGGTCACGAGAAATGCGGTATGCGTTTTTCTCCGTAGTTTTTAGCATGCATGGTTTAAAGATATACCATGAGGTAAAAAAAAAAAAGACGCACGCGTGTTCACCTCGTCGTGCTATTGGTTTATTAAGCCCCGATTTCGTAGCGCCCCCACGGAACTGCGCCCAGCGCATGCACCCACGGCGAACATTACGTGGACGCACTCTGCTTCGCGGCAGGTGAAAAGTGTCCACACCTTCATTACTTTTCTTACTCCATGGTTAAGAAAAATGCATTGTTTATCTTAGCTTATTAAATGCAAAGCATTTGTAGGCGAACTTCGGCGACTTTGAGCGTATCTATCTATGTAACCGCCTACGACTTTCAGCTCTCCTGGCCGGTTAAACAATGGTATCAACACCAAACTTGGTATGACATAACATGACTGTACTACAAACGTAAGTGGCTAGTCATAACATGAAAATCATGACATTCGTGCCATAAATGTCATGATTTACTTTTCACAGTCTTGCTGCCTTTGCGGTGGTTTCATTCAGATGATACGTTGCAAAACTGGTGTGGTATGACATGGCTGCATGGCGAACACAAGCGACAGACCCTAACATGAAAATCATGACATGCGTGTCATGTAACAACATGACTACATGCCACACTCATGATGTGCTCACTGCCGTTTGGCTATCTTTGCACATACCCAATTCGGTATTATGGGACGTTAGTGGATGACGAAGGTATGGTACTGGTGCAAACATGATGATCTTTAGATGCGTGCCATGTAACAACATGACTACCTGCCATGCTCATAATGCGCTCGGGGCCATTTTTCTAGCTTCTCATGAACGAAATTTGGTATTACGGGACGTGAATGGATGACAAAGGTATGAGACTGGTGCAAACATGATAATCATGAGTGAGTGTCATGTAAAAACACGACTACATACTACGCTCATGATGCGCTTGCGGCCGTTTCGCTAGCTTCACATGTACCAAATTTGGTATTACGTGACGCGAACGGACGACAAATGGAAATGACACGTCAGAACATGATGATCATGACATGCGTGTCATGTAACAACATGACTACGTTCCAGACTCGTGATGCGTTCGCGGCCGTTTCGCTAAGTTCACATATGCCAAAATGTGGTATTACGTCACGTGAATGAATGACGAAGGTATGTGACTGGTGCATACTTGACAACCATGAGATGCGGGTCATGTAAGAACATCAATACACGCCACACCCAAGGTGCCAATACACTTAGACGTGAGCCGGCGTGCGTGTGCGCTGGCGTTTGTTTTGTCTCGTCATGGCGGTGTTGGCACGCCACTCACCGATCTGCTTGCTTTATTATCGCAGGCACACTTCGCGCTGCGTTGCTTAGACGCATGCGCGTTCGAGCGCGACCGGCGTCCCTCCGTCACAAAGAGAGGCAGACGCAGTAATGTCTCTGTATTGTCATTGGTGCGAAATGCACCATGTCGCATTTCGCGCCGGTTGCCACCGGGCCACGCTGATGGACGCTGGTCACGCCGATCGCTCCTGGCGTCACACTATAGAGTGCTCACGTTTTGCTAGCGTGGCGTCGCTGCGCCCAACCTGCGCGTGCGTCAACGTTGCGTCGGAGTATATTGGGCCCTTTATGACGCGCTCACTGCCATTAAGCTAGCTCCACATGTACCGAATTTGGTATCACGGGAAGTGAATAGACGGTGAAGGTAAATGACACGTCCAAACCAGATAATCATAATATGCGTTTCATGCCAGCATGACTACATGCTACGCTCATAGCGTTCTCGCGGCCGGTTCACGAGTTCAAGATATACCAAATTACGTGACGTGAATGGACGATGAATGTAAACGACACGTCCAAATACGATAAGCTTGATATAGATTTCATGTAAAACATGACTACATGCTACGCTCATGACACACTCACGGCCGTTTCGCAAGCTCCATATATACCAACGTTTGAATCAGGTGACGTCAATAGATTATGAAGGTAAGTGAAACATACAAACATGATAATTATGACATGGAGGTCATGAATTGCATAGTTTACCTCCACCTCTTAACGTTGTGCTGATTTTAAAGTGACTTATCACCCTTCCGCATTCGTGCTTCGCATATCATTGATTCCCAGTGTACGTGGGATCTGCCAAATTTTTCTCGTGAATTTCCAATCCTCCACGATTTCGGGTTTGATTGTGCTATTGAGTTATGCAGTGTGGTGTTGTATATTTTGATGAAGTTGAATTAAATTATTCGTGCTAATACGGTTTCTTCATTTTTCAATATTTTTCCCTTACTGTTAATTTACCCTTACAAGGATCGTTATGTGTACATATTGCTATAGAATCGCCTTATTGTACTTTTGGGTGACAGCACTTAGTCAAGCTGCTCCTCATGTTTTTCTCCAAGGCTCTTTTATTTTCTGAATGAAAAGTAACGAAGCTCTTATTCTCAATATTAGTACTACTAGTATTATCATTACCATCACTATTTAAATTGTTTATTCACGCTAAATATGTTTCTTTTGCAATTCGTATTCCTCCTTTCAAATTTAATGCCAGTGAAGAAAGGTATTGATGGAAATGCATTCAGTTAACGACTCTCGTTTGCTGCAGTTAGGTTTGTGTTCTTTTTCTGAGTCGTGAAGCAACAAATAACCTTTCTCTAAATACCTCAAATACAAAATTCATGAGTACATCTGGCATAACATCTATCGTTTCTCTTCCATACCCTGTCGATATACCGTGTAGTTATGTAAGGTTTACGGGATCAGGGATCTTTGAGTTGTTTTCGATAGCATGCTACATTTTTCTGCTCACACTAAACGTGCTGCCATGCGAGGACTTTGTTCTCTCGGCTGTGTTAGCAGAATCTCTTGAAAATTCAATTCTCCTGCAGTCCTCCACAAACTGTATGCTACAATATGTCTTCTTCAACATGTAGATGCATCTGTCATTTTGAATGACCTTAATAAATGCAGCAGTAACGCCATTGAGCGAGTCCGGAAAAATTCATAAGTTTTTGCATTTAAAGCTTCAATAGAAACGACTTTGGATCTCATTCTAACGCTGTTGGATTCTTATTACTGGAAAATTTACTGCCAACGATCTCACACAGAACTATTACGTGTTTACAAGCTAGTTCGCATTATATCTCATTATTAAAGTATATATTGTCTGAATTTTTGAAATCCACGTAATTTATACAGAGAGAATCTACCATTTCATGTACCTGCCAACTTTTTTCGACACTCTACAATTCACGGAATACAAAGTCTGTATAATGTGAAGTTTCTAGACCTTGATGTTTTTCAACGTGCAAAGTCATTGTTTTTATCAGGTCTTTGCACTGTTTTAACAAAGGCTTTAACAGCGTATAGATATATTTTTTTCGTTTTTCAGGAAGCTTTCTGCATAGTTGTCCATATTCCACTTTTATCAGGACAATTCTGTTATTCTCGTCGTGCCGTTTTTTATTCATATCATTATGCGTTTCTCTCTTTTTGTCTGTGCGTATTCGCTCTTTTTATGGGATCTTTGCGCTGTCCTAGCATAGTTTTTCATAATGTATAAACGTTTCGTCTTTCCGTCTTTCGGGAAGCCTTCAGCATAGTCGTGATTATTTCATATTTTCACTTCCCGTGTATTATTCTGGTGTTAAAATTGTTTTGTTCTCAATGTGTGTCGATCTCTCTTTTTTTCTGTGCGTATTCGCTGTTTTTATTTGATTTCTTTATCTGAAGACTGTCTGTTTTATATATTTTACTTTTGTTGGTTCCTCTTCCCGTGCACTTTCACAAAAACCTTACTGTTGTTCCTAGGTAGAATAAATTATTGATTGATTGATTGATTGATTGATTGATTTAACGATTCATTAATATTCTTGTTGTTCCCTATGCTTCGAAAGCTTTTATGAATTGATACCTGACCACAAAAGTATGAGAACCCTGTAAGGGCTTTAGATGTCTGGAAAGTTGAAACACGCAGATATGTACGCACAAACACAAATACTGCATCATTGCCTCTATTACTGCAATTCTAAAGTGTGTTTTAACATGCACAAGCATTCATTACGGGGCTAATGCCCCTGATGCATAAAAGCTTGTTTTAACATGCGCAAGCATACTTTACGTGGTTAATACCAGTAATGCCAACGCGCGCTTTTCGATTGATTATTTTTCGCTCTCAAAAGGTCTTTTTAGGAATAAAGATCCAATAAAGTTTAGTTCCAATAGTTGGGGGTTACACCAGGCTAAAAGCGGTGAAAAATGCAGCTTGTAAGGTCTGGGCGCCTGTAGAGAAGACGGTATTGACATACGTTTTCGTCTATATAACAAGCAAATGAGAACGGAGAAATAATGCAAAAGTAGAACATACATAATAAACATGTGAAAGCAAATGTAATTCATGTAAACGTAATGTAAAAACAGAAGTATAATTTGAACGTTGACCATGCTTTTTATAACTGGAGTTGATAGCATAAATTTGAATTGACAAAAAGGTTACCGGTGAGTGTTCATCAGATTTTTTCCGCATTTATCCGAAACACGCCACTGAACCCGTTGTAGAGCACTAGGTACTTGCGTCAAGACTTTATCAAGATAGATAGACATAGAAACGCCTGGTGATAGCAAAATATTAGCACTTTGCATGTCTATTTCCGTTAAAAACACGCTCGTAACTTTTTCCGGTTCAATAAACATTCTTTAAACTAAGCTAAGCACAGTTCATCAAATACTAACGAATAATTAACAGTAGAACAAATGAACTCCAATTTTTTTCCCTGTTTTAAGCACCACCTTCTGCAGAAGGTTGCCCACATTTTGATTTTAATATTAATTTATTTATTTATCTATCTATTCGGTACCTCCATCACCTTCGCAGGCATTACAGCAGGGGGGTATATACATCACTGGGTCAATGGACATTCATGTTTACACAAAAAGCGTGACAAAAGTCATCATTACACGAAATTTCTGCAATAATTACTGGCAGCAAAAAACTCGATTGTGCTTCTACAAAAAAAAAGAATAATTTGAAGTGTCATCTTTAACAGATGAGGCAAAGTTGATTGATTGATATTTGGGGTTTAACGTCCCAAAACCACCTTTTGATCATGAGAGACGCCGTAGTGGAGGGCTCCGGAAATTTCGACCACCTGGGGTTCTTTAACGTGCACCCAAATCTGAGCACACGGGCCTACATTTCCGCCTTCATCGGAAATGCAGCCACCGCAGCCGGGATTTGAACCCGCGACCTGCGGGTCAGCAGCCGAGTACCTTAGCCACTAGACCACCGCGGCGGGGCAGATGAGGCAAAGTTCTACATCACCTTAGTGCTGTAGCACCAGACGCAAGTGAACGTTATTATATGAACAGCCGAATCTGTCACTTATGTTTCTCACTGAGTTCGTACTAAAAACAGCATGAAGGGTGTCCAAGCCACAACAAGTCTAGAATCTAGGGTCCAGCCTCTGGATGTTTAAAAATATATTAGGAGATATTCTGCATTCAAAGATGAGCATTGATGGAGGGTTTTGACAGAAACATTTGCCCTAAGTGGCACCTTTAGTTCGGCTACAATTCAAGCACTCGAAGGAGCACTGGACTCGCACATCGGCTACGACAATGAGCATCCACTTTACGTGATTTCGCGCCTCCTCGGGACGGCTTTAAGCTCTCCCATAGTAGAGTACTCTGTGCTCTAAATCGTTTTCCCCTTTTTCTAACCTCCTCATCAACTTTCGTCACTGAATAGCAATGCAATTTCTTACCCAATGTTTGCTTCTTCAGCCATGGAAATGTACTGTACCTAGTACTCTAAATCGTTACACCCACTTTCTAAACCAGCAAATGACATAAAGGCTCCCGGAAGGCTTTATACTCTCCCATAGTAGAGTACCTAGAACTCTAAATTGTTAACCACCTTTTTTTTAATACACCCGTGTGTGGATTTTGAGAACTCTCTGAAGACGTAACTTTTGATGACACGCCCCACCGCGGTGGTCTAGTGGCTAAGGTATTCGGCTGCTGACCCGCCATTCGCGGGTTTGAATCCGGGCTGCAGCGGCTGCATTTCCGATGAAGTCGGAAATGTTGTAGGCACGGGTGCTCAGATTTGGGTCACGTTAAAGAACCCCAGGTGGTCGAAATTTCCGGAGCCCTCCACTACGGCGTCTCTCATAATCATATGATTGTTTTGGGACGTTAAACCCCACATATCTATCAATCAACGTTTGCTGACACGGCCTCAACAGGTGTGAGGCCCGCGGGATGACCGTATGCTCTCTCTTAGTTGAGTACCAAGTAGTCTCATTCGCTGAACACTTTTTCCAAACACACAAAATGTTCGGTTGAAATGTCATTTGATCAAGTCCGTGACAGTAAACGTTTCTAAGCCCATTTAGTAGCCAAGCAAGTTGCCAGTTTGATGGGATGGCTTTCCGCTCTCCCTTAGTGTAGTACCGAGTACTCTAAATCATTAAATACTTTTTTTCTAATTACACAGCCCACGGGTCTCGCATCCATGCTTTTTAATATACAGAGACATAATAGCATCTAAAAGTAGTGAAATTCTAGCCGTCGAACACAGGCACGCCGGCATCCCACGTCATACTATGGACTCATATTCCGGAGGAGCGGATACCTGATGCGCAGGCTCAGTGACATCGCTGAATCCAATACATTATATATCGATTCTGCGCGATGCTGCAACGCTATACCGTGGTGGCGATGGATGGCAACGCTACATTACTTACGGTTGCCTTTTTGCAGGGGTCTATTCCTGCAGACGGCGAAGTCCTTGGTGTTGTGGTTGCTGTCCGACACGCTATTGACATTACTCGGGAGGTTTACACATTAACCGATTGACAACATGCATGCCGAGCATTTTCGACGGAACGCGGCTTTTACAGGGCGGCTCACCACATCTTACCCAAGGCAACAAATATCGGCACATCCAGCCCTCAACGTATACGCTTGCTCTGGACTCCTGTTCACGCCTCCCTGTCGGGTAATGATTGCGCTGACGCGGTCAATCGAGAACTTGACCACCGAGCCACTCCGCATGGCGAGGCCGACAGTCCAGATTAAGTGGGCCCTCCACTCACATACCGAGACATGCTGGCGTCTCGGTATGTGATATTGGCGTCTCGGTACACCAGAGCTATTTACACCATGCACCCGCCCTCACCGTCGATCTCGCGAGAGGAAGAAGTGGCACTCCAACAATTCCAAGCGCATACGATCCCCAGCATCATATCAATGCATAAATTCTACCCCGACTGCTACGTAGCCTCTTTCCCGGGCTATGGCAGCCCCCCAACTGTATTTTATGTCGCGGTGGTGTGCGCTGCAAAACTATTTCCTCTCCTTCCCTCTATCTTGCGCCCCTTCCGCACCAAATAGCTGTATACATATATAGGAAGATGCCCTGTGTGACGCGCTTCCGGTGTCAGCCAGGCCTTGGTTCAACACGCCCGGTATGTCGCCAAGATCATCATGAGGAAACCGAACTAGGGTTTCTTCACGCAAGCTTTGGCTATACATACCTCATAAACTCCGGAAATTTCGACCACCTGGGGTTCTTTAACGTGCACCCAAATCTGAGCGCACGGGCCTACAACATTTCCGCCTACATTGTAAATGCAGCCGCCGCAGCCAGGATTCGATCTCGTAACCTGCGGATTAGTAGCCGAGTACCTTAGCCACTAGACCACCACGGTGGAGCGAAGCATCATAACTCGCCCTGAATAAAGAGAGAGAGAGAATAGTAATAAAAGAGAAAGGCATCTACGTAGGTTAACCTGGACAGAGCCTGGTAGGGCACCCTGCACTTGGAAAAGATAAGAGAGAGGAAAAATTATTGAGGAGGAGAAAAAAGCCACTATGGTCAAGCGTGGTCAAGCTTCCATTGCCAACGGGTGTTAGAATATGTGATTACTATAATGGCTCCATGGATGAAAGCCGGTACGCCGCTACAAAACGCACACACGCTACTGCACCTATTCCCTTAAGGCCACGTAGTGGGTGCATAGTAAATTCGAAATGGTTTCATGCACTATGTGTTTCAAGAAAGCACTATGAACAGGACATCGCAACCTCGTTGAACTCCTAAAGGCGAAGTTTGGAGTCCCCCAATTTTCGTTCTTATTTTTTATCTCTTTCTTTTTCAACCCCTACTCCCTAAAATAGGGAAGGGCAGCACACGGGATCCTAGCATCTGGTTAACCTCTCTGCCCTTCCTTTTTTCCTCTTTTCTCTCTTTCCTTCTTTACTGCTATATGTCCACTCACATATTCAATATGGTTAAATCTGACGTATATATACAGGAAGTCCCAATACAGGCTCTTGACTAAGACACCTATTTTTGCATGCCAAATGCCTGTTATTGTACATAGTTCTGATCAATAAAATTGTGATTCTAATTCTGGTTATGATTACAGAGAAATTTGGACCACGGCACTGGTTTATAAAGCTGTTATTATGAGCTTTCTGCAAAAATACGCACGTCAAAACTTACTACACGAATGTCCAGCCACTTTACGTTCTGTTGTGCAAAACCAAGCTGAACACAAGACATAGTTCAAAACTTTGCCACTGAACTTTTCTGAATTAGCGTCAGCAGAGTAATTTCTTCCAAGTAGTTACACACTGCTAACAAATGAGCTAGAAGGACTAACCTGCCGTGGAAACCTGACATAGATATTTGCAGCAGCAATACCCAGATTAGTTAGCCATACTTTTAAATTCTGTGTTTTATTTAGACAGTCTTTAAAATGACACTCGATTCCTAGAATTTTTCTACCTACCTTCTGCAATATGTACACTTCCTACAGTCACTAAAAAATTGGGTATGTGGTCGTTCATTTTACATTACGAGCACGGATAGGAAAACCAACCTAGATGCAGAGAGGTTGCCAACGGGGATTGTAAACGCCCTCACAACTTTCAATTTAGCACAAGCGTTACATTTCAGCTTAGTGTTGCTGATGTTGGTATAATACCCATATTGTTGTTCAAATCGTTGCGCGACTGTAAAGAACTGGTTATGTAAGACGTATTTCACTGCTCATCACTCATGTGTCAGCGTATAACGTCTCTGCATGTCTAGCATCATTGCGTAATGCTTCCCTCCAAACAAATTACACCACAATCGCCCTCTTTCTGCGGGCTTCGCATGACATTGATTTCCATGGTATCTACTAATTGCCGATTTTCGGCAGTTACCGCCCACTGGTCGCAACAATACCGCGCAGTGTATGGAACCACCTCCCCCCCCCCCCCCCCCATTTGTGACGCTCCAGTAACTGCTGTGGACATGACACCCTTGCTCTAGTCGTGCCCGGGCTTAGAGCAAGCTCGCCTTCTTCACCTTCTATAACAACGAGTCACCGTCCCTGTCACCCTCCTGACTTACAAGAGTGGATAAGAGGACCGTTCCATCGATCACTGTTAAACTTTATGCATGAGTGCAACTTGTTTATCTATGTGTGATGAACCTGTGTTTATCTATCTTTGTTATGCCAAAGGACAGTCTTCCGAATAAAAAAGAAAACTGCCGATTTTAGATTTTTTACTATCAATGTTACTTTTTTTTATTTCACTCTAGATGCCTGTGAAGATAAATTACTTCACAAAATTGATTTTCATAGGAAGGCAATTTAATGTTTGTTTGACTACCTACCAGAGCGAAAGGAATAGGCTAGCTATAAAAGCAAAACAACAAAGAAAAGTTCGTAGTAAAGAACTACAGTCACAATATATTTGTAATTCCCACAAAATAAGCATTCTCTCATAGCCGAATACACTTCGCAATAAAGGTAGGTCATCAGCAGCGGCAAATTAATTGACAAATTATAGTTCTCATGCGCAGAGAATGCCGTAAGAAGCAGCGATATCTATCTAGATGCTCAGTTTGATGGTCGTTATACAACGGAGCACTGAGGCAACACACGAGAGAGCTGGTCGAGTTCAAAGTGAATGCATTATGCGATGAAGCAAACGCGGTCAGTGTAGAGAAGGTACAGCAGGATAAAAATAAAACGAGATAGAAGTTCCCGCACACTTCCGACTGCAAGGCACGCTCGGTGAACACCCGTGCACATGTGAGCTCTCTATGGAGAATGCCACGGTGAAAGGTGTACAAAGGAATACAAACGACTTCGAAACAGTGTCGAATCCTATAGGCGGATCACTCTACGGAGGCTTATACGTGCATGCTGTTTCAGATTTCAATATCGGAAGGGCACAGTGAAAAGGGGCGCAGGCAACCAAAATAATGATATTTACCGCGGGAAAGATAAATGTGCTTCCAGATGCGACTCCGGGACGAAATTCTGAACTAGAGATTATGCACTACGGAGGTCGTAGTAAACGAAAAAACAATTTTATTTTCTCGACTCATTCCACTTCATACAAAGTAGATGGAAGAACTATTTTTGTGCATCAGTACGAAAACAGCATATTCTTCCAAAAACAGCGGGTTGTACCTTTTCATGCATAGCTTTGCTAAAATATTGCTTCACCAGCCCTACTTTAGTCTGTTTATCTGTTTTTGTTAGCTTTTCAAGGTCCTCATACCCAGGATTTTCGCTCACGTCATTCCTTCTGGAAGGATAGTTCCAACGCGAGTACTTAGTCGCAGTACTTGCGATCAATGTGGTCACAGTTTGCTATGACAACAGGCTGCTAAAACTGACTCTGCGTAATTTTAGGTCGTTTCAGTATGCACAAAAATACATAATAGCATGAATTAATACAATTATTATTTGTCACTGGTTGATGTCCTTCAGCCGCCACGGCATCTCATTGACTATGGACTCAGATTCGATTCTGGGTGTGACCACTGCATTCTGCACGAAAATTTCACCACATGATGTTAAAAAACGATTATCTTAAGTTTAGGTCTGAAGGTCCTTTGCCGCCAAATTCCCACAGTGTAAGTGCCCTTCAAAGGGACTCTAAGTTCGTACTGGCGATAAGCAGGCCAAACGTGCGTTCGTATCTACTAACCTAGCAGGTGCCTGGCGGCAGTAATTCTAGCCTCCTACAGGAGCAGTGAAAGCTCAATTATTTTACCAAGGCTGTGGCGGATTAAGGCATGCTCATGAGTCTTCGCAGAACTTTATGGGGCTACCTTGCGAGAAGAGTAACCAGGAACAACCGATCGCCAGGTCTGTGTACGCCCCTACCCACTATAAAAACAAGTAGGTGCCCGGTCGGCACTGATGTACCAACCCAGCACCTCCCGCATCGGAAGCGGACGCTCTAACTATGTAGCCACCGCTGCGTGATAGATATTTCAACACACTGAATGCGCAAGTTTCGATATTGCATTTTTCCTGGCCGACTGTGGCAATCGCTTTTTGTATCAACAACCGCAATCATACAATACTTCAACCTAATAATAACTCTAAAGGGATCTCCGCTCTCATTATTTGAAATGCGTCTCTTGCGCCGACGAGTTGTCCGCCTACAGTGTAGCAATACATCGAGCAGAATAACGTGCCTAACTCATACCTCAACCTCTGAGTCTTCCATGCACCTGTTTTGTCCACCTAATCAGTCATTATTTCACGTTTCATTGCTAGGCGAATATGAGCCATGGATGGATGATACTGATGACTACAACGAACGATGCAGCAGCTACTTAACAAAGCTAGCATGATTCTATAACTGTAGCTATTTTCATATGATGAAACTACAAAACTACAGCATTTTCATGCGAATTCATATTCAATAAACATTTGAGATCATAAGACAAAGATAGATACCCTTACCCGTTAAAAAATTGAGAAAAAAATGGTCCCGTATCTGCATGTTTCACTGCAAACGTCGTTGAAAGACGATAGTCTTGCGTGTGGGGAGAGTGAAAAAAAACGTATATTTGATGTTCTGCACGAGAAAATTGGTGAATTGCGTTCTGAAAACACTGCGTTAGAGAGTCTCGATTCGTGTAGCAAAGGCTAACCAGCGCATCAAGGCACATTATACATGAGCGCCATCCGGCAAAGTTATCTTCGAAAACGAAGAAAGGCTTGCGCACCCGCGGAGAAAGATGCGTGCTTGTCTCGGAGGCGATAAAGAGTAGAACGCAAAGCGACGGGCAGGTGCCACCACAGTGTCGTCTTAGCAAAGCGTTGGAAACACTTGCCTTTTTGAGCACCGGGTTGAGCACCGTGTGATAAACGCTATGGTCTTTAAAATTACTTGTGTGTGCCTTCTCTAGTATAAAAGCACACATACAAAACATCTATAAGTTGTTTTAGTGCATCCGATATGCGCGATATTTGCTTCTTAATTGACAATCGCACAAGTATGAACGCTGAAACTTGAGCGATATTGGTGGGCGTTGCGGATGGGGTTGGCCGTTTGAAGAATCGTTTGGCCACTTTTATGCCATAAAGGGGATCGTTACCATTGACAAACAGGCTAATGTACAGCCAGACAGACAGACAGACAGAAAAACAGACAGATCAAAGTTTTGGCATCGAAGGACCCCAACGAAGACTATTACAAAACCACAGCATATCCACGGACTGAATGATGATGAGTGGGGTGAAGCGTCCGTCAGCCCGTCCGTGCTTCCGTCCATTTGTTCGTTCTTACTTCCGTCCGTCCGCGTCACCATCCCTGCGTCCATCCATGTGGGCGTCCGTCTGTTCGTGCATCCATCCGTCCGTACGTCCGCGCGTCCATCCATCCGTCCGTTCATCTGC
This sequence comes from Rhipicephalus microplus, assembly GCF_043290135.1. Taxonomy (NCBI): domain Eukaryota; kingdom Metazoa; phylum Arthropoda; class Arachnida; order Ixodida; family Ixodidae; genus Rhipicephalus; species Rhipicephalus microplus. The sequence continues at coordinate 122,034,724 of NC_134703.1, forward strand.
TAGTCTGTCTGTGCGTCCATCCATGCATCCGTCCGTGCGTCCATCCAGTGAACACTTCAAGTAACACCATCTGCCATCTTGCATCCCCTATGGCACGTGCATAACGCTCTAGAATGGGTATGTGCCACTGGCGGCTACGTAAGACAACGGAGGATGGACAGACCCAAGCCTTAAGGAGCTTCGTCCCTAAAGATACACTTTCAGAGGTGAGCAGTTCAAGTTCTATTTATTATAAAGGTTTGCAAACAGATGACTAGTGGTTTCTTGAACCTGTTCACTGCCATTGAGGTGATCACCACTCTGTGAAGAGATTGCTCTACACCACAGACCAAATAATGACGATGGTAATAATGGCCTAAAAAATGGCTCACATTCACCCTGGGAGATAGGCCAAGAAACGGTTATTTAGATAGTGGATCACTTGTTACTTCTAAATCGAACAAATTTTTATATAGTTAGGAGACTTCAAATTTTACTAATTGAGAGATTTGCAATCAAAACCACCTTCATTCGATTAAGAATCTTCGTACAGCAGAACAGATATCCTGATGACAATGACCTAATAAGGAGGCTCTAAGGAAAGACTATTAAATATAGTAAAGTTCAATTTGTATTGACTAAAAGTCGCTTTAGGAACGTTTTTTCTCAGTGACTAGAAGCGACTACACGATAAAAAACAGTGCTTAATTGCTCCATTCTTGTTACAGAATGTGCAAAGAGGAGAAAAAAGCCAGACAAGCTATATGAATGCAATTATTTAGTTTCAGAACTCTAAAGCAAAATTTCTTAAAGATAACTTTTCTTTTGCGTGATGACCAGAGCTTTCTTCACCAAAGAAAAAAAAGGTGTCCATATTCGTTTAGGCGAGTGATAGTATCCTAGACGACTCATTTCTCTTCTTCTTTCAGTATGAATGAAGCTGCAGAACGAAATTGCCGCAATGTGTGCCGCAGAATTGCTGCAAAGAGAGCTTTCTTGAAGTGTCTATTTCCTCCAAACCGTTTTCTATTTTCTTATCTACCATGCACCAGGATGACTGTACAATTTATTTATTATTTTGCTGTTTCTTGCATTGTATTATTCTTCCTTCTGGTGGTTACACCAGCTCAAAAGTAGTTCAAAAGAGATTTAGCATAATTTGTTACAACTGTCAATTCTTTTTGTTTTTTGGCAGGACCACGTATTTTTTCAGGAGAAGGTCATTCGCTGTAGCAAATCTACGTTTGACAGTGGTCCCTAATATCCTGCCTAGACAAGCTTCTCGAAGCCATTCTCACCAACCTGCATTTTTCTTCCTTTATGCTTCCCTTGCAAACATCTCTTCCAGCTGGGCTTCTGGCCACAAGGGGCATATGAGGTCTGTGACGTATACCATGATGGCTTTGACAATGCTTTTTTCTCACTTTTTTAATTTTCTTCTACAATGTGTCATCTCAGGTGAATTCAGACCTATATTTATGTCGGCGAGAACAGAAAAGTGGTCTATTGCGGTCCGTGGAAAAAGAGAAAATATATATTATGTCCAGATAACATGGAAGTAGCACGAGAACGATGTATGGACACGGATGAAACGGGTACTGCAGAACATGGCCAGCGTGGATGAAATAAGAACCATGCATAAAGAGAAACAACACGTCCTGTCTTATTACGATCCCGCACCAAACGGTTAAGATATATGACGTACGGCCCTTCTTTCATTCTGGTTTGGTTTTGATGACGTGTTTTATTTTTACTTGCTGCAGTGTCTAACTGCATGTACTCTAGCACCGCGAGAAATGATCACGTGTCGAGAGTCTGCTGGAGAGAAACCTCGCGGGGGTGTGGGGGGGGGGGGAACATTAGCTTTATGGGTCGAGCCAGTTACGTACGCTTTCGATTTCCTCTGTGCAAGGTCCACTGAAGCAACCTTCAATGTTGATTATGTTCTTCAACTACTGGACGTGCAATTACATTTTTGGATGATAACGCTGGAAGCTCAAATACGTGTCTTAGAAACTGCGCTCAATGCTCACGGTGCTATTTGCCCTCGCAAATAACTATCTATATGTAACCCTTACAACTCTCCAACTGAGCATCTATAAAACCTATCCCCTAAGGTGTTCCTATAGGTGGTAATAACAAAAATAGCGTGGGTTTTGGAACTAAGCACTCAGTGGAGTTATTTGGTTATTTCAATTTAAGTTGTATGCTTGAAGGCAGTCTTCAGACAGATTCCCGTTTTTAAGATTGAAGGTACACTCTCGAGTTAAACTCTTCTGGGAAATAGGAACAACGAGTGCTCGAGCACTGAAAACGTAACCAATATAATATTAAAGGAAGTAAAACAGAAAGCAATAAAGGAAGCTGAGCATAGAAACTACCCAGAAAATTTTGATAAAGCCAAGAGCTCTTTCTCTGTAATTCGCCACGGTGTTTTCCAGAGTTATATTCCAACAAATATATTAAATATAATAAAAGTACCAGAAACTATTAAAAGCACCAGAAAACAATTTTTTGTTTGAAGGCTTTGATTGTCACTATATCAGGTTGCCTGATTACTATACATAGTCAACCTGCTAAAACTTATTTAAGAAAATCTACATATGAGCGAAAATCTTTCCGTTAGTCTCAGCAGTGTCACATGATTGAGCAAATATGATAAAGCAGGGGTTGTTGAATACGTACGAGGTCTTTCTGTGTCCTTGGTTCAATATCATGCCCTCGCGAATACTCAAGGAAAAATTTATTGTTGCTACTCCTTCACAATGACTACCTCCTTGTCATCGCTACATCACATTCCAAATTTTATACCATTATCCCGATATTCAAAAAAAACTTTTTAACATATTTCAACCAGATATGTTACCACTCGAGCGCTTTCCACCAACACTACAATCATTGTGTGCTTTTTTTCGCAACACGATGTCATTAAATGCCATAGCGCTCCTCGCCAATTACTCATGGGTGATAGTAGTGCATATTTCTCTGGAGTAATCGATCACCTTACGTGATATTTCTCAAAGAAGCACAGGTTAACCACTTCTAACCATTCTCAAAAAAATGGCTTCCTTTAGTGCCTAAATCGCACTTTCATGGGCATACTCTCAAGGTGTGTCTCAACTGACCATCATGACTGTAACCTGGAGCTAATTTCCTTGACCATCGCCTATAGTTCAATTCGTCATAACACCGCATTATTTTCACCCTATTATATTCTTTGTGGCCGTGATTCGACGTTGTCAGCGGACTTTTATTCCGGGATACTCCTCTACCTAGCGAATGCACAAGTAATTACGTTCTTTGTGCCAACCACGTGCGCAAGATCACCCGCTTGTGACAGCCATTTCTACAAGCAGCCCACAGGGTTATTTGTGACGAACGCGCCTCGCTTTTTCTTTCTCAGATCGTGGCCTACTTATTCTGCGATGTCCAGTTTGTTGTGCGGGCTTGTCAGACAAACAGTTATCTCGGTACATGGGGCGGAATTATATGACCCGCCAGCTAACAGACGTCTTCTATGAGGTCATACCCATCTCTAAGACTAGACTCCACCAGCATTCACACCCAGTGACGTATTGCATGTCTGTAGACTGAACCACAACACCCTCCTTCTGAAGGCCATGCCTAAAATGCGTCGAGATGGTGTCTCTGGCGTCACGGGTATTGGTAAGTAGCCAGCACAACCTAGGATAAACATTCCACCTCCGGAAAACAACAAAGAAAAGTGACCTGCCTGATTTAGAACAATCTTTCACCTTGATCGATGCTGCACACATTAGTACAAATACACCTGCAAATGGTCACACCTTAAGACAACAACAACAACAACAACAACAACAACAACAACAACAACAACAACAACAACAACAACAATAATAATAATAATAATAATAATAATAATAATAATAATAATAATAATAATAATAATAATAATAATAATACCCGGGGTTCAGACACCCCAACACTTTAAGAATATGAGAGATGTGTTTCTAGAGGGCACAGAAAAATTTCGAATTACTGGTGTCTTTTAACATGCCCTGACATCAAACAGCACACGGACCTTTATAATTTTACCAACACCGAGACGCGACCACCGGGATTGAGAGTGAATCCGTGACCTTTAAGTCAGCTGCCCAATTACGTAGCCATAGATCCACTTCGCCAAACGTAACTCGTGTCACATTATGTATCGAAATTGCCGTATCTTCGCACGAAGCTGTGTATGTGATTCATGGTAACAAACCAGAGCAAGAAAAATTTACGAATACAGGAGTAAACTGCCTGTGTCTCAGTGATTTACATAAGTGCTAACCCTGAAATTTCCTGTTTTTTTTACTGCATTGGTCGGCATCTTCACATAGCACATATGCAAATCTCCAGTTCAATGAATATTGCTTTTCCGGCGCTACAAAACCGCTTCACGAAACACGCAGCGAACATTAAATGCCAAGCATTTCTTAGCGAACTTCCGTGACCTTGAGCGTATCTATCTATCTATCTATCTATCTATCTATCTATCTATCTATCTATCTATCTATCTATCTATCTATCTATCTATCTATCTATCTATCTATCGAGTCACCTACGACTTTTAGCTGCCCTGGCCGTTTCAATAATGGTATCGAGTGCCAGCTCGTGTACAATGCCAGCTCGCGTACTAGTGTAGCGATTATGCTAGCCCGTCCTGTGAAGGTGAGTCTCCAGGATACGTCGCTGGTATACGGTACGTGATCGGTCGCCGACTGAATGCATCGAGCTTGATGATTACTTCGCTAGACGCGTGAAACTTTGACATAGTGTAGCTCACGTCACAGCAACGCAACAGTATGAGGGCAATACTTGAAAGTTGTTTGATGTGAAGAGCCACAGGGTCTTGTTGAAGATGAAGGACTCCTGTGGAATCTCTCTTGCTGCCAAGGAAAACGCAGCCTGTTATAATTTTAATATATGACGGCAGATATACCATCCCCAGGATGATCGTAGGACCATCATGACATAATTATGCGGCACGCCACAGTAGCAAACTACTAGGTTGTATCAGTTCTATGAGTGTATCGAAATGCCGCAGTATATGTCCCTCTGATAATCGCTACATTATTATCTATTCACTACTTGTTCGTATCTTTGCTTCTGAGCCAAAAAATACTATATGTTGTCTAATTTGGGCATATTTAGCTAAAACATTCTACACCGACGATATTGGCATCAACCTACAATAAAGCTGGTGCCTAATTATTGGCGTTGCTTGTTTGTTCATCCAGTGCATTTGATATGAATAAACGCCTGCTCCGAAACAGAGACACAATTAAGGACAGGAAAATAAAGTGGAGAATAGGCACCCGGGGATTGTGCGAGTAAAAGAAAAAAAAAGAAAGATAAGCGTAGGTGAAGAGAAACTGGTATTATGACCCGTAGATTGCGAAGACGTGCTGAGCCATGGCGTCCCTTGACGATACTTTAAACCTCACCACCAGCGTCACCAGCCTCAGCAGAAAGACGGCAAGATAAGCCTTAGGCGGGTTCCATTCGTTACAGAGGAAGGAGCAGCGATTACATGCCGTGGCTGTTATTCCTTCGACGTTTGCGTGGTGATATACAATAGTGGGCCCAGCTTTACACATATCTCGCACCGTCTCCCTCTTAGCACTCAACGCCGTTCTATAGTCTTCACTGGTCTTACGCTTCCGAGCGTTTTCTCATCTGCTTCTTCCATCACGTCGCCTTCTTTCATTGTACTAAGGCTTCGTAGGTATACAAAAAGCACTGACAAACTCACGGTAGAAACTGTAACAGGCTTTTCTGCGACGCTCTTTGTTTCTCATGACTGCCTTGCAACCGCTTGCAGGCCGATCCTCTATCGGCTGAATGACCATCATCTAACCGCTCATTTTCAACCTATCCAGCCCTCCGGCTAAAAGTTGGGTAATCCCTTTGCCCTTCACAAAAGAGGAGGAAAAAGAAAAGAGAACGGGAAGGTTGATCAGTTCTCAGGGCGGCTGGCTACCCTCTACGGGAAATGGGGTAAGAAAACTACAAGGGGACAGAAAGAAGATATAGCAAAAAAGAAGGCAAAGGAAATTGATTTATTTGTGTTATTTAACGTCCCGAAACCACCAAATGATTATGTGAGACGCCGTAGGGGAGGACTCCGGAAATTTCGACCACCTGGGGTTCTTTAACGTGCACCCAAATCTGAGCACACGGGCCTACAAGATTTCCGCCTCCATCGGAAATGCAGCCGCCGCCGCCGGGACTCGATCACGCGACCTGCGGGTCAGCAGCCGAGTACCTTAGCCACTAGATCACCGCGGTGGGGCGAAGACAAAGGAAATAGAGCGGAGACAGCAAGAAACAGAAATGAAGAGGAAAGGAAGGCAAGTTAAATTAACGTGCCTCAGTTGGCTACCCTACACTTAGGGTGAGGGAAGGAGAATACTACAAAGGAAAGATATACACCTTTATCACAGGAAGGAAAAAAACACCGCCATGATGGGCTGTTCGCGGGAGTACAAAAGCTAAGGGCGCAGCGTTGTCAGTGCATTTTCGAGGGGATGCGCCAATTTGCACAGCCCAAGGAGGGCTATGGCGGCGCCCAGGGAGACGTTTAGAAAAAGGTGAATAGATAGAAAAAATTGGCCCCATATCTGCATGTTAAACTGCACATCTCGTCAAAAGACGACAGTCTTGCGTCTGGGGAGAGTAAACAAGACGTTTATTTGATGTTCTGCGCAAGAAAATCGGTGAATGGTATTCTGGAGGTGCAGCGTTGGAGTGCCGCAAGCGTGCCGCGGAAGCGAACGAGCGCATCAAGTCACGTCACACGTAAGACATGAGCGCTATCTGGCAATTATCTTGGAAAAAGAAGTGCGCGGCGTGTGCGCCCGTCTTGGAGGCGATAAGGTGTAGAACGCAAGGTGACGGGTAGGTGTCATCACCGTGTCGTCTTAGCACAGCGTTGAAAACACTACGCCTTTTCGTGCAAGCGTCGCATTCTCAGCGGAGCGCGATAAACGCTACGATCGTTAGAATTACTTATGTATGCCTTTTCTATTAAAGAAGACACATATACAGACTATTGACGTGTTGTTATGGTGCCTCAAATATGCGCAATATATGCTTTTTTATTGATCATATTGCACAAGTATAAACGCTGAAGCTTGAGCAATACTGTTGGGTGCTGCGGGTTAGGTTGGCCATTTGAGTCATTGTTTGGTGCCGTTTAAAATATTGCTAAAGGCGGACAAACAAACAAATGTACAGACAGACCAAAATTTTTGCGTCGAAGGTCTCCAAAAATACTATCATCTTTAAAAGGGGAAGAGTAACAAAGGAAATGCTAAAGTCATTTTTAGGTTTGACTGGTGAAACTCGACACACGAAGGCAGGCAGAAATATCCATCGTGGTTCGCTTCGTGTCTCCGACCTTTGTTTCATTGGCCAAACGCATCGCCATCTCGTTTCCCTAAGCCGTAGATAAATCATTAAGATCTTATCTTCCTGAAGTCATTACCCACAACGTCAAGAAATTTCCCGGAGAAAACGAGGAAAGCTAATACAATGTAAGCTGTTTACGAGATAGGAGGCTCTACTGCCCTCGCCGCAGTGAAATGTGCACCTCCATCAACGGCCACTTAGGCTCTATCCGTATCGAGAAACGGCGAGCTCTTTCGAGGATTCCTGCCGTCGTTGTTGTCTTGATGAGGTTGGTTTCATCTCTACAGAAAGATAGAGAGCACCGCAGAACGACACCTCGTTAAACACGAACAAGCAGTGATTGTTTCGTGTTGCAGATAGGAAAGGAACTTGGTGGTGTAATGAATAAAAAAAGGCAAAAGAAGAAAGACCAGGCGAAATGCCAAGCTCGTTTGTTGAAAGTCGAAAGAGGGTGGAGCGCCATCTTCGCTGACGCGAAAACACACTTGGAAATGGCAGCACACATTTATTGCACTAGGGCGAAGATTGAGATGGCAGCTAGTCCATTGCGTGTTACGTTACAAAACTTTGTGTATGCTGTAAGCTTGAAAAAATGAACCACATCAAACGGGTAGGTTAACATTGTACCAAACTGCATGAAATGTTATATATTCAGCGTACCCAAATTTTGCAAGAGTTACGTCTTCACAACGTCGCTACGGTTTTGAGCCGTCAAGTGTAGCGACGAGCTTCTCTGCGATTACAAAAGGTAACCTGCAGGAACTGACGCGTCGCATGCAACGCAGAGAGCCCCTACTGACAGGCCACGAAAACTTGAAAACACGTCAATCGTTAATCGAAGAGATCAAGTGGTAGTGCATCGCTGATGTGACCGTTTTATGGGAGAAATTGAAAGATGTGCTTTGTAATGCGTGATAAAGTTTCTGCCTGTAACATCCTACTAGTACAGTTATGGCAGTGGTGCAATAGGAGCTTTATTTATATCACTGTTTAGTTTAAATACACTATTGTTTGAAATATGCACTCAGTTCTGCCTCATCTCACCGTTGCTGGCGTATAATTGACAGAACTGTTTACAATTACATTGATTGAATTAAGACCGCAACATCGAAAGTGGGTGTCACTCATTCTCGCACAATGTGTCTACACTCTACTGTATTGTCTTCTGCAATGTACAATAACACTTACCCTATTGCTGTCGTGCAGAACTGAGAAAGAAAGCAATCTGCATGTGATAGTCACTCCTTCAATTTGTCAGACCTGTGTTCTATGTACACCCCTTACGTAAAAATTACATATCTCCATTAGGAAAGGGTCCGGGATACAACAATGCTCTGGCCACAGGCAATCTTATGACTTAAGTTTAAAAAAATACAGATGAAATGCAATGACAACAATGCCCTACCCTTCATGGAATTATTAGATACCAGGCTTTTAAAATTTTAGTATGACACCTTTACAAGGTCTGATACACGGGTGTGCTCTTTTGCTTCGTCTCACTGCAAACCAGAAGTAAAATATAAAATTTTTAATTTAAACAGTTTTGAAGAGTCTCACCCATGCGGCATGTATGTTTTGGTAGTGGTAATGGCCTCACGAAAGCGTAACGCAGAACACTTACCAATATTGCATGCTGTCGTAAAACAAAACAGTTATTTATTGCAACGAGTTGAAGACAGAGGAAGAAAAATCAATCAAATACAGAACCGGTTTGCTATCCGACCTTGGTGGATGGCAATAAATGTATTAAAAATAAGAAGATACAAAAACGTGAGCATTTTAAATAGTCACTTGAGCTTAAACAAAACTGCTGTGTACTAAGGTTCTGTACGTCGGATCTCAGAAAAAACTTGTTCCACTGGAGATAATCCGGTAATGGTTCCTACACTATAGGTTTGCAACTACTGACCATACACCACGTAGTAGTTGTTGTACGGGCTGAGCATATGGTAATCTAGTGTTTACTGTGGCAGATGAACTCTGTGAATCTGCATATCACAGTGATTTCGGCAACGTAGGCCATACCTTGTCTGTTATGCTCATGCCTTCTTCGATGTTCTTGGCAGGAAAAGCCGTAGCCAATCCATTTATCTGAGACAGCGGCAATGTAATCTAAATTTAATTCACAAAAAAAGTTGGCAGATCCTACGTACAGTGGGAATCGATGATAAGCGAAGCACGAATGAGAAATGTTGATTGTTGTTGAAGCCCAACGCTACGAGGTGGAGGTAAAAATGATGCCGTACATGACTTCCGTGTCACGATTATCATGTTTGGATTGGTCGCTTATCTTCGTCATTATTTCACGTCACGTGACACCAAATTTAGTTTATGGGGAGCTAGCGAAACAGCTGCGAGCATGCTATGAGCGTGGTATGTTGTTATGTTTTTACATGGCACGCGTGTCAGGAATATCGTGTTTGCACCAGTCATACATTTTTTCATCCATTGACGTCACGTAATACCAAATTTTGTATATGTGGAGCCAGCAAAACGGCCGTGAGCGCATCATGAAGGGCCCAATGTACGCCAATGTAGCATTGACGCGCACGCACATTGGACTCAGCGACGCTATACGTTAGCAAAACGCGAGCACTCTATAGCCTGACGCCAGGCGCGACCAAACCGTCGGCGCGGCCCGATGGCAACCAGCGTGAAATGCAACATGCTGCAACTCGCGCCGATGCGTTACCTAGACAACACTGCGTGTCCCTCTTTTCGTGACGGAGGAGTGCCGGACGTGCTGAAACGCGCATGCGTCAAAGCAACGCAGCGCAACGCGCGTCTGCGAGGATATGGCAGGACAAGCATAGAGAAAGAAGAAGACAAGAGCGGACACTCCACGAAACTTGGCCTCAGGAAGTGCGTCACGACTACGTAACGAACTAGTGCTCTCACCAAACGTCAGAGGGCGCAAATGCAAAAAAAAAACAGTTATAATCAATGCAACAGAATTGTTTTTACAAAATATTAATTATACGCCCAAATTTGGTATGTTCTTTACACATAAAAACAATTTATTCAACACACCTTACGCGATTATTTTTCTTCAGCCGTACTGTCATAAACACCATCTACCCAGCGACAAGCCCATGCATGACTGACAGCGAGAAGCTTTCGTCGCTTTCGTCAACGTCGGCTGCGTCGGCGTTTTCGTGCGTGAGATAACAGGTGAGGCACCTTTTCAAGCGAAGCTCGTTGAATGACATGTTGTTGGTCTTGTTGGGTCATTTTTTCAGAAAACGGTTACACTTGCGCGAATAAGACACCATGCAACAAACATAGAAAGATGCACACACACACGTTGCGCTTCGAGTGTGCGAGTTTGTTTCTTACGTGGCGTCTCATTCACGCAGTTGTAACCTTTTTCTGAAGCTTGTAAAGACTGGGAGGTTCGCTAAAAAGAAAGTTTGTGGCTCTATGCGGCGGCTAGACGGGAACATTGTGCAACGTATGCAGTATAGCAAAGGCGCACGGCGTCAAGCCGAGGTGACGCGTGCTGCGTCTGCCACGGACGCGAGCGTCTGTGCGCTGAGCGTAGCTGGGCAGCTAGGTTATAGGCTTGGTGCAAAATATTGAGAAGCATTCGCTGGGCCTCGCATGCTTCACGACGCGTTTCCCGGAGGCTCGGAACACGAATAATTCTTGGTGTGCCGGAGGCAAATCTGGACTAGCCAAGTGGCCATCATCTTCGTTTTTTCGCTAGCCTTGTGCCACTAGTGCAAGCTGCTCACAAATTTTTTTGACGTTTCCAATATAATTTTACCGCATAAATTTCAACTACGATTTTTCTTCCCAAGGTACTGCTGATACTGCGTACGTACGAAGGTGTTCTAAAGTTCCCAGGCCGCAATACCATTGCATTACAAGGGATAGCGGCCTGGAAACTTCTGAAGATCTTTGTACGTGGTCTTGACGTATATCTTTGCAAGTCAGAGTTTTATGGGTCAGAGATGTATCACTGGTTTTGTATTGTGCATCGATTAGCTAATCATTCAAAGGGGTTTGTTGGTACACTTATGACGTGCACATATCTTTTTCGTAATTTGACAGCGAAGCATCCACTTACAACCATTTTCAGACCGCGCTGACGCCATGCCATCCGGCGGTCCAAGCTACGGCAGCTACTGCTGTGTATCGTGGTGCTTCAACAATGGCAGAACCCACAAAAAGCCTGCGACGAGTTTCTTCCGCATACCACGGGACGGCAGGTGTGTTAAAGCTTTTGTATGGTTTGCATGTCTTTAGGCTTACTGTTCGTACTTGCTCAGTGAGGGTAACAATAAAAAATCACTATTCAAGCACTTCCCCTTTCAGCTGATAGTTCATTGCCAATGCAGGATGAAAGCATGGATGCAGTATGCTGGACGTGATGATCTCCTTAGTAAGCCGGCCAGCCTCTTGTACGCAACGTACAGGGTTTGTAGCGACCATTTTACTGCTCAAAGTTTCATGGACCCTGGGCACACAAGGCTTACAAGAACGGCTGTTCCCAGTGTGCAACCAGCTGCACCATGTAAGTGATTGACTGAAACTCAAATATGTGCAATAGCAGCCACTTGTATTGAATCAGTGGCGACAGTTAACCGTGAAGATCTTTGTAGCCGATGGAGAAGCCTCACTATAGAAGTAACACTTGGAAAGTCTTAAATTTTGTGAATTGTGGGCTATTACCTAACAGCAGCTTTACATTTCTGTCGTTTTTTGATGCTCTTGACCTGCGCAACTTGTTTTAAAAGACTTTAAAGGGCTATTTCACGTTATCTTCAAGCCTGAGTGCACATGTACGTATACCTTTCATCAGTGAAAGCTGCCACTGTTGATAATTCCAAAAATCACAAATTACTTGTTTCCTAGTTGGTGCCTTCTCTTTTCTTCCACGTTCGACCAATTTACGCGTTTGAAAGAGCTGTTCAAGTTTCCCCATGCTACAAGCTTTGTAACTTGTACCAACTGCACATATATGCAGGCTCTCTGAGCGTCGCTTCAAGTAGTGACTGTGACATGGCAGCAGAAGCTGCACTGCAAGGTGCGGATGAGCTTCAGTTTGTGTTATTTTAAGCCTTTTACTGATACATTGTCGTAATTTCATTTCTTCAGGACCTGCGGTAGAGGCTTCAAAAAGCGGCTCCCACACATTAAGGTGCCCTGAAGAACAGGGTGCGTTCAGTGTCGCGATTTCTTTTTTTTACCGAAATTGACTGTTGACCAAACCTCTGCAGGTGGCAGCTCCCTTGTAGCTAGTGAAAGAATTTCCGCTGACTTCGTCTTGCCGGAGAAAACCTTAACCAGTCATTCAGCTGTCACAAAAGGAACTTGTGTGACCGGTAAGTTGTATGTTCACTTCAACACCAGAGTGGATTGATATAGAAGCTTTCGCAGGCTGCTCGCAAGATTGTTCCGACAGCACTGTCCGAGGCACTGAACAAGCTTCACAAAACCCTCCAGAACACGTCTCCGCCAACAGTTCTACGCCTGAGTGCCCTAGAGAAAATGGTGAATATGCTTTTATTCCAGCTGTTTTTAATGTGCTATTTCATGTTTAGGACTTTCTGAGGAAACTATCCTCAAAAGGACACTACGTGTGCCCTCACAAAATGTAAGGGTGGGCTCTCAGTGATTTTTATTTTTTTTGTGCATTGTCAACATTGTGAATGGTTTGTTTTTAGGTAGTGGAATCGAAAACTTTGCACCACAGAAAGTTGTGCACCTTGGGTCTGAAAGAGCGAGGAAAGTGCTCGTATGGGATTAGTTGTTCTTCGCTTTTACATCCATTTTTTTGTTTATTGCAGTGCGTTCCTGTGTGCCAGTGACAGTGTCCCATCAATGAAGTACAAGCAAACCATTAAACATCTGCAAGCCAAAGCAGCAGCACAGCGGAAAACTATCAAAAGACTGCGGAGACAGCCTCACCAAGCACCGTCATCGACTTCAAAGGCCCTTGAAGTTATCCGACCGCACGTCACCAAGGAGGTTTTTAAACTTCTTTCTGCACATGTTCACTTGAGGCCCAAACGCAAGGGCAAGCGGTTTCCCGTGTGGTTCAAGAAATGTGCTCTTCACTTAAACTTCCGAGGTCCGCGAGCATACCGATTTCTGCCTCCATATTTTTCTTTGCCCTCCCGGCGTTCATTAAGGAGGTGGCTAGCTAATGTAAAGATGACTCCAGGCATAATGCCAGGATTCTTTTCTTTCATTGTAACAAATACTCAAGCTTGGAATGAATGGGACCGAGTGTGCGCTTTAGTTTTCGACGAAATAGCACTCAAAAAGAATTTGTACTATGATGCTGCAAGAGACGTTGTCCAGGGTTTTACAGATGATGGCACTCATCGCACTTCAACCATCGCTGATAGAGCACTGGTTTTTTTTCTTGTTGGCGTTTCGAGAAAGTGGGTTCAACCGGTTGCTTTTACTATTGGGCACACATCAACACCATCATCTGTTATGCATAACTTGCTGGTGTCACTCATTTTGGAGCTTAGGAGCATTAATATTGCAGTGAAAGCAGTCATTTGTGACCAGGACAGTTCAAATGTAAGTCTCGCTAACCAACTAAGAGTGACTGTAGCAAAGCCTTTTTTTGAAGTTAATGGTGAGCGGGTATATTACATTTTTGATGTTCCGCATTTAATTAAAACAACGCGCAATAATGTCCAAGCACACAAGTTATACATTGGGGATGACATCGTTAACTGGTCGCACATTGTAAGCCTTTACCAATCCTCACATGAGTTGCGGTTGCGATTGGCACCAAAGTTGACTGAACGGCACGTTCATCAGAAACCTTTTTCTAATATGAAGGTCAGCAGAGCAACTCAGGTCCTCAGTGCATCAGTTTCGATTGCTATCACGGCATTGATGTATGCGAAGGTGCTGCCTGCCTCGGCCATCACTACAGCTCAATTTTGTGATCGTATAGACAGGATTTTCGATGCCTTGAACAGCTCGAGTAAAAAAAGAACTTCGCAAAAGCTGCGGCATGCAATCATGAAAAATGATTCAGAGCTGATTGACTTCCTCCGAGGCCAGCTTCCCTGGATTGCATCATGGCAGTTTGTTGGCAGACGTCAACCACAAACCATCGTAGGTTGGCAAATTACAATTCAGGCAATTTGTCAACTATGGGACGACCTCTCCAAAAATTACAATTTTGAATACCTGTTAACACGCAGGCTTCAACAGGATCCTCTGGAGAACATATTTGGCCACATTAGGCAAAAACAGGGTTGCAACACCAACCCTAATGTAGCACAATTTATTTGTGGCCTGAAGCACATCTGCATAATAAACTCTTCGAGTTGTCAGAATACGTAAATGTCGAGGATGAAGAATGTGACCTCCTCCAGGAGCAGCTCTCGCCATTCTCCCTCATCAGTGCGTCTCTTGTGGATAATGAGGAGTGTGCACAACCACAGCTTGACGACTTTCCCGCTCTAGACGATCTCTCTGAACTTGCGACAAACGTTCACTCCCATATTATCGATGACTCCGCTGCATATTATGTAGCTGGTTTTCTCATCAAACACTTCCTTCGGAATGCATGTGACGGTTGCAGTTGCCCACAGTTACTGAAAGACGACAGTGAGACGCTTAAGGGTACCCACCAGTATTTCACAATGCTCAAAGCATACCACGTCCACAGCAAACTTTTTGGGAATCTCACTGTGCCATCAGAAGCAGCTTTTGCATACGTACAACAACTTGAATCTCACTTTCTTGCCATAATTTAGGCCACTGCACATCACCTGAAAGTGTGCGATGTTTTGTATCACCGTCTGTCAAGTGTTGGCGATTTTCATTTCTGCTCTGCTGGGTGCCGCGCGAAGTTTCTGAAAATGTTTTGCCGGGTTCCTTTATGTTGGCATGTGCGTTTTGTGAACCGAAACTTAGATAGGGTTAGGTTCCAGTCTTCAATCTCAGGCATACAGCTTGACAAGTTCAAAGGTTAGCAATTAGCGGCGGGTTTACACTAAAGTATTCGAGTTGAGCCGAATCCTGCAATAGCTTTGTTATGTTATTACTTCGTTACAGCAGACTTCATTATGGTCTTATATGCTTATATTCAGCTCAACTGGACTAGCCACTCCTTCGTTGCATACATTGTTTAGGTTACCCGCTATGAGGAGTAGGGACACTGTGTATTCGCTCGAAGTGATTTGCATAACCTTAAAAAGAATGTTGGGTATCCTGTCTGTATTTTTGTAGCAAATGCGGGCGAACTGTACACTTTACTGTGGCCCGCTTGGTCACTGTGTATGCTTTATCTCTCCAGCTCAAGTAATATATCGATAACAAAACCGCTTGTTGAAATGTCTTCGAGCGGGTAAGGAACACAGTATGAAGTGTGCACGGTTCACGTTATCACGCTTTTCGTATTTTAGCTTCTCATCAACCTCCTCATCTCGCCCATCAAAATTTTCAAAAGAATACTCAAACTTGTAGCGTTTGATGGGGCTGCGGACGCTGCCATTTTATTTTTATATAGCTTTTGAGTGATAACGTACGATGTAGAGCCTTTGTGAAAAATAATGAGCCAAAGTGGTTTCCTTCTGCTATTTATTAGCCCTGTAATACCACTCTCGTAGCACCAATCAAGGTCCACAATTCTGGATAAGTGAAGACTACAATCTATTTTAGATCGCAAGCGTCACAGCAACACCCAGACGCAAATCACTTGGGATCTTAAGTTTTTGATGAAGGTGACGCATAACAAAAGCCACAAAACCTGCCAGTGTTGTAGCATAAAGTTTGTCTTTCACGTAGTGAGCAAGCTGCAAAGCCCTACCTTTTTGAGGACAAGCAGGCATCAAGTCTGCTTTTTTTTTTTCATTTTGGACTAGCTGTTCTTAAGCACAGCCAGCACACTGCACCTTTGCCTTTCTGCTATATTGTGTCGTGTGGTTTCTGTGTGCTCTTTTTTTATATGCATTATTTCGGTTAACCCAAGGCGTGATTCGCGACTTCATTGCTGTGTATATGTCACTTCTTCCTTCTTCATCAGCATTGTGCGCTGTGTTTTTGCCATATATCCTTACTTACCCACTAGCCCGGTGTGTAGTACTTCACCAGCTTCTCGGCTTCTGCCAACTCTAGCGATGTGTGCGTTGTCTGTGTTCTCTCTGTATTTGTTACAATTTATTTGTAAGGCGATATGCATTTGTTGTCTACCTTTGTCATATTGTGCTTTTTATATTCTCAGACTCTACCTTGCCTTTGAATAAAACATTACGGATACTCTGTCTCTTTGACTGATATATACATTGATCACTCGTTCCAAAAGAAAAACACAAGCGCGATGAATAAAACCGTAGTGAATTATCATTACCTGCATCTCTTTTTATTAAAACTTAATCGAAATAAAAATTGCGTCACGGCCGATTCACACAAATTACTGAACAAAACAAAACAGGGAATCGCTAAATCAAGACGACCTACAAAAACTATCCATTTGGGCGATGAATAGTGGCCTGAAATCATGAACTTTCGTCATAGCCAAACGTCGGTTATGCAAAGTAATTCAAAATTTGCGCCAGTGAAGCCGAAACAGGAAGCGCACGCCACTTGCTCTCACCAACCACTAGGTGTGCTAGGGTCGATTGGGCCACTGGGGTCTACGGGAGTGTCCACTCTTAACCTTTATTTCTCTATGGGACAAGCGCCTTGCGTGGGAACACCGGCGTGACACGACGAAATGAACGCCTGCGAGCACGCGCACCACGTCACGTCTAAATCTATTGGCGCCTTTACTGTGGCAAGTAGTCATCTTGTCACAAGACACGCATCTCATGATTATCATGTTTGCACCAGTCACATACCTTCGTCGTCCATTGGCGTCACGTAATACAAAGTTTGGCACATGTGAAGCTAGCGAAACGGTCACGAGCGCGTCATCAGTGTGGCATGTAGTAATATTGTTACATGACACACATGTCGTGATTATTATGTTTGGATTTGTCATTTACCTGTGTCGTCCATTCGCGTTGCGTATTACCAAGTTTGGTAGATGGGAAGCTTGTGAAACCGCCACGAGCGCATCATGAGCGTAGCATGTAGTCATGTTTTAACATGACACGCATCTCATGATTATCATGTTTGCATCAGTCACATACATTCGTCACTCATTCACGTCTCATAATACCGAATTTAATTCAAGAGAAGCTAGCAAAATGGCCGCCAGCGCATCACGAGCATGGCATGTAGTCATGTTGTTACATGACACGCATCTCATGATTATCATGTTTGCATCAGTCACCGTCATCCATTCACCTCCCATAGTACCCAATTTGGTATACGCGACGCTAGCAAAACGGCCGCGAGCGCATTATGAGCGTGGCGTGCAGTCATGTTGTTACATGACACGCATGTCATGATTTTTATGTTAGGGTCTGTCAATTTTGTTTGCCATGCAATTATGTGATACCCAACAAGTTTTGCAACATGCCATGTCAATGGAACCCTCGCAACAGCTACAGGACTATGAAATGCAAATGACATTCTTCACATGCATGTCATGATTTTTATGTTATGACTAGTCAAATATGCTTGTCATACAGTCATGTTATGCCATACAAACTTTGGTATCGATACCATTATCGAAACGCCCAGGAGAGCTAAAAGTCGTAGGCAGCTAGATAGATAGATAGATAGATAGATAGATAGATAGATAGATAGATAGATAGATAGATAGATAGATAGATAGATAGATAGATAGATAGATAGATAGATAGATAGATAGATAGATAGATAGATAGATAGATAGATAGATAGATAGATAGATAGATAGATAGATAGATAGATAGATAGATAGATAGATAGATAGATAGATAGATAGATAGATAGATAGATAGATAGATAGATAGATAGATAGATAGATAGATAGATAGATAGATAGATAGATAGATAGATAGATAGAGCTCAAAGTCGCCGAAGTTTGCTAAGAAGTGTTTCGCATTTAAAACTATGCTTTTTGATCCATTAAAAAGTCCTATAGAGGCTTTGTGAAACAACGTGAGCGCAGGTAAACATTGTGAAGCAGCATTAGTGACAGGTAGACGCAAACATAAAGACTGAAAAAAAAATTAAGGCACTAATGTCAGAACCTTTTATTAGGAGAGTAATAGGCTTTCTTGAAGACAACCTAGCCAGAAAATAAATCATGCTTCTTTATTTCTTGTTCTCCGCGTTTACATTTCAGACATTTATCTCGTAAAGTAATTGGCTTGGCTTTCACTTTCGCCTTCTTTGCCTGA
The DNA here is from genome assembly GCF_043290135.1 of Rhipicephalus microplus. Classification (NCBI taxonomy): domain Eukaryota; kingdom Metazoa; phylum Arthropoda; class Arachnida; order Ixodida; family Ixodidae; genus Rhipicephalus; species Rhipicephalus microplus. The sequence continues at coordinate 122,053,389 of NC_134703.1, forward strand.
CGAAACTAAACAACTTGGCTGCGGCTTATAATGTGATGGCGTTTAGTATACACCACACTGTGTGCCTCCATTCACTGTTTTTCCTATCGTTCAAATACGGTTCATGGTGGAAGAAAGATTCGTGGAAGGCAATCAAATAACGATAGCCGAACTCGCTATACGCGTGCTTGACCGGACTCGCATCGTACGTGTCTCTACCTGTACAAGCGAAAGATAACCAACGCGTAAACAGACAAAGCCACCCGCAAATTAAGATCAATGATTCCAGTAACCTTTCACACAGACACGGGCGCCCCTGCCCTATCAGTTTGCGGCAGCATCGGTGACCTCGTCGCTCATGTCATGCAACCGCTCACGTGTCAGTCACTATTGCTCTTCTATTCTTAGGAAGCGATGAGTTGAAGTTAACGGAAAATCCCCCTTCCCATCGCAGATTATTCAATATTTATCTATTTTTCGGTGCAACCATGCAAACTTGCACATGACGAACATGCTTTCATAATTTTAAAATGTTCCGTAATGGAAATACCACGCGTCCGACCACTGGCGTTTCGTAATGCCCATCCACGGTCAAACAAGCACACATAAAGAGTGAGTAGCTGCACAAACAGGCAAACGGCTGCTGATGAACCATCAGATCAGCAGCAAAGCTGGTAATATTTTATTCCTTGAACTGCATCACACCAAGCCAGAATAGAAAACAAAAAGGTGGTACCGTTGTTGCGAAACAGCAGCCAAGAATAAACCAACACATACTAGCTGCTTTTTGATGGGCTGCATATATTGAGATCATTGCATAAGAGTGCACTGAAATCGGAGAACAAGATAATGAAAAAATGTCTAAAAAAACTCCGAGGAAAATTTCATTGGTGGTATTCGTACGCATAAAGCTTACGGATGTGATTTTCTCAACACTCATCGTTCTTTTTGTAGCATTTTTGTGCTAAAAACTTCGCGTTTCACCCTATCTTTTTTTTTTACCTGAATGTTGCTTTGATCGACGATTGGAAAGAAGCCAGCGTTCCGGGTAATTAGTTTCCGCTAGAAATTCGAGTGGCATTATTTGTTCTTCTTTAAGGCATTTAGTCTTTTTATGCAACAGTAATCCCCCCCCCTCATTTATTTATTTTATGGATTGTCTTGTTACGTTAGCTTATCGCTTATGATGTTTCTTTTTTTTCTTCTAGTTAATGTAATTTTTGTTTTAGGTTCCATATATATCGATGCAGAAGTAGCGGTAAATCCTTCCTTTTTCTACAACGTAGTTTTTGTTGCTGCATTCTTTGGAAAATTTTTCATGTGAGGAGCTTTCCTTGTGGCACGAGAAAGCAAGTAGTAGCCATTCCTCGTCAATAAATAAATTACGCATTTTAGTTTACGTATATAGTATACGTCAGACACTATGTAATGAGGGCGTCAACGAACCTTATAAGAACACAGTGAAAAATATGCAGTGGATCTACAGTCACCATTGTTCTCCATAAAGAAAGTGACCAAACCCCAATTCACATGTCTTCTCCACAACGTCAAGATGTCGTCGGGACATGCGAAAAAAAATGCTGTTTACATGTTATTCATTATCATGCGGAAATGGGTACGATGGACAAACTAGTAGGTCTCTTAATTCACATTCACGCGAGCATGATTACCACTACAAGCACATTAGTCGACATGGTAATTTAGCTACCCATTGCAGAAGGTGCCATTGTTAGCCAATATTTGATAATACCGACGTTTTATCGAGATCTAAAGATTTGAAGAAAAGAGAAATCACTGAAGCTTTCATGATGCGCAGGCTTGGCGAAGACAGGTGTGTTAGCGCACCATCTATTCATTTGTCTAACGATTAATATGTTGTTTTACGTGGAAAGTTGATATTTAACAGGGCCAGATTTGATGTCACGCTGATGGTTGATTTCTTGTAGTGGGCAGTGCGCAGTTTTATGCTCTCTTTCTTTTTTTACTGTTAACCATATGCATGGTTGTCATGTTTCCATCGAACAAACAGTTATTTCACCCTCGTGTGTATCCTACCTGTGCCTCAGGGTGTTTTTTCGTGTCCAACTGTAGAGCGTCGCGAGTGTCGACCAAGCCCAAAGGACTGAGTAGCACATAACGTTGCCTTATCACTGTACTGTGGCATGACACGCCATACTGTTCTAACGAATATTCCTTCTACAGAGTTTTTTTCTATACAAAAAACTGTCACTGTCTTATTAGAATGTCTCTGCAGCAATATCAGCAGAAGTATAGCATTGCTGAAATGACCAGTGTTTGCGGTTTTAAAGTGAACTGCAATGTTGCAGCCAAGCGCTGTCGGGAGAACTAATAAGCTTGAAGTGACTGGAAGACACGTAAGCTTGTTTTTTGGGTCCCATAAGGCACAGGTGAGCTGCGGCGCATAAAACTGAGAAAAAAAATTGGCAGATACCACGTATAGTGAAAATCGATGATATTCGAAGCGCGAATGAGAGATGTTAATATGTCACTTCAAAGCAGTAAAACGTTACAAGGTGGAGGTAAATGATGCCGTACATGCCTTTGGTATCATGATTACCATGTTTGGATGTGTCGTTTACCTTCGTCATCTATTCACGTCACGTGATACCGAATTATATTATGTGGAGCTAGTGAAACAGTCGTGAGCACGCTATGAGCATGGTATGTTGTCATGTTCTTACATGACACGCATGTCAGGATTATCATGCTTGCACCAATCATATATTTTCTCATCTATTGACGTCACGAAACACCAAATTTGCTACATGTGGAGCGAGCAAAACGGCCGTGAGCACATCTTGAAGGGCCCAATATACTTCAATGTACTGTTGACGCTCGCGCATGCTGGACACAGAGACGCTACGTTAGCAAAACGCGAGCACTCTGTAGTATGACGCCAGGCACGACCAGCGTTAATCGGCGTGACCTGACGGCAACCGGCGTTACCAAGACAACACTGCGTCTCCCTCCTTTTGTTTCGGAGGGCCGCCGGACGCGCTGAAACGTGCATGCGTCAAAGAAATGCAGCGCGGCAAACGCCTGCGAGTGTACGGCAGGACCGGTGCCTGGAGTGGCAACGTTGGCGAGTACGCGCACGGCGTCACGTCAAAATGTATTGGTGCCTTGATTGTGGCATGTAGCCATGTTCTTACATAACACGCATCTCATGATTATCAAGTTAGCACCAGTCGCATACCTTCGACATCCATTCGCGGCACATAATACCAAATTTGGTATATGTGACGCTAGCGAAACGGCCACGAGCGCATCACGAGTGTGGCATGTAGTCAGGTTGTTACATGACAAGCATGTGATGATTTTCGTGTTTGTACCAGTTACATACCTTCGTCATGCATTGGCGTCACGTAATACCGAATTGGGCATATGTGAAGCTAGCGAAACGGCCTCCAGCGCATCATGAGCGTGGCATGTAGCCACGTTGTTACATGACAAGCATTTCATGATTTTCTTGTTAGGGTCTGTCGCTTGTGTTCGCAATGCAATCATGTCATGCCATACTAGTTTTGCAACATCCCTTGTGAATTAAACTACCGCAAGAGCTGCAGGACCATGAAATGTAAATCGTGACATTCGTGACAAACATGTTATGATTTTTATGTTATAACTAGTCAAATATGTTTTTCATACAGTCATGTTATGCCATACCAAGCTTGGCATCGATACCATTATCGAAATGGACAGGAAAGCTAAATGTCGTAGAGGGATAGATAGATAGATAGATAGATAGATAGATAGATAGATAGATAGATAGATAGATAGATAGATAGATAGATAGATAGATAGATAGATAGATAGATAGATAGATAGATAGATAGATAGATAGATAGATAGATAGATAGATAGATAGATAGATAGATAGATAGATAGATAGATAGATAGATAGATAGATAGATAGATAGATAGATAGATAGATAGATAGATAGATAGATAGATAGATAGATAGATAGATAGATAGATAGATAGATAGATAGATAGATAGATAGATAGATAGATTCGCCGAAGTTCGCTAAAAATATCTGCGCATTTAGTAGTGCGCAATATACACAACTATGTGAAAGCCTTCTTGAAAGGTGGTAAATGGAAGAATCTACACATTGTAAAAAGCTATACTAAAACATGTACCAAGCTCAGATGAAAACTATGATTGTGGATTGTGAAAACCATCAATATCAACAAAGTTAACATTATAGATACCTTGCATTCTTTTAGTGTTGGAAAAAATTGGGAGGTACATGAAACTGTTCATTTTCTTTGGTTAACTTGCATGGAATTCGGAAATTAGTACAATGGAGAAGTAAAGGGCTGGATATCACACGGTGAACTAACTAATAAAGAAATGACAGGTCAGTGTGATTTCATTGGAGGTAGAGGGATGGCAATTACAATAATTCAGGAATGTTACAAGGAGATCCAAGGATTTTTCCACGAAGCGATCGTTGTAAGTTTTTCAGTATAATAATAATAAGAAGAAGAAGAACAAGAATGAATAAACAATGCATACATATGCTTTGTTGTCTTCTCGAAAAGTGGCCATATTTCCGAAAACAGAAATACACTACATTAGAACGTATTATTTTTAACATTGATTTGCATACATGAATACACAAGGACACAAAGGAAAGAGGGGAGTACAAGCTGCCAACTGCCACCAGAAGGGGCACAACGTCTGCTCACTCATTCGGTGTGAGGGAAAAAAAGAGGAAACGAAGATTAGAGGGGAGGAAGAGGAAAGAGGAGAGGCAGGTAAAGAAAAAAACGATGAAGACTTAGACAAGTATAAGTACAAAATTAAGAAGTAGAAAAATCTGGCTGTAAACGAGTGGCCAGGTCTGTTTGGTCCATTAAAGTAAGGAGAGCTCCGTAGGCCTGGTCACGTCGGGAAGCACATCCTCTTCGAAAGAGGTAATCATCTCTACTTATAGCCAACATGCATTAACCGATACGAAAGGTTTACAGTGGTTATTGAAAAAAAAATAAGTGTTTTGTCTGAAGGGAAATGATCCGCACATTTTCAGTGCTATGCACTCGATCTAAAAAAACACATGTGAAAAATATGTTTATTGGCAAAACCATAAAAAATTTACATCTTCAGCATTAAGGTGCTAGCGTGAATCACCGACGGCTTAAAGAACAAAATGGGCTTTCAATTGTAGCTTGGAAGCCAGGGATATAAAAATGTTCGTTATATACTTTACTGCCTCACAAACAGCTGACGTAAACGTAGGTTGAACAGTATGGCAATGTTTCAAAACTTTTCCTTTGCAACGTCTACAAAAGTCTTAAAAAGACCTTGTACTTTATAGGTTGAAAAATTTTGTGTGTTCGTAAACGCCGATGTGTTGCCTTAAACCGTTTCGCGCCAGAGTGAATTCCGCGAAAAGCCATCAACACAGACAAACCTCGGAGATTGTCGGGAAAGTAATGATGCGAGCTTAAATTTGACTCCTTCTCTTTACAATCGCGTCTTTGTCTTCCTTTCTCACGGGCGAGCTGAAATGGTCGTTGGAAAGTAATGGCCACTAGAGTTCTACTTTCAGCGTTGTTCCTCAATCAAATGCGGATGGTGAAAAATAGAAAGTGAAAGAAGCGTGTGACAAAAATAGAATGAAAGTTTCAGCACCCGTGCAAGCCACAAATGACGGTCAGCAAGGTAGTCTCATGTGCGGCAATTTTTAAAATCCTTCTCCTTTCGCTATCTGCCCCTTTTATCAGTTTTAAACTTAACATGAAATTCAGACGCTTTTGTTTTACCGCATGAGTACATACACTACTGACGCCCGATGCCTATGATGTTTGCACACTATTGTCGCTTCATGGTTTAAAACATCGGGTACATCTGTCTCAGGGCGGATATCCTATATAGCTTATGCACCTTTAGAAAACAGCCTTGAATTCGGGTTGTGGTTTTTAAGTAACAAGTTAATCATGCGAAAGCCGGTAGCTTCAAGGAAGCAGTTTTTCAAAGTAAACGTCTTCATGGGAATTAGGATAGTTACATAAGAGTTACTGGGTGAACTCTGGGGTTTCACGTTCCAGAAGTTCCATACCGTAACCATACCAAGTTATAGGGAGCATTTATGAATAGTACTTTGAGAAATTTCCTTCGTGGTCTGCAGAGCATGAAATCTGCGGAATCCTTCCAACTTAATGTCCGATAATGTCAGGTGTTGTAGTCACATGTAGTTTAACTTACTTATGTATGTATTTTACTAAAATGACCCAACATTTCTGAAATACGGCAAGCGAAAAAGAGACAAGTGTTGCTGATCCGAGCAATATCGCGAGAAATCAGGTGACCGACACTTTCAGTTCAACCGTATTTATGCTCGACCATCAGGAATGAAAACGCGTAACTCCATACACATAAATACAGTATGTGAACGTTTGCCTAGCATACAAGTAGAGTTTGAGTATGTAACAAATCAATATTAAACTTATGGTGGCACTCAACTGTTTTTTATTTCTGATTTTTTTGTGTTTTTAGAGAAGGTGGGTCACGATTTTTCGCTGTGTCATACAAGCACAGAGAAAAAAAAACTTCAGAGATTTATGCGAAAAGTAGAAACATTCTTCATCGTTACGAATTCATCGTACGTCACAACAACTGTTTCAAAAACCAACACAAAGCTATCACTCATACCACCTGATTAGTAAAGCAAGGAATGAAACTTTAACGTGAAAACCTTTACAAAAGCCATCGCTGTGAAGGCAATACATGACAATCACACTCCCTGCTGACAACCCTTCTTTAGAAAAATCACTAGCATCCACCTAACGATCTGGAAATTTCCGCTTGACGAAGTGGGATCATGGCGCAACTACCTTGCAAAATGTGTGCGCGGAGCTCTTTGGATATCTAAGCTCTTCAAAAGGCGCAGCCCTCTTACTACACTTGTTTGAAGTCTGCGCCTGAGAACTTCCGAACAATTGTTAACAAGGGCGCCTCCTCGGTAAGGCCTAGTTCACACTGAAACAACCGCTTTCTACAGCGACCGAAATTCCCCTGCCGCCGAAACCCAGCGTTTTTCGCACTGGATGCGCGCCGCGCCGCCGAATATGCCATCTACCACGGGGCGAACGCGGGATGGATGCGCTGTCACCCGGTTGTCGCCGCTCGCAAACGCCACTACGCTATCCGGTGGTGTATACTTCGACGATTCTCGCACGCAAGAAGCAAGAAAAGACAGCACTGCTTACTTTGCTGGCAAGTGGCTGTCTTGTAGTGCACGAAGAGCAGAAAAACTACCGACGCCAGCGGCGTTGGTGGGTTAGTTTTGCTCCGCAAGACCACAACAAGCTCGGTCACGCCAACAGCAAGCTCGGTCACCTCTTCCACGTAATACGGACGCGAAGTAGGCACAGAGTAGGTTAAACTCCCGTTGGTTTCAACATTCAGTTACGTGCACTGCGGCATAACAAGCGAGTTGGGCTTGGCCGCCACTTTTCGAAATTCCTTGACTGGCGCTCCTATTGGTCCGCAGTGACCGATTCGGCGGCAGACGCCGCAAAAATCGGTCCGAGAGCGATCGGCGCGGGGAGGGCCCTTTCGACGGATCTCGCCGCCGCCGAACCGGATTCGGAGCACTTTCGGCGGCCGGAATGCTCAGTGTCAACGTGGCCTTAGCATGATCACACAGTGGCCACACACGGCTGCAGCGCTAATTCAGTGCTATGGTCTAAAATGAACGCGGCAGCCCTTTCGAACTTTATTCGTAGCTATAGCACTCTGCTTCCGCTTTCTTATTGAAAATTTTTGCCGCGCTTTGGGCACGTTTTAGTCTTTACTCCTGTGTATTATGTTTCTAGTGTTTTTACTCTTTTTATTACTTACTTTTAGCTTTTTACTGCCTCTTTTTTAGCCTTTTTTGCGCTCACTTTTGTTCACGGAATCGGCGTTATGCCTTCAATCTTGTAATAAACGAAGGATAGAACAGAACATTTTCACAAGTAAGTAATGGTGAACCAAGAGACTAGGCGCCTTTATTCTTCAGTGTGCCATATTTTCACTCAGAACAAGATATATTCCAATGTTACATCATCACTTTAATGTGAAAAGAGTGCACATCAGAGCTACGTGATACACAGACTTCCCTGCTATGGCGCACTGCGCTGGAACTAGTTATGCGTGCACCCAACTTGGTTGTTCAAAACTGTGTGATGAACATTCCCTATCTACGTCTTTTGCAGCAATATCAGCGTCGTCAAAAATTTTATTTAGCTATGGCCGTGGTTTGACATGGAAAGACCAGAGGTGGTGTGCAGCATAAAAAAGGCTGTTCGTAGGCATGGAATACTTGAAGACGTCATTTTTTCAAGATAACCCAACGAAAACATAAGGACAGCGCAGCAAATGCTGTTTACTTTTCTATGAGACACGGGTCAATTTATGTTCTACCAACGCCTACCCAATATCAATACATCCATAGCCCAGGCGGGAGGAAATCTGGTTGTATATGCCAGGCATTTTCCTCCACTTGCAACAGTAACCCTATATTCCTTGTTTTTTTTCCCTTCAAAGCAGGCGCCATTTGTTTCAGCATATTTACGAAACATATGCAAGCGCAAATAATACAAGTGGGAACGCATTTCAACAGTGTCGACTCACCATAATCTACTAATATTCTTTCTCACTACCGGAAACGGCAAGGCTGGCAATAAACGTAATTTATTCTAATGCCGCGTTCCCCTAATTCTAGCCTAAATGCACCTATGTGGCCAGAAAAAAGGTTGTAAGAAATTTGAGTACTCTTTTACTATGACATTCGGAAAATATCCCAGTAAGAGCACAGTCGTAAACGACCATAATGGGTATTGTCTCACGAATTAGCTAGTATCTGGAGGGGGGGGGGGATTAGAAAAAGGGGGTAACGATTTAGAGTACAGGGTACTCTACTATGGTAGAGCCCTGAGTCGTCCCGGCTTGAGAACAAACGAGACAGAAAGGAGGAAACGAATATTTTCAGAAGTAGCAACATTACAAATTTTGCTGTCTCGATGTGCGTTAAATGTTCTAAGGACGTCAAAGACAGACATGCCGTCCCAGGGGACCAGAGAAGAGCAAAGAAGAGCTGTTTGCCCTCGTTTTTTTTTTTCTCCCTATTGGTCTTAAACCCGCTGCCCGTGTTTTAAAGCAGCCATGCACTTTCATATTTATCTGTTAGAAGTGCAAATGTTTGTTCATTTTGCCTTAGAAATACTAGCATTTTTTTTTTTTGCTCCAGATTCAGGAACGAGGAAGGCTCTTTTTTTCGTTTTTGCAGATCTGCAAAGGTCTTGGAATTCGGACAGAAAAAGCAAAACTAAGAAAAAAATGGCAGCATCTCCACGGAGTGAATGATGGAGAGTGGGGCGAAGAACTCGTCCGTCCATTCGTTCTTGCTTCCGTCCGTCCATGCGTCCGTCAGTGTGACCGTTCATGCGTCCATCAGCCCGTCCGTGCGTGCGTCTGTTCGTTCGTCCGTCCCTGCGTTCGTCCATGCAGCCGCCCCTGCGTCCGTTCATGCGTCCATCCATGCATCTGCCTATGTGTCCGTTCGTCCATCTATTCAACACTACAAGTACCACCATCTCGCATCTTTTCATCATATATTCCTCATATAGAAGCACCGCCATCCAGCGAACATTCCAAGGACTAAACGAGAGGGGGCACACGCACACTTTCTTACGGCTTGCGCTTCGGGTCCACTTCCCACCTTTAACCACCTCGAGTTCATGGTGTATACTAGTTCACTGTATTCATGGCACTGCTGCCGAACGCTCGCTAAACCTTTCCAAAACCAAGGAGGTTACGCCCAGCGAGTATGACGTAGCGAACTTTTTCAGTCTGATAGTCCTCAATGTACATGCCAATGGCTGCTAATGGAAAATGAGAGGCGGAGAATTCGGCTTTTACTTTCTTACGACTTGCGCTTCGTATCTACTTCCCATTTTTAACCACCTCGAGTTCATTCATGATATATACAAGTTCATTATATTTATTCATGGCACTGCGGCTCAACGCTCGCTAAACCTTTCTAAAGCTAAGGAGGTTACACCCACCGAGTATAACGTAGCAACCCTTTCTTGTCAGATAATGCTCAATGTACAAGCCAATGGCTGCTAATGGTGATCGCAGCTTGCGCGTTAACTAAAAGCCGAATGCTCCTGTCCCTCATTCCCCATTAGCAGCCATTGACATGTACATTGAGCACTATTTTTTATTGCTCAACAACGCACAGAAGGACTCACCGGCACCACCTTGGACGTCAAAATGTTATACTTGTTACATACTACGGGGGACAAACGGGTGGCGCTATAAGGAGCTTCGCCCCTACAATCAATAATGACAAGCCGGGAGAATAAGTGCTCTAGCTCAGAAGCGTGACCCGAGAAATGGTTCTTCCCTTCGGGATGACATCGGACAACCAGGACTTCTCATATGTGTTTTCTAGGTGACTTTTCTGAGCCATCAAGATGAAAAGGTTGGATTGTAAATACGTCTTTGGAGCACAGAATGTTCGTCTCTAATACTAGAGTGCTCGGGCAGGGGCTAAGTAAATATAGAATACCTGAAATGAAATCAAAAGAAAGGCCCAACGCAATGTTGCCAACATGCAGCGCTTCTGGCAGATAATAAAAAAATATTTATTTAAAAAACAAAAAGAAATGATCAGATTCAGAAGTTACAACCGGGACATAAATTCACAATGGCCAGACTGCACAGAACTGCACTTTTCGCTCGCACAAAAGTTATGGCAATGGCCCGCGTTACCTCAGAGAGATTGATCTCACCAGTGAGTCTAACTGAGAGGAGGCACTCAGGAGCCCCATGCTCCCTCCCATAGTAGAGTTGTTGCATTACTAAAGTAACACCATGTAATTGGCTCACGGGACGGCTTTATGCTCTGTCATAGTAGAGTACCTAGTACTCTGAATCGTTAACAACTTTTTTCTAAACACACAGTACCAAGTGCTCTGAATCGTTACCTACTTCTTCTAAACACATAAACTCCAAAACCAACTAAACGCAGTCCACAGAACTCAAGAACTAGTGGAGTGCCACTACGCTCTCTAAAAGACGCAGCCCACTACGTTTCCGCCCCGACTCGAGCGTCGCCTACACTAGGATGTCCTGCGGGGACACCCTGGTGTCAATACCTATAAAGTTCCTGGCTGACTGAACAAGAGGGAACTGAACCGAGGTGCAAGCATAAATGCTGCGCCTTCTCCCTCACCCTATCTGGGCTATTTAAGAAGAGAGAGGAGAATGAAGAAATCGAAATTGAATCGAACTTGAACTTCGCCTTCAATAGAAGGTCACGATAGCATATGAGAGCCTCGTGCTCCTCGCTTTCAGAACTGCTGACCTGCTTCAGTTTTTTGTACATGCCTGACCGTGCCGTAGAAAACGCATAACGTGAACCGTATCGAAACGTCATACTCATCTTCGCGTTTTTTTTTTCACGACTAGATGCCCGCGATTACCAGGCAGCGACTGCGTAACTTCTGAAGTTCTCCCATCGCCTCACTTACGCGTGACTTGTGTTTCACTCACGTGACTGCCAAGCACTGAGTGAAAGGCTCTCAGCTTTCTAGCTTGCGGAAGCTGGACCTCACTGAGCTCCCCTCCTCTCCCATTCTCCTTTCCTAAAGCCTGTTTTCCCTACCGTGCAACCATCTATTTCCCGTATCGATGCGGTGCTGCCTCGTTGACGGTGGATTGGCGGCAAGAATTTTAAAAGTCAGCCAGTCGGCACGGTTCACTTGTGTGAAGGAGAAAAACGTGCTAGAGAAGGATAACACCTCTGGGAGATAGAAAACCTATTGCGTCTTTCTTGCGGGAGTTTCAGGGGAGGGCTCCCGCACTTCTATAGCACTAAGTTTCCATGGTACTAAGTTGAACAAGCAAATACTGTCGCAATGTTACGGGGTTACGTTATGCAAGACAACAAAGTCTTTGTGAAAAGTGCATTATCGGCATGAAGTTGTGATACAAAATTTCTGGCACCCCATTTGTCTTATACTGCTACATCAAAATAAAGTGATATTAGTGCACACATCTTTACTGTTTGATTAAAAAATCGTTATCACTAAATAAGCTTGAAACAAATACTACCGAGAGGCAAAAGGCTTCGATATGATCGCCGTTTTCATAGCATTAAACTCAAGACACAGTCAGTCACCAAGGCATAAATATAAATATTGGCTGTTTTCTTTTGCAGAAGAAGAGAAATGAATTTAAATATGTAGCTGGACCTGAAATGTTTATTCGAGTCTAATTCAACTTCCACTTAACAATCTAAGGTTTTCGCAGTTCCCTCGAACTCACATCTAGAAAGCCTCTTCCTGGTCGCAAGTAAAGGACATTATTGTTTTATTCAGTGATAGCAGCGTTAAAAGCCTCGAGAAAAACGCCGACAGAGTGACATCGATTCGCAAGAAGCAGATTTCAATGACGTGACCTGCCCGCGTTTTGCTTTTGTTTTTTTTTCTTAAGTGGGGAGTACATTACGGTCTGGAGCTGCTGCCATCTGATTCGTCATGCCACTTGTCCCGTGGGTGAAGCCCTGTTTAGCATGTACGTAGGTACTAAAGTAAGCACAAAAGGGGGAAGAAAAGTAAGGGTGGGTGGAAGTTCTGTGAGTGGGACGAGGAGAGATAGGACAATAGGAAGGCATAAGATAGCATGAATGCGTTATAGTACGGAATAGCAAGGGGGAGCGAAAGAAAATTTATCGTGCAGCAGGAAGGGTTTATGAAGGGACAAGTGAGCAGAAAAGGCACCACCACTTCATCACAAATGAAAACTTTCTTTCTCTCATAGATGCCGAACAGTGTGAACGTGTGGAACACCAGCGCTTACTTCCCCGTGTAAGCCACTGTCACCGAAGGACCGAATTACCACTGTTTCGCACTTCCTGCAAATTTCGAAGTTTAAAACAGCAGTTATTTGTTTTTGTAACAAATTTGTAACATGAACCATGAACTTAAGCGTATTCACCATGTGTATTGTACTGCAGTGGATACAACTCCAGAGAGAACATCGCGCCCTAACGCTTGGACAGCAGATAGCCCTAGGTGAACTTAAAAGTGCAGCCGTGCCATTGTCGTTAGCTTCAATATTGTACTTTAACAGCCCTGTTGACATGGGAAGGTTGGTGTGAAGAAGAAATCGTTATGATTACGTCACCTTCATTGAATTAGGAGAAACTCATCGTCGTTTTCCTGCAGTGTTTGCTTTATTGTTGTGTTGTTCGAGTGTTTGATTGCCGCTTATTATGTCGCAAACACACAAGCAATGCACGTGCCTTGGTTATTGATTATGATTGCGTTTCCCCTTACGGCAACGAGAACTCAATAAGTAAAAAAAAAGTAATAAGAACAGTTTCCCGTAATTTGTGATGTGTTGTGGACATAGATGGAAAATGGGCAGTCAACCGTGGTACTGAGATTTATGCGGCCGGTATATTATGGCAAAAAAAGGAAGAAAATATGGCTTGCTGAAGCCCGAGATTCGCTTACGGAAGGGTCACAGCTAGCTCGCAAGGGACGTATATAATTGCATTACTAACTTGGTAAAGTCGTTATATTGTAACGAACGTGCTTCTTGCTTGTTCACAGGAGCACTGATGCCGCCTGCGGTCAGCAAAACAACGATGCAGGCTGTGTGTGTATGTATGTCGACGCTCAGTGTAGATAAATAGCAAAGAAAAGAAACATAACAGTACATATCCCGTTAAAGAACAATTAAAAAGGAAGTTTTATTTTATGAAACTAATGGAGGAGTATGAGCAAGTTGGCGGGGTATTCTACATGAAAGCTGTTATAATGAAATTCTGTTATGCAGAAGATGGTCCTTTACGAGAATTTGCTTTCTTGGGTGCAGAGCAATTTGTGCATGCTATAATCTTGGTGTGTGGCGATGAACTTCCTGTGAAGAACGTAGCCCATAGCAAACGCACCTGAACGGCGAAATCACTACGGCTTCTTCACACCGTATTTGAAATATACTCCCGTGACTATTGTCTGCGTCTTTATCTCTGAAGGACCGCCACGTATGGTAGCTGGCTTCGATCTCATTTTGCGCATTCATAACTTTAATGCGAATTAAGGAGGATATGGTTTGGCATATGGTTGACACATATGCTGCTTGGTATGAACAGAATATTCACCGTAATATATCTGGCTCAGTGGGCCAATTGAATTCGGACTTGCTTCAGGCGCACTTCTCGGTAGAGTTTGACCTGTTCAAGTGTCCAATTCATAGAAAACAAAAAAAAATGAGGGAGACAGATATCACACCAAGATGTTAAAACACATAATATTTAAAAGTAAAAAATTTACTGAAGCTCCAATGACAAACGTGAATTTGGCAAGAGACAATGGCAATGTTCTATCCTTAATGTTTTTTGTTATAGCAATACCAAGGTGACAGAAGCAAAAAAACACATACGTAATTGTTCTTCGGAGAGAATATTTCACGTGTATGCAGTAAAAATGTGGCTTAGAATATTATTTTGTTTTTCTACAAAAACTCCATGCACAACTAAAGCGATTTATGCGCACACTTTAAAAAAGTCCTGGTACACTTTTTTGAGCATGGTCAGTAAACGCCACCGATTTGTAGCCGTGGCTCCAGAGACCACACAAGCCAAATATTCGCAGCGCTTGGCCTAGAATTCACAGTAAACTCTCAAAGTCAACAAAAAATTCCTTTCTCTCCTCTCGACAAATGACACCACAAGCTAAAATCACTCTTCACAGCCATTGAATCAGCCATTGTGTGATTTAAGCATGTCGCGCTCGATCCTTACTGAGGTCACCCTAGGAGGCGGTGATTCTACACAAATCGGTGTGGTTACAAAACGCAGAAACACCCTGTCGAGCACTCGCGCTCACAGTGTGAGGGACGTGTCTCGTACTCAGAGATTAGGAAAAGTTGCCGTCTTCTTCTGTGGAGGCAAACAAGCTAAACCATCAATCAGACGCGTATAAATTGCGCATTGAAAACAGGTTCGCGACGAGCTGACGTTTGTCTGCATAGCATCAACGCAAACAGTTAAAAAACAGAGGAAGTTTGGTGAAAAAAGGATCACACAGTAGACCTAAACGCACAAGACGAGGTTCACCGTTCACGAAGAGAGGCGACCACGACGTCTGGGAAACAAAGTGCCATCGAGAATGATGCTTTGTGAGAGATTACGAAAGGAAAAGCATACGTAAAATGGAATAGACATAAAAGCCATGTTTTCTGCAAGTGAAACATAGAAGGAAACAAAATCAAGCGATTGAATATATTTGATAAGCGCACCTGACTTGGCTCGAGAAAACACTTACAAGGAAACAATGGAAGAAAGCAAGAGAAACCCTAGGCGTTCTGGCAACAGCCCAAGCAAAGACTGAGTTTGGTCCTAGTAGTGACGCCATGTAGCAGTGATCATTTGTCGATTGACTACCAGCGCATTGAATGTTTAAACAACCTACCGACCGACCGACCGACCGACCGACCGACCGACGGACCGACCAACTGACCGACCGACCGACCGTACGACCGGCCGATCGATCGACCAACTGACCATCCGACCACCCAACCAACCGACTTCTTCACCACTTATTTTTTGTTGATGCTCCTATAGATACTTCGGAAATTTTTGTTGTTCTGCCCATTTTGCGTTTGCTTTCTTTAGTAGCACCGCAGAGCTATTGTAAATAATGGGCATATTTGCAGAAACATCGCGCTCTCAAGTCTGCACTCTCAAGATCCCTCCTTTGACTTTCCGCTGCAGCTGCGAATCTCTTTGAGCATAGAGAAACTCTCCTCAGCCCATTAGCGTTGGTATGAAACACATCTGGGCTTCTTTTTAAATTTCACCACCCTCTTTCAAGAGTCGCGTCTGTTCTGCTTCCGGTTCGTGGGTACGCGTTAATGGTTCGTCGCCGTTGGTCCGTGGAACCCATGAGAATTTTAGTAAAAGGCGCGGGCTGTTCTTTTTTATTATGGTTGAGTGCTCTCGCACAACTGATTGTTTTGGTTGAAAGCATAAACTGAATCCCGCGGTCTTGATGCAGGGCCGGCTTGAAAGTGTTCCATGGCGACTTACACATTGTGTATTCTTTTTGCGCTCTACAATGAAACAAAAACGGCGAACAAAGAACAAAATGGGACAACACAAGCGCGAAAATGGATCACGCTTGTGTTGTGTCGTTTTGCTTTTCGTCAATTTTTCTTCATTGTTGCATAAAGTAGCCAGCTGGGCATGGTGGTGTGGTGGCAGTGCTTAGAAGAGGAAGAAGGCACGTAATTTCTGCAGCCCTGTAGAGGCATGGCGCAGTGGCTACCTGGTTAACCACCCTGCCTTCTCTCTTCTTGTTCTTCTTCCTCCTTCTCCTCCTACCCAGGCTCTTCTGGCATACGCATTACTGTTTGCAGCATAGATGTTTAAGCCGGTCCTAATCTGTTCAACGCGAACCAAAAAAAACTCCGCACCATGATGACATAAGAGACTGTTGGCTAGCAGCTGGTTGCACAACTGTGGGCCTCCTTAGCTAACCCATGCACGGCTCCGCCACCTGCTTAGACACTGCGCCCAACTACGCGATCACGGCAGACAGGACGTCATGCTAAACCACGCATGCACTTCTTCGTGGTGTATAAACTTGGCGCGTGGAGGTCATGCGTGGTATCAGAAGCAGACGTTGGGAGACCAAAGAAGGTTCGCACAGTCGATGAGGAAGCCGCTTACTGGGAGTCGCAGTGTCCTGACAGGGATCTAAAATGTTGGACTCGGCTCATTTAGCGTCGCCCATGTCGTACTACGACCGAAAATGTAAGAAGCGTGGCGTCGACTGAAACTTGGCATCACTTGGCACTACTTCTTATAAAGTTTCATTGCTTCGAACGACTAGGATTAGCTAGGAACTGATTCGTTGTGCTACAAGCCTTGCGCCACTAGAGCAAGGTACTTGAGGCCTTCTTTTTTCTGTTTGAGATAGCTAACATAACTTCTATAATTCTAGCCACCAGAAAAAAAAATAATGTCGACCTATCTTCTTTTTATTGACCTTCGCCATCCATAGTTGTGGATGGTGAAATCCGGGAAAACCTAGAGTTTATTACTACATAGATTTACGTTAACTGAGTAGTGAGAACTTCTAGATTTTCCCGTACTCGAACCACCATGCGATAATAGTGCACGCCATAGTGGAGGACTTCAAAAACTTCTACCACCCGGGTTCCTGAACGCGCAGCTAATTCGAAGTAAACCGCTTTTAGCATTCCTCCTCCACTTATGGCTCATTACATTGAGAGAACAGGAGTAGAGGGGCGGGGCACTTAGGAGGGGGGGGAGGGGGCAGAGCACCGAGAGCAGGGCCACTCAACCTGCCACTGGAATGCTCCGCGCTTTCGGAGGGCAGGTGAGAAGGTGACGAGTAGGGAGACCATGTTACTGAAACATTCCAAGCCCCGGCATATTCTTTGTGGGGCAGCAGCAAAATACGCAGGAAATCAGTCAGCCACATATTCTTTATTATCCTAATACCTGGTATGATTGTGCAATGACTCATTCAATCCCAGCCACGGTGTTCTAGTGACTAAGGTACTCGGCTGCTGACCGGCATGTCGCGGGATCAAATCTCGGCTGTGGCGGCTGCATTTTCGATGGAGGCGGAAACGCTGTTAGGCCCGTGTACTCAGATTTGGGTGCACGGTAAATAACGACGCCAGGTGGTCGAAATTTCCGGAGCCCTCCATTAAGGCGTATTTTATACATATGGTGGTTTTGGGACGCTAAACCCCACAAATCATCAATCAATTACTCATTCGGCAAACGTCCAGCTCTCATCGTAGCCATCCGTTACAGTGGTGTCAAACTACCCATGGTGGCTACTGTTGCCTCCGCACTCACAGGCTGAATAAAAATTTGGAGGCTGTGACGTTCAAGGACCACGTGAATTGTCGTACTGCATCTGTTCCGCTTTTCTGGTGAGAGCAATGCAAACTGCTCCTGGATGCTCTCGGCGCACCAAAAGCACTCTCGCTCTACCAATGGATGACAGTGCTCCTGCCCCTGTTCGACCACTGAAACAAGCTGGCTCTGAAGAGAGCACGTTAAGCGTGCTTTTGAGTGCTGCTGCTCTCCCAATAGAATTCGCTATTAAATGTCATCACCGTGAGATGAACCGAACTCGAGTTTTTCTGGTTAGTATTCAAACACAATAAACACTTTTTTGTCTTGGTAGCCGTGTTACCAATACAAAACTTTAAACTCTGGGATTCGAACAGATGCCGAAAATATGAAATATGAATTATGAACGCCTCTCTTAATTATATTCCTCGGGTGTCCCTGCCTTTTTTCAGATCGGCTGATCGCGAATGGTTACTACTGGCTCTAAATGTTCACGGCTAGAAATATTTGAAATGAAGTCTAACGTTAATTGCGAAAAAAATGGGAGATTACAAACTTTGCTTTTCTAAGGGGAGCATTATAAAATATTTACGATCATGTCTTACGCCTGGCTTTAGGCCAGGCCTCTGTACGCAGGATGCTATGAAAATCATTAAGTGTCAAATTTTAGATAATCATACCAGAGACACCAGGGCGATCCTAGGCTTGGATTTAAAAAAAGCGTTTGATAATGTCCGCCATGATTCTATTTTAGATGCGATCTCAAGTCTCAACCTAGGTTCCTCATTTCATGCGTTTGTCAGATCCTTCCTGTGTGGTCGAAAAGCCATACTTAAAGTTGGAGATCTAGAATCGGATGTGCAAGCGCTGGGAAATAGGGGCACCCCGCAGGGATCTGTTCTATCACCCTTACTTTTTAACATCGTCATGGCTGGTCTCTCGAGGCAGCTTTCTGGAATTTCAGATGTTGGTCATACAATTTATGCCGATGATATCACCATTTGGTGTAGAGGAGGAAGTGATGGCACTGTAGAGGCGGCCCTGCAAGAGGCCATCGACACTACCGAGAGTTTTCTGGAAGACACAGGCCTTTCTTGCTCTCCAGAAAAGTCTGAGCTTCTCCTCTATAAACCGGTCAGGAGGGGCCGTCGACCGCGAGGCTGGGTGCCGCCCCTAGAA
The DNA here is from genome assembly GCF_043290135.1 of Rhipicephalus microplus. Classification (NCBI taxonomy): domain Eukaryota; kingdom Metazoa; phylum Arthropoda; class Arachnida; order Ixodida; family Ixodidae; genus Rhipicephalus; species Rhipicephalus microplus. The sequence continues at coordinate 122,072,474 of NC_134703.1, forward strand.
AATGACATCCACTTACGTACCAAAAGTGGACGATCAATCCCCAAAGTCGCTTCCATTCGGATCTTAGGTATGACGCTAGAAGCAACGGGCACCAACACCATCACGATTAAAAGGTTGGAAAAAAAGACAGACAGTGTTATTAGGCTCATAAGACGGGTGGCTAACCGAAGGACAGGACTATCAGAGGACAACTTGGTCAGGCTTATACATGCTTTTCTGCTGTGTCATTTTGCATATGTGGCGGCAATGCATGTCTGGAAGAGAATGGAAAGGGACAAGCTTAATGCAATGATCAGGAGAGCTGTAAAGAATGCCCTTGGGCTCCCCAACTACACCCACACCAATCGTCTCCTGCAGTTGGGAATTCATAATACATTGGAGGAAATTGCGGAAGCACAAGAAAGAACACAGGTAATTAGGCTGTCTGGCTCAAAAGCGGGGAGGATGATTCTCGCAGAAATGGGTATTCCACCAGCTCAGATTGAGGCTCTGTACCAAGGGTTGACGAGGGATCAGAAGGAAAACATCATTGTCTCGCCTGCCCCGCGGAACATGCATCCCCAACGTAATGTTGGAAGGAGGAGAGCGCGCGCTCGGGCCCTTCTTCGCCAAGTTGCGGATCTTGACGGGGGGGCCTGTTTCGTAGACGCGGCGCAATATGATGGCCAGAGAGACCGATTCACGGTAGTGGCAATCAACCACAAAGGCATTACAATTAATGCGGCGTCGGTATGCGCCAGAACTGCCAATGCAGCTGAGCAGGTTGCCATCGCCTTGGCTCTTTTAGATCAGCATAATGAACACATATTTAGCGATTCTAGAGCTGCCATTCGTGCCTTCAGTGTTGGAGCTGTGTGCAAAGAGGCCAAAAACATACTCGGTGATAAGTTGCTTACAACCCATACCATTACATGGTTCCCAGCTCATATGGGAAACATGGACGGAGGGATCATAAATCTCAATGAGTTGGCCCACTCCAGGGCGCGAGGGTTAGCTGTCCGCGGCCATGGAGGACCTTTAGGTCGAACTGGAGATTTCGTAAACAGGGACCCGCCAACTACATATAATGAAATAACCCAACATTTCGCTATGGATAGGAGAATCTTTCCACCTCCACATGCGAAGCTAAATAGAGCGCAGGCGCTTACATTGCGATTACTTCAAACAGAAACGTACCCTAACCCTGCCTTTCTTCACAAGCTTTATCCTGATGTTTATTTAACCAACTCGTGTACAAAATGTGGCGGTTTAGCCACCTTACACCACATGCTCTGGGAGTGCCCTTCGGTACGTGGCACCGATACAGCATCGTCCAGAAAGTGGGACTCCGCTCTCCGGAGTCCAGACATAACATCGCAACTTTGGGCTGTCCAGAGGGCCCACGATGCGGCGCTAGGGCTCGGCCTTACTGTCCCATCGTGGGAGCGGCCCGCCGTGTGCTAGGGCGCACGCCTTCGGACTTGTCAATAAAGTTTTTCCAAACCAAACCAAACCATGTCTTACGCCATATTTGGATTTGGTATAACACATTATATTCAACGTTGTGAAGACATGCTGAACTTCTTATGGTAGATGCGTTCGCATAAAGAAATCGTTCACTGTTTTAAATTTGATCGTTTATGCTATATGTTATGCCATCGTGTTTGCGTAAGCTATCATCAGGATGAAGGACCACTGACTTTTCTAGCCCCTGCCACGCAATACTTCGGTTTGAGCGCGCTTTCTTCATCCTCTCTTGACTCCCCGAACATGCATACCCTGTCGCAATGCGACGATTAGTCTGACGTGGCATGCAGTAACGAGGATGGACCAGAAAAAAAGCGCCGATAGAGAGAAGTAGAGAGAGAAAGAAACAAACTGAAAACATTTATGGGAAAATTTTTTGACCAGGCAGAATTCGAATCCACGAAATAAGGAGGATAGAAGAAGGAGAGAAGCTAAAACAGCCAGAGTGTCGTCTACTTATAGGGAAGATCGATGGTGAAGGGAGTCCAGCATGTTGCACTCGCTCAATGGCCACCGGTAATCCCAATCTCTTGAACAAACTAGGCCGTGCCTCATTGTCTTTCATAACTGGACCTTTATATGTTACTCCAGAGCCCTGAGTAGGCCAGTTCAAGCCGCAAAGACTAACAGAACGCGCAACTTACTCGTCTCCACATAGCCTGGTACTGATGTGAGATAGTTTGTGATTCATTGCGCTCCCCACAAGATTCTTTCAGGGGCATTCACTAGACGAGTTAGGCCAGGTTTTCACCTTGATAAGTAATCCTCTACAGAAACACGAAAGTGTCAGCGGGATGCTAAGCTCTGGTTTTCAAAAAGCTTCGATATGTCGCATAATTAGACATACATACTTCAAGGAACGGCACAGCAAACGACCGGACGAGTAGGGAACAAGACGCTAATAGCGAGAATACATTACTTCAGCATTTCAAGAAGGAAGTGCCCTGTTTTCGCCTTGGGTAGGGCAAGGTAACGTAGTAGCTAATGGCCCAACATGGGGTCTAGTGATGATGCTTCTCGACTGCTTACCAGAAAGTGAATGAATGGAATCCCAGCTATGGTAGCCGCTTTTTTTTGATGAATGCAAAAATGTTTGAGCTTCGCGCACTTTGATATAGGCTCAAGTTATAGAACCTCAGGTTGTCCAAATATTCGAATCTCTTTCCTACAGCATTAAATTACAACAATCTGCTTACCAAAAAGATGATGTAAACTAACATGGACTAAAAAAAGAACAGCATGTATCACCGACCCCACTAGCGCTACATCAACTCACTACATCAGTCGCATTCAAAAATTGCTCAAATCAGAAAAGATTGTCGCCTGCCTATAAATGATGAGCTCTGTTCTGAACAACGCAGTGCATCCGGCTTCAATGACTGCTCTCCGCACAGACACAGTTCCTGGGGTGTGTGGAATCAACCACAACGCATCTTCTTGCCATGGCGAATGTGCTAATTAAAATGTTTGGTTTCTTACCAATGAAGAAAACGGTAACTGTTCTTACTGAGACACATAATACATTCGTGCTTCGTACTTATCTTGGAATGCATTCTAAAATTATTTGTACGTATTTTGTAGTGATTTACAAGGACAGACACCATAGGGACGTGACAGAAGAGGTAACCTGCTTATAACAATCGCTTCTGACAAACACAATACTTGGTGCATTATAAGCGTGGTTTCTTTTCAGAGCAAAACTATTTCTTAGCAACTCCCAAGCTGAGATCATAAGTATGTACCAGCAATCATATTCGCCATCGCATTGCAGCAGCCTGCAAACAAACAGCATATAGCTAATGCCTTCAGTGCACCGAACTTCAGAGAAGTCTGATTCAACTGCGTGTCTCATTTATTCCACTTATCTAGAGAGATGGTCTACTACAGCTTTTTCTCGACTAAGAGGAAAAGCGATAAATTATTTAAATGACCCTTAATGCTTAGTGACAAAGATCCGGACGACTGCTCTGAAGCCCTTTAAGAAACATACATTCTCACACATAACAAAGTATACCTCAAAACAGCTTAAAATGTTCGAAACAAAGGAAGCCTGAACGAGAACACACATGAGAAGAAGATGTTTAAAGAGAAGAAGGAGGAAAGGCCAGCCGTGAAAGTGAGTGTTCCTTCACTGGTATCCATCACGAGGGTAATAAGAAAGCTACGAGAAATATGGGGGATGTGGTCTAGATCACGGAAATAAGTGCATAGAGGCTCTTATATATGGTTCAATACAGCTCCAGTGGTGGTTCCAGAGAAGAATAAAGTACCGCAAACCTCGACTACCATTATCAGTCATAGGATCCCTGTGATGACAATTTAACAATTTTTCTATTACTGTGCAGAGGGTGCTGGATGAGGAAAATGACCCTAATGAAGAGTTTAATATACAGAGACGCTTACATTGCCTTAAGCACATTCAGTGTTCGTTAGTACTCGCTGTAGCATTTTTACTGCAGGAATTTATTCGACATAAGCAAGTCGGGGCTGCGAAGTGGTCTGATTCCTTGGAGAACGTGCTTTCTAAATGATTGAGCCAGCTTCCCGGCCAGCGTATTAATGAATGCATTCTAAATGAAGGACCTTACTTGTGTTCACCAACTCGATGAATATCAGCTGTGCTCCCGACGAGGTTCAACAGCTTATCAACAAGTCTGTTATTTTTGGCATAATAATAATACAACGTGTTGTTGGCCTAGTTGATTTGGTCTGAATAAATAGCAAGGACACAACCCAGACAGACAAAATTAAGAAAGGGGATAGGATAGGGCGTCAATTCTTATCCAGCCTATTCGCCCTCGGCACCCTATCCTGTCTCGTTCCTTGTTTTCGCCTGTGTGGGTCGAGTCCTTAATACTTTTTCAGCAATATATTATTAACAGTGGGCATTCCTGTTGTTTACGCTGACCTGTCAGTTTTTATTTTTATTTTGCGCAGTGAATATCACAGCAAACACCACATTTGACCATCAGGTGGTGAAAAACTTTATTCGTCAGAAGGCCAAAAAGTAAAATATTATTTTAAAAAATTAAAAGCAGCGTTATGGGCAGCCTTCAGCGTCGGCGTCCCGCAGCGTCGGAGACAAACAAGTGATGCTAGAAATAATCATCACTCGATGACGTCCGTCATTATATGACATCACGAAGACGTACAGACCAGCAAACTGTGACGTCACGTTAAGTAACAGTGCTTGGTCACATCATTTATACTATCGTAGTTTGGTCAAATATAGGCCAATTACGGAGGCAACGCATAACAAGAAGTGCCTCTGATCTTGGAGGCAGTGCAAATCATCACCGTGCCGAAAGCGTTCGAAAGGTGGCATCGCAGTGTCAATGCATCGAGTGAGACGAAAAAGAGCATGGCTTTTGTCTTCGAGTAGTTTTAAGTGAATGCGTAAGGATCCCCTGATTTTTTTTTTACCAGTTAGGCGATGACGAATGCGTCATGTGCCACGAGAGAGGAGGAGGCCGAGCATGCGTGCATCGCAGCGGGAGCGGGCCGTGAAGTGACGAGGCAAACTCCCACGAGCACGCGCAAGACCACCACCACTGGACGAAAAAAAGAAGAACGCATCCAGGAAGAAAGAGGTTCTGAGAGGCGACGCTCGGATCTGGCCTCGGCCCACATAAATCATTTCTTTAGCAGCTCGCTCTCGGATGGCCGCTGTGTGAACAAAGTGGGAGAGAAAGAGAGCGAATCAGCGTCTTTGGTTTCGACAACACAATGCAGCCCCCGTGATAAAAAGAAAGACGCTATTTGGCGGAGAGCAAACACAGTTGCGAGCGGATGCGGATGGAAAGACGAAAGGAGAAGCCCGAGCATGGAGCTCCGTTATCTGACAACTGCGGACGCCACCCCGGTGGAGATCCGTCATTCGTTGTTCCAGCGCGCTAGTCTGTTCTCCACGGCCGGTCCCGAATGGAGACCCCGACTTGGGCGTGAGATGGGAACAAGGAAAAGTTCTAAAGTTCTCTTGGCGGTGAAAAGAATGTTCTACTGCGTAACAACCGTTGCGGCACTGTGGCGATTATATGTGGGATGCGACATTGAAATAGGTTCCCTGGTGAAACCATCATCCTTCATTGGCACGTTTTCGTCTTTTCTGATAGGTTTGCGGGCGCATAAATCCTACATTTTAATGCACATTTAATCAGAAATGTTTGTTCTTATTCAACTGAGATGAAACGCCGATGTTTGAAAAAGTTAGAAGGTTATCTTTGGTTTTATTTCACGAATATCAGTAAGGAAGTTACACAAAAATGTCTCTGCATCGTCTAAAATTGGTTTACGAGGGCGTATGAACAATGAAAGCGCTGCCGGTTGAGCTGTAAAACGCGCTGTTAGTTCCCCTGTGTCTTTATCTTCACATGGGGATGTTCTCGCGCTATTATTTGGTCGTGCTATTATCACATTCACAACTAAATACCCCACCAACAAGCCTTAACTGGGTTCGGTCTACCTAAAGAGCCAGAAATTTCTATGTCGGTGCACATCACACATTGTTCACGGGATGCACCAATACATCCCTTCAGTGCATCCGTGTTGTGAGGTGTGCACTGCAGCCATGCTCTTCTCAAGCGCGCCCCTCCGGACCCGCAGTGAGATCTTGAACCACATATATACAGCCAAGTAAAGTGGAGTACCATGAAATATTTCCCGGTTCTGACCCTAGTATACACATTGTAAGGGTCCTTTGGCACTCAGCACCATACTTTGAAGGATTGTTTTTCCTATTGACGAGCGATGCATACGCGCTGTCGGAAACTGCCCTAAAGGGCCTGCCTGAAGGGAGGCGAACACCGAGTGACTCATTGTCAATGACACATAACGATAATGTATTTGCACGAGTATGCGATGCAGTATACTGTTAATGAAAACCGTGCAGGTCTATCACTGACGCGCGAAGCTCGACAATATCAGCGTTTGTTACGTAAAAACAGACGTCGCATATCCTATCCCTTCAACTCTGCGTCAGTCGCTCTGTGGCCTAAGTCAGAGTGACAGGTTGGATATGAATCGACAGTGAGGCAATTACTCGAAACGAAAACGGGGTGAACATTCCCAATAGTGTTAATGACCGTAGAACATCGCGATCAATCATAACTCCTAAACCACATGGAGCGCAAACCGCCAGGTTGTGAAATCATCACAAGCTCAAAAGAAAAAAAAAAAACTTGGGAAAGAGCAGGAGCTGCCGCAACTACCATATCTCGAAATACTGATGGGAGCAGAAGCTGGCCCCAGTTTCGTGTATCAAGTAATATATTTTCCTGTATACTACTGACACGACTCCGGTGACTTGACACGAAAGAGCACATAACTTGATAACCTTTCTTGTTCACCACTCATTTACCTCAAATACGAATGAGATTTTGACTGCTGATTTACAGTGACAAGAATTCTAAACGGCTTAAGAATGAAGAGTTTTTTTAATAGGAAAAGTGTTTTTGCAGTGAAGTGAATCATGACACGTGGTATCAATTAGCTAATTGTGATTCTGAATGCACCATGAGCAGTCGGCATGCTGAATACAAGCACTTCTTACACACTATACGCTAAATTAAACAAACTTCTGTAGACCAACTGATTAAACCTCCATCTGCTGCGCCATTATCTGGGCTTTTCTTTGCGAAATTTGTAAGGATATCTTTTCCAACTCAGGGATAAGTATTTTGTAAGCCAGCATGAGAAGGCGGTACACACGTTTGCTTCATGTTTGGATACAAATTTAGCAGTACCAGATAAATTATGCTTGCGTATGCATGTCAACTTAGCCTGTATTTCAATAGCTGAAGTGTAACCTATGGTAGTGTCTGTGGGCTTTAGGTTGGATAATACATGTGCCTTCCTGTATGTACGTGTAAGTGAGTCCAATCATTAGGGGTCCGGTACACCTGTATTAACCTGTAATGTCGGAGCCAGTATCCACAATAATTTCCTCTGTGCAGCCTACTGATATTGCAACGCCAGGAAGCTTTCGTCGCACAGATTGAATGGATGGCTTAGCACTCCTTTATAGAAGAGCCCTCCCACACTAAACCATATCCGTTTTGTTATGAACATACTGAGAAGAATTATTGCTCTCTAGTAGCAAAATTCTAGCAGTACAAATTTGTATTTCTTTTATCAACATGGATGTAGCAACTTTAATTGCAATAAAGTTTTTTAAACACAGTCACATCTATGTGTACTTTTAGAACAGCTCATGACTGACCAACCATACAGTATGCTCTGCTCTTAATTACTTTCTCCTTTGGAAGGTGAGGCGCAGTATCTTTTGTTACCCAGAATGAAAATTTTCTATTATTTGGGTCTCCTTGAATACTCGAAAACAGTTTTCGAAGCTCTCTCATACTAAGGTACCCGATACTCTCGACTATTTGTTTCTTTTCTGAGCAGACCTTTGTTGAGAGTGGTGATGCGAGAGTTTATCCTTGTCCCATAGCAGAGCGAACACTGCGCCGAATCATCAGCGTGTTTTCCTAAACAAGTACCCCATATGGCAGTACCAATTTGTGTTAATGTATTTTTTATACAAGTGGTGTATTGCGCATAACAAACTCTGGAGGAACACATGTGCGGACGATTTCAAGCTCTCATAATGTTGAATGTACTGCACTTTTTTTTAGGCATACATTCCGCAGTGAGCGTCTCCAACAATAATTCACTTTAGAAGACTGTAGAACCTTTAAACAGGCTTTCTTCAAGTGAACAGTGATTTCGTAGTAAGCATAAGAGCTCGAGAGGCTAATTACCAGAACTCACTAAGCAGCTCTTAACTAACATACCGCACATACTCTCACACAGAAATTCTAGCAAGTTATCTTCTGTGTTTCACACATAATTAACTGTAATGTTGTAGACATAATTGTAGCGAGTCCTGAGTATTGCACTACTGTCGACAAATGCGCTGTCCAGTTGCCGTAAAATGAACTCACTTCGAAAGCGCAGCGCAAAAACACGGGGAAAAGGAAGACAGTAGAGAGCCGTATTTTGGCGCTGCCCTTTCTAGGTGAGTACTATGAACCAGCTAGCCCAAACAAAAATACTTCTCGTTAAAATGTGCTCTAGTTGAAGTTGCTGTATGAATTAAAATGTTTTGCACATTGATGTATAAAGCCAACCGGAACTCCAAGACGCATCGCTCCTAACTTCTGCATCGAGCGTCTTTATATTGACGTCACTCTGATAATCCTTTCCCATGAGGATACGCACTGCTAACTCACCGGCTACAGCTTAAGTGGCAGTATACGCCAACGATGATAGTAGTGGTCATTAATTGGCCATAATTCTGAACTTCTGAATTTTTCCGGCGCCTTCTGTCAGCAGCAAAACTCAAAAATTAGAGTTGCGCTGTCTGCCACCTGTAGTGAGTATTTGCATGTACTTTGAAAAAAGTAATCCTCGGTATTAGCTCCATAATTTCACATGGTAGTATCGTCTTCACAACGCGGCTATTATACATTATTTGCGTCCCATTTGTTGTTTGAATTACGTGCGAATATCATTCATTTCTTTTCACGGCACGTTCAATACAAGTTTTCTTCAAGAAATATAATTTCATGGAAGCTCGTTTGGCTTATTTACCTAGTCCAATTGATTGAGATGTTTCACCACTCAAAACAAAAATAACGGAGAACACCAAGACGCAGAACTGCACTCACGTTACATTTCTCACGCCCACAATGGTAGCATTTGTTCATAGCCGAGCACTCGCCGAAATAAACGGTGGTCATCAGCCATAGAAAAAAAGTCACAGCTTTGCAGCAAAGGCGAAGCGATGAACACGATAACAACGAATTGGAAGGTCATGCGCAGAATGGCAAGCACATCGAAACGTGCCCCACATTTCTCACGCACAAATGACGCACGAAACGTACTCACAGGTACTGATTAACGCGAATGAGCGTCTCAGTTGTCACTTCGCTGTGTCTGAAAAGCGTGCTCTTTTTGCAAATGGAGGCTGTGCAACGATTGCAGTGACCTTTGTGCGCCCCGTAACTACAAGTTCCGGTGCAAGCATAATGCCAGCCAAGACGCATGATCCTCCCCACCGGGAGATAAGGGCGCGCTTGGGATCATCTACTCCCCTCCTCTCCGTGGACCAAAGTGCCCATGAGAGATGAGAGCCGCCGCATGCTCATTGCGCCATCTTGCTAACAATGCTGAAAACACTATATTACCCCCCCCCCCTCCCGAGCTACCCGCCAACATTGGTAAGTGGTAGATATAAATAGCTTGGCGTTCGAACGTTGAAGGAGGTACCCTTTGATCACTCAGTGGCTAACGCCTCGCATTCACGATGCGTAGATCCCACGTTCGAATATTTCAATGTAATGCCTACGCGGGCGATGAAATTCAGCTGAGAGTGCCCATATATATTTGCTATCACAGTAAAATGATTCCGAAATCGCAGTTGTCATGCCTAGAGCAGGCCCACAACAAGCGACGAAATCGAGGCGGTCCGTTCGATAGTAGTTATTCAACCTATTCAATGCAGGACAAAGCCAACGTGCGTGAAATATGACCCGTCTGAATGTGAGAGTACTGTGCGAACAAAGAAGTGCAGTAAGTCTATAAAAGGCACGAATAAGATAAAAGATGAATCGAGACAGATGTGCTCGCACGCTCTAGAATGCACAACACGCTTGGCGAACACGCGCGCACATGTACGCTCTCTCTCTGGAGAACATAAAAGTGGGAAAGGTGCAGGGTGGAAAATAAATGACTCGCCAGACAACGTTGAATTCTAAGAGTGGCCTATGAACTACGTAGTCTGATAGAAGCTGTTTTGCATATCGTAGCAGGAAAGGAACAGTGGAAATAGGCGTATGAGTAAAACAACAATGCAATTTAGGGGCGAAGACAAATGCATTTCGAGATGGGACTCTGAAGCTTCATTCTCAAACAGAGATCTCGCAAAGAAGCACAAAAGCTTTCGGCTTATTTCACACCTTACTTCTAAGGCAGAAGGAAGCGCTTTCATTGTGCGCTGGCGCGGGGGCCGTACGATTTGCGGAGAGGTACTCGTAGCATCTATACTTGTATGTTTTGTTGTTATTGTTGTTTTTTGCACGACCGCTTTTACCATCCCCATTTAGTTTGATTTTTCTTCGTTTGCTTGTATTCTAGAAATTTTTATTCTAAAGATTAGTGTTTATCTTGCTTCTTCGCAGCGCATATATTCAATGAGCATTCTCTGTTGCAGCTGAGCGATCGCAGGCGAAAACTTCATTCGCCTCCACTGTCTCTAATGCCCTGTGCCTACGTGTGGGTCATTTCAGGAACCAATTCGAAAGCTACAATTCAGAAAACGTCGCTGCCTTGTTGTGCGGAGTTTTACTTGAATATATGGATTATAACTTTTTTTACAAAATTGGCGCTGACGAGCGATATTAATTCGTAGCTTCGACTGATACAAACACCGACAGGAGTAATTGTTTGGAGGTTCTTAAAATGTTCTCAGTGAAATATTGAAATGTGAACCACGCAAATCAAGTGCGAATGAAGTTACAGCACAGTGTAGGATGTTCTGCCATTGATAATATCAGTCTGCTGTGTGCACATCGCTGATTTGCTAGCTCACTTGTTCCTATGCATTGACAGACACTTCTAATGTAGGCATTCGAGTCGAATATCTGAACGAATAAAGAAAGGTTCATATCCTGAGCAAACCATTCACGAAATAGGCACTGGATAAAAAGCAACAAAGTGGAAACTTTGTGTGTTTTGAAGAGAACTTTGTGCAAGAAAAAGTGCATGTCATCAGCAATTTGCTCTAGTAGTTGACGAAGAGTGCAGTCTGCATTGTAGGGGCCCCAGTTATCAGGCTTAATCTTCTTGCAATACAAAATGCGAGACCACGTGAGAAATAAATGCGCATTATATGTATTATGCCCTAATGATACTATATAACTAGGTAGTCACATTTTAATCTAAGTATTCACCCTGCACACACGTCCGGGCACGTACTGCAACTGAGGCTTCCTGTTATGAGCACTTTATAGTAGCCACGTCTTCGTGAAGTGCGTTGCCTGCACACTTCACTTTTTCTTTCTTTTTTTTTCGGCTGCACCAAAGGCATTTGAAAACCATAATTTCATCTTTATACGACAGGTACCGATGATGACATGTTTGAAACGAAACAGTGGTGCTGAAGACAAAAATACATCCTTTTATATTCCACTAGTGTGTGCAAATATAAACGTGAACGCTACTTCACATTGTTAACGATCTACTTCTGGGACATTTATTCTAGTTCCAATTTCTTGTTGACTGATGGCACTACTGGTGTTTCCAACGGTTTCAGTGAATCAAGCCCAATTTCCGTATAGCTGCTCACAACAGTTTGCACTTTCTGAAAAACCGAGTGGCACTGTGTCTAAAGCGTGGGGTAGGGTTTGCAAGGAATGAGCTATTGAGATTTTTTCACCAGCGCCTAGCGAGATTCATAACGTCACATTGAGCTCTATCTGGGGATCCGTAAATAGCTGTACGCCCCATATACTGTTCTAAGCCACCGTTCAAGGCGTGGCGTCGTTGCGTTTTGTGGCACTTTCTGCGAGAATCGACCGCAAACATGGTAACAAACTCAGCAGAAAGTAATTGATTCTTATTATCATTCATCAACTGTTTAATGGCGATTATGTGCACGCAGAAACTGAATATTAACTAAAGTGATACAAGCGCATCACTAAGAAAGAAAGCGAGCAAGAAGAAAAAAGTTGACGAAAACATATAAAAAGTTGATGAAAAAATACTGACGAGAAACACACCACGTGGAGAGTTTCTGCGTTTTTTTTACTATTTTCCAACCTTTCCACAGAGGGAAGTAATGCTGAGTTCAACAAAAACTGCAGAAAAATACCCCGCTTCCTATTTTTCTATTGTTTACTACCTAACATAAAGAAGAAAACAAATCTCGATGTAGCAATCTGGCATTTATGTTCGTTTCGGGCGACCTTATGGAGAGCTATATGCATCCTGATGTCACAGAACGAGCGCTAAAAATGGGCGCGCTGCCAAATTCTTGTGATAACGCGCGAAAGAGACGCCGCGAGGTCAAAAGAAAAAAAAAACAAACATCCAAGGCTCCCCGGGGCGCGCGCTCTCCTCTCGGAAGCGTGGCTTCGCCGACGAACCTCCTCACCCCACAACGGCGGCCTAGCAAGCGCTGGAAAGTTCCAGAAGGAAATAGGCGTGGTCAGACCGAGTTGAGTCATCAACGCGGAGGGCATTCGAACCGTCTCGCCTCTCCCCAGCCTTCGCTGCGTATCGCGCCGACGAAATGACGAGAACCTTCTGGAATCTCGCGCAGAAGGTATTTAACCGAGCAGCGGAGACGAGAGATCAGGATAAGACTGAAGTTAGCGCCAGAGCGCGTAGGGTATACCGCCGTGTAGTCGGCGAAGGTTTTGTCCGTAGAGACAAAGCGGGAGAAGAAGATGATTTCCACCCTAGGGGTGACGACTCGAGCTACAGGCAAGAGTGTGTGTTTACCGCTATCGAGCGAAGACGCGTGGCGACAGCTGCGTGTGTGAAGCCGACGTGTTCGGGCGAAGAAGTTCGAAGCTTGGAGAGTGGCCAATTGAAGACGCGAAGTTTCCTGGAAGATAAACTTCAGGGGCAGCGGAACGACAACAACGCTGGACTTTGAGTGAGTGATTCTCGGAAGAGTATCATCCCGACTTTTGTTCCAAGAACTTTGGACTGGATAGGTTTTCTATCTCTTTAGTCTTTAAGTGTCTTGGTTGTTCAATGCATGCGACTGCATTGTAGTGCGTATCGTTGTCTGTGTCCGTTGTTTTGAGTGCGGCTGATTGTACTGTGTAGTACGTCGTTTGATTGGTGACGTATTGTATGTAACTATTGTGGAGTGTGCATTCTTGTGTATTGTTTTCGATCTGCCATTTTTGAGAATATAATATTTGTTTTGTTTATCAACTCTCGGCTCTGACTAGTTCTTTGGGCCACAGCCGGCGTCCGCTGGCGCGCCAAAACGGACCACTTCTAAATTGACCATGCTTTCGTGGTGCGGTTCGGGGGGCTGATACTTCGGCCCTTGGAATTAGCCCGGCGATAGCCTCCCTAATTAACGGGACCGGTGTGACACCTGAGTAGAAGGGAACGCATTTCCGAATACCGCACAATGGCGACCAGTTGTGATAAATCTCATATTTTCTACTTTCATCTTCCAGTATAACGCTTTAGTCCGTTTTCGAACAAATCAAGTCGGTCAAGTCGAGGCATTCATGTTCCTGAAAACCCATTTCTGACAGCAGTAGTGCACACGTCTGTACTTTCTGTTGCGTATTGGCAAGCCTTTATTGTTCATTTACTTTTTATTGTCGTAAAGACAACAGCAGCTGTGAGGATCTTTCCTTACTTTTTAACTTGTGAGCTGCAAGAAATCAATCAAAAAAAGATAAATTAGCTTTTTCTGTCTTTCTTTTTTTTTCATTTCCTTGTTGGCGCTAAAAGGTGTTTTACGGCACAGTAAAGGCTTTGAAGCATTAAATAGCGATGCGAAAAAAAATTTTGCAAGCACTCTTTCGAACAGGCTGACATAAGCTGGAGGGGAGTATTAGCAAAGCTTTTGTAAACCCTCACATGTGCAAAGAAAAACAAATGGGCAAATCCTAAGTACAGTGGCAATCGATGGTATGCGAAGCACGAATGAGGAAGGTTGATATGTAACAATAAAATCAGCATAATATAAGGAGGTGGAGGTAAATGATGCCGTACATGACTTCCGTGTCATGATTGTTATGTTTAGATGTGTCGTTTACCTTCGTCATCTATTCACGTCACGGGATACCAAATTTAATATATGTGGACCTAGAGAAACGGCCACGAGCACGCTATGAGCGTGGTATGCTGTAATGTGCTTATATAACACGCAAGTCAGCATTATCATGTTTGCACCAGTCATATACTTTCGTCGTCCATTGACGTCACGCAACCCCGAATTTAGTATATGTGGAGTTATCAAAACGGCCGCGAGCGCATCATGAGTTTGGCATGTAGTCATGTTGTTACATTACAATCACGTCATGATTATCATGAGTGGATGTCATTTACCTATGTCATCCGTTTGCGTCGCATAATACCGAATTTCGGTGCATGTGAAACTAGTGAAACGGCCGCGAGCGCATCATGAGCGTAGCATGTAGTCATGTTGTTACATGGCACGCATATCATGTTTATCATGTTTGCACCAGTATCATACCTGTGTCATCCATGCACGTCCAGTAATACCGAATTAGGTATAAGTGAAGCTAGCGAAACGGCCGCCAGCGCATCATGGGCGTAGCATGTAGTCATGTTTACATGACACGCCTCTCATTATTATCATGTTTGCACCAGTCACATACCTTCGTGATCCTTTCACGTACCGTAATACCAAATTTGGTATATGTGACGCTAGCGAAATGGGTGCGAGCGCATCATAAGCGTGGCATATATTCATGTTGTTACATGACACGCATGTCATGATTTTCATATTAAGGTCGGTCGCTTGTGTTCGGCATGCAATCATGTCATACTATACCAGTTTTGAAACATTCCATGTGAGCGAAACCACCGCAAGAGCTGCAGGACCATGAAATATAAATTATGACATTCATGACTTACATGTCATGCTTTTCATGTTATGACAAGTCAAATATGTTCTTCATACAGTCATGTTATGCCATACCAAGTTTGGTATCAATACCATTATTGAGAAGTCGTACGCGGCTGGATAGATAGATAGATAGATAGATAGATAGATAGATAGATAGATAGATAGATAGATAGATAGATAGATAGATAGATAGATAGATAGATAGATAGATAGATAGATAGACAGACAGACAGACAGACAGACAGACAGACAGACAGACAGACAGACAGACAGACAGACAGATAGATAGATAGATAGATAGATAGATAGATAGATAGATAGATAGATAGATAGATAGATAGATAGATAGATAGATAGACAGACAGACAGACAGACAGACAGACAGACAGACAGACAGACAGATAGATAGATAGATAGATAGATAGATAGATAGATAGATAGATAGATAGATAGATAGATAGATAGATAGATAGATAGATAGATAGATAGATAGATAGATAGATAGATAGATAGATAGATAGATAGACAGACAGACAGACAGACAGACAGACAGACAGACAGACAGACAGACAGACAGATAGATAGATAGATAGATAGATAGATAGATAGATAGATAGATAGATAGATAGATAGATAGATAGATAGATAGATAGATAGATAGATAGATAGATAGATACGCTCAAAGTCACCGCAGTTCGCTAAGAAATGCTTCGCATTTAAAAAAGAGACAAAGTACTATTTCGCCACCGAATAAATAAATATTTCTACAGGGTGCGTTGGAAATATTGCTATAGTTTTCTTTTTGAACAAACCTTATGGCAGTAACCGTGACGTTGTATGATAATTTCGTGCCACAACCGCTAATATGGGGTCGTCATCCAAATCACGCCATTACAGCCAGTACCCTTTATATAAGAATAAAAAATAATTTTCCGTAACAATGTTGCGTGAACTCTTTCACACACCTAATTTTCACCTTGATGCCAGAGATGTTCATTAAAAGCATCATTTTCTTTGTTCATGAATGTTTCGATACCATAAATGTGAAGACAGAAAAAATGTTTTCAAGTGTCAGTAGGAGACGGTCCAGGTTACGAACCTAAAACTCCAAGTCACCACAGTGAGGTTTAGAGAAAAAAAAAGATACAAAAGAGAATTAAATGAATAAATACATAAATATAAAACAAAGAAGAGGCAAAGGAAAGGCACAAAAATAACAGCCATAAGAGAAGGGCAACAAGAACAAGAACAAGAAAAGTAACACGTGACGCATGCAGACGCCGAGTTTCACGCGCCTGATTTTCACGATAGATCAGGTGCTCCGTCATTTGAAGTCAAGTTGCTAGACACATAAAAAACTAGGGGACCCTAAAGCTTCGCCTTTAGGGCTGGAACGCGATAACAATATCCAGTTCATAGTGCGCACTTCAAACACTTGGTGCTTAAAACGGTTGCGAAATTGCTATGTACCCACTACGTGGCCTCTAGGTATTAGGTGCAGGTTTGTAAAGCATTAGGTTTGTAAAGCATTAAAGTTACTTTCGCTGGATTTCCAGACCGAGGAAGTTCTTTTCACTGCTATCACAAGGAAAGACGTGGCCGTGTCATAAAACGTCCTCTTGCCACGCAAACGACCCGAATTCGATCTCCACTCGGATGCAAACGACCATGGTTCGGTCCCCACTTTGTTCCAGGATTTTCGTATCGTTTACTTTGTTTTCATCGTTCTCAATTTCTAGCGCACGCATAAATTGATAGTTTATCGCTCACAACCAACGAAGCCAACGCCGAAAATTTTGGAGAACTTGCTCTTTAACGCTATCGCGTTGTGTTTAGAGACATTTATTCTCAAGAACAGTGAACATCAAGTACAATCCAACACGACATCGCGATGGAGCACAACATACACAGACACACCGAAAATTATTAGAAAATTATGTTTACATATGTACATTACATGGTAAACGAAGAACACACAATTGAAACGTAAAGATCTAGTTGTGAGGTATTCACATAGTAATTACAAAGTATTTGTGCGAGTACTCGACAAACATTAACCTACCAAAACCAGGCAGGCCTGAACGCAAGCTTTACACGTCTCTCGCATACGAACACAAAAGGGCAGGACCAGTGTGGCAGGAATTCCTCCTCACCGAGAATTAAAATAAAGAAGAGTTCCTCCGACAAAACAGATAGTACTGCAGCCGCTCCAAAATCGGGAAGAGAGTGCGATGGCGTCGACCTGCTTCAACCGCCTGACAGTGATTGCGCCAAAGACAGTAGGCACCAGCAACATTGAGAAGGCAGGCGAAGCGGTCTCGAGAACAACGTTCAGAAGAAACAAAGCGATTTACTCCGAGGCCGCAAAATCCAGTATTCACGACCCTCCAGAAAACACGAGCCGCAACGCATTGTCTCAAAACATGCTTATTTGTTTCCCGTACGGAGCAGTTCAGGCATGTTGCTGGCTGTACCATTCTCCACCTCTCGAGGTGCTCAAAGGTAGGAAAAAGACGCCTCCTCAGCCACCACATAAACTCCAGGAGGTGGCCAGGCAGATATGATGCTGTCAGCGCGCTCCAAGGCACACGAATAGAGCGGGTGCGGCGTGCCAGAAAAACTAACGGGAGAAACAAAGCGGCTGTTGTGTCAACGACATGATTGTCCAATACATCTGCCCCGGGGCAAATCGACTGAATATGACGAAAAAAACGCGACAGTTGTTGCATATAACGAGGGAAGTGTTACTGATTGTGGGCCCCGATTAAGGTGTACATTATGCATTAAATACAGAAGGTGAGTGCCTAACAAACAATATGCCAGAGTTTGCGCGGGGCATTCCTCTCCTTGTACGAGGTGCAACAAGAAGCCCAGGGCCAGTAGCTGGCAGCGTATTGACACCGAAAGGTAAGCAAACCCTGTTACTGTAACTGTAACCCTGTAACTGTAACTTACAAAGCCCGATTGTAAGATGTTTTTATGAACTATCACTCTAAAAAAACGTACATGCTTGTTCAGCCTAGTGCGCAGGTGTATCGTGCGTATCAAAGCAATGGTCCATGAAGCACTGCAGACAAAAAAAGTCTAGTGTTTAACTTAAAGGCTTTTTATATCTTTAAAGCTATACAAGACAGAGCATGGCGCTCTAACAATAGCCACAAATGCAAAAAATCATTTCTAAAACCATATATTTTGTCAGGTTTAACGTCTCTAAACCACCATATGATTATGGGAGATGCCACAGTGGAAGGCTCCGGAAATTTCAACTATCTGGGGTTCTTTAACGTGCAACCAAATCTGAACACACAGGCATACAACAGTTCCGCCTCGGTCGAAAATGCAGCTGCCGCCGCCCCGATTTCATCCTGCGACCCTCGAGTCAGGAGCCGCGTGCCCAAATAAAGATTCCAGTCACACCAGTGCGAACTCTAATTCTTATAGTTACTGCCTGTAAAATTTAACGTTGCTGCTACAGGTTCTTCTGCATTGGTAAGAAAAACAAAAAGAAATTGTTGATGCTGCGTTGTAAAAGAACTAGAAAGCATCCAGCTTTGTTTTGCAGATACACCTATGACAAAATCACTGAAAGTTGTTCTCACCAGTAAGAAGCTGTTCGTAAAGCAAAGAAGTCTTTAGAGGCAATGGAATAACCGAATTCTAATGTTTTAAAATCTGCGTCAACCACAACAAGATATCATGCAAAGTTTGAGAACTAATAATGAAGACTCAGCAAATAAAGCAAGCAACCGATGCGCGTCATTATGAGCCCGAACCAACATTTTTAAAGCAATACATTTATCATGCATTCTTCGCGCACCTTTTCCAGTTGTATTCATGTATTCATGCTCAAGGCTCACTAAATGGCTAGGATGTTTGTTGTTGTTTTTTTGCCAAGCACCTAAAGCACAAGACAAAGTAAACTCACGCCAGAGGCTTAGATTGCTGGAGCGCCTAAATACCTGACTTCATAAACGCTTTCTGTTCCTACTATTTTTAAAGCACATTAGGTGGGTGTCATTTGCACTCCTACCTCGGTGACTCACAGACAATCAAAAAGTCAAAGTGAAGCGATAGGCGACATTTCAGGGCTCGGATTGTGTGCCCTTGCGATTGAGCAAATTCGTTTCCTCTCTACCTACTGACGTACTTTTTCAGCCGCAGATGTGTGCCACAGGCCTTCATCCGTCTATTCATCCCGTTGCATTCCTCGCTTCCAGCTACCTAGCGTTTTCAAATGGTTCTTCTTAGGCACCAAGCAAACGAGCTCTGGAAGAGACGACCCTCTTTTCCTGGTGTCATCACCTCACGCACGCGACGCAGTACACCGCGCACGTGCGCATCCACGCGGAGATTTAAAATTAACGCCACGTGGCGTGACTCAATGGCGGGCGATGATTGCGTGCCTCCTAGCTCAAAGTAGGGGCTTGGTAAAGCACACACAGAGAGGGCAAGGACGTGAAAAGCCCCGAGGGGCAATGGTTCGATTCGTCTGCGCTGAGTGAACTCGCACGGGAGGGGACTTGGTGGTGTGCCGAGGAGTGCCCAGAACACGTGCGTGAAAGAAGTCGCGTGCACACGAGCTCAGGTCATGGATGACTCGTCTGATAAAAGCGAAAAAGGGTTGGTGTAGTTAGGAAGAGGGAAGGAGGGAGGCGGTAGAGAATCGGAACAGAAGCTGTGAAGCACACGGTTGCGTGCAAACGGCGAGATAAAATTAGGCGAGTTTCGGCCTTTGCCACTGGAAGTGTGAGAGAGAAGTGAGCGAAAAGGGAGTGTTCAGTAGAAGATGCCTAGGACACCGAACAATTGGTGAACCGAGCATTGAAAGGTTGATAGTGTGCTTGGTACCCTGTTTGTAATACATTCACGAATCGCATGTGAATCTTTCTATGTCACACCATTCTCAGCACGTTTTCGGAGGTTAATATGTAGTGCAATTTATCTTAAAGCTGCGGTATTCAACAGTAACGAAGAGCAAATTGTTACCAGACAATACAAAGTTCTGAAGAAATGGTTGTGCGCTCTGTGCAAGAATCTCATCGATAGAGTTTTTATGCGCATGCTGCTATGTACAGAAAATCAAAGCAAGCCTGACATTGTAACGGAATATAAAGACAAATGGAAATTGCGGTCAATGAACAAATATTGTTTCAACAAGAACGCACCCCATTGAAACCCTGTAATGCCCGCAAGCCCTTATGTCTTGATAAACATCGTGTGCAAACAAACTTTTACAATTCTTGTATAGTTGATTTTGGGGAAAAATTGAGTTAAATTTTATTTAACTGATAACTTCATTAGTATTATTTAAACTACTTACATAGTATATATGGTCACCTCACTTTAACTTCGTTATGCAGTGAAGTGAAGTGAAGTTTATCTCCTTTCATACAAATGAGGAAGCCGGGGCTAAAGGCTGGGGTGCCTGATAAAGGCGATGCAATATCGTTTTTTTTTATATAGCTTCAACAGCCATATTACCTTTTCTGGGGATTAACTTCAATATATCAGATATGATACACTGTGTATTACATGGTGCCACTGGTTTACCCAGTACTTTGCTATAGAAGGCATAACTGTACTATGATATATGGCTTTTCATGCAACAAGCGGGTTTCACATTCACTTTATTCAGAAATTTGCTCAAGATTCATGTTAACAAAACATCAAAAAGAACGCCTGCAAAATGAACGCTGCGAGTAATGAAGGAATGGTCCTTTTATGAAACACTTCAGCAACAGCACATTGTTTCGAGTGGAAAAGATAATTTTAAAGATGATAGCCTTTTTGGGGGACCTTCAACGCCAAAATTTTGGCCTGCCTGGCCGCCTGCCTGCCCGCCTGCCTGCCTGCCTGCCTGCCCGCCCATCCGTCCGTCCGTCCACGGTAACGTTGCCCCAAATGACACCAAAAGATACCCCAAACGGCCAACCCCATCTGCAGCGCTCAACTAATATTGGTCAAGTTTCCGCGTTCGTACTTCTGCGATTGTCAATCAAAGAGCAATTATTGCGCATATCTTAGGCGCCATAACAACACGTTGATGTCTTGTATGTGCGTCTTTATACTACAGAAGGCAAACACAAGTAATTTTAAGGACCTTAGCCACTAGACCCCCGAGACGGAGCTTTGTGAGTCTTGGAAAGCCTTGGCTTTGTGAGCCTTGAAAGTAGTGAGCCTTGGAAAAATAGTACTGATGACAACAATGAACGACACCCCATCAACATAAAAAAGTAGGCTGATTTCTTATGCGCTGCCACTGCAACACAATGAAAACACAAAGCATGGCTCTCTTTAAAATAGGTAGCACACATAAACATATACGACAAAATGAAATATACGAAAGTCATTGCCATTTCAAACAAAGAAAAATAAAACAAATGGACTTCCAGCGCAGAGCAGTGTAAGTCGTTTTTTTAAGAAAATGGCCCGCACTCAGATGACTGACGGTTTCTTATAACCTGCCCGCTGCCATCGAGGTACCCACCACTCTTTGAAGAGATTCCGTGACTCCGTAAACACGATATCTGGGACAAACCATTTTTATTTCTCCTTTGGGAATCATCGCAGCTGCAGAACCGGAGAACTGCCGCAATATGTAAGAAGAAGCCACTCTCTTGAAGCCTATATGGTGCCTGTATACCTTCTTCTATGTTTATACTGCACCAACTGTGCACTAAGATGGATGTCCTTCCTTTTTGTTTTCCTCTCGCTTTCTCACAGATTTTAATATTCTTCCCTGTGGCGTGCCCCGAGCTGAAAAGGTGACGTTTGACATCTTTTTGTTAGAACTGTTGATTCTCTCGTTAGTTTCCTTTTTGCTAGGAACTTTTTTTTTTCAGGACTGGGCCATCCGCAGTAGTATAGTGGAACCTCATATCCTGAACGGACAGGTCTCCCTAAGCTGCTTTCAGCATCTCACATTCCAGATTTCTTATCCTCACCATTCAGACGTTTCCTGCCGCCGCACTTGTGACAGCTAGGGCATACGAACGTGCTTATACATGTATACGACCAACAGCCTTGTGGCGCTCATTGCCGTATTTCCGCACTCGCCATCTGACCTTTATTTTTTTAAAAAAACTTATGTGATTCTCCGAATGGCCTCTTGTAGATTCGGGCTTCAAGTTTAAGTCTACAACCGCAAATGAGCGTTTTATATCCCTGCGCCTTACGTGACCAAATAAATGCTGTGACGACACGGGATGAGCGGCCGGATGTTGCACGTAGCAAGAGGCCATGAATCGCACCGAAGATCATCAGCGTAGAAGAAAGAACGGCCATACCTAAAGAGGATACAAGTATACGTAGTGCCTCACGATGCTGCAGCATGGAACGCTTCAGGTACACACCGTGTTTCCAGAATTGTGTTCAAAATCCCCCAACATCGGGAAAATGCAATTTTTCTTCACCACCCTCACATAAGCTTTTTGCTGTAAAAGTAGGCATCTTTATATGTGGAGACACTATTTATTAAAGTTAACATGACAAGATTTTTAATTTATTCAAAATTATTGGGTTTTGGTGATGAATATGAATAATTCCATTACTCCACAATAATTAATAGAAGTCACTTTCTTATATCATAACGCTCGCAATGCTTCATCGCATGAAGATCTTCCATTCTTCATTTTGACATACCCACTAAGCTTCACAAAATGCAGTTCAATTGACTGTCCCAAATGATGTCTTCAACTATCTCAATAATCTTAGTAGGCTACATTCGTGCCAGAGCTCTACGCCTTAAAACACTAGACATTGCTTGACAACATCAAATAAACCGCACCTATTTGCCGTCTGAACACGCCCTATACACGTATCTTCAATTTACAGGAGATTGCATTCTGACGTTACAAAACTGCGAAGCTAATTGCCAAGGAAATCATAACCTCCAGAGTTTTTTAACCGCTGCGCCAGCCGAACACCCGAAATTTAAACGCAGCGATTCTTTGTTAGTTTTATCTCAATAAACGAAGACGCAACACTCACTGTCTGAACGCCACCAAGTTATGATTCCATCACCATGCCTGGTGGACAGCACACTTTTCTCACTTCCAACTACGTTGAATATGAGATTCAGCGTAGCAACACTGAAAAAAAAAAGACAGTTGCCGACTGCAAAGCCTTCTTATATTTAGGTGTTGTTATGAAAAATTATCAAAACTCTCGACGAACAATCAGAGGATTGTTTTCTATTGAAAATAAGAAGGCCTATGGAAGCTTGTACGTTCATGATGACCGAAGAGATGAGCTGTTCGAAGGTCTTTATTCGTTCAAAGAATGGCTCAAAGCTATTTTATTCCAGACCTTGTGCGCCGCTTTGCAATGGCCTTCTTGACCGCGTTTTAGGGGCGAAGCTCCTTATGGCGTGGCTTGTGCGTCCCTCGTAGTACGTAACCACCAGTGGCACATACCCGAAATAGCGGTCCTTACAATGTCTGCTGGATGGGGGCACTTGTGTATGAGGAATACATGATGAAAAGATGTGAGATGGCTGTGCTTGGAGTTTTCTCTAGACATATGGATGGACGAACGGACTGACACACGCACGGACGGACAGGCAGAGGGGCGCAAGGACGGATGGACAGACAGAGGGATGGCCGCGAAAAGAGAAGGACGGACAGACAGACGAATGAACAAACGGACGGATGCACCAAGGATCACACAGATAGGCGGACGCAAGAACAAATGGACAGACAGACTGACGAACGCTGCGCCCCACCAATCATCATTCACTCCGTGGATATGCTGTGATTTTTTTATAGCGCAGCATTTCTCAGCGAAATTCAGCGACTTTGAGCGTATCTATCTATCTATCTATCTATCTATCTATCTATCTATCTATCTATCTATCTATCTATCTATCTATCTATCTATCTATCTATCTATCTATCTATCTATCTATCTAGCCGTCTACGACTTTTTGCTTTCCTGGCCGTTTCGATAATGGCATCGGTACCAAACTTTATATCCCATAACATGACTGCATAAAGAACATATTTGACGAATTATAACATGAAAACCATGATATGCCTGTCATGAATGCCATGATTTACATTCCATGTTTCTGCAGCTCTTGCCATGGTTTCGTTCACACGGCACGTTGCAAAACTGGTATAGTATGACATGACTGCATGGCGAACACAAGCGACAGACCATAAGATGATAATCATGAGATGCGTGTCATGTAACAACATGACTACATGCCACGCTCTTGTTGCGCTTGTGGCTGTTTCGCTAGCTTTACCTATACCAAATTTGGTAGTACGAGATGGGAATGGATGACGAAGGTATGATACTGGTACAAACATGATAAACATGAGATGCATGTCATGTAAACATGACTACATGCCACAGTCAAGACGCCAATGCGAATCGACGTGACCCGGTGCACGTGCTTGCCGGCGTTCATTTCGTCGTGTCACGCCGGCGTTGTCACGCCACGCGCCGGTCCTTCCATATACTCGCAGGCATGCGCCGCACTGCGTTGCTTTGACCAAAGCCTCCTCTAGAAAGATGCCTGAGGAATGGCTCGCGCTCCCAGCGAAGTTGGCCTGCCTTCAGTTTTAAACAAGCTCCGCGCGGTGGCGCTCCAGACCGACAGTATCACCACGGCAACAGGCGGTACCAGCTTAGCGTTTTTCATCTGCGGCCCATAGGGGCGCGTCAGTCGAGAGTTGTTCGAGACCTGCAACTGTGCACCACTGTTTCGGAGGCTATGCAAAGTCTTGAGTTGTTGCACCGTCCGCCACAGGTGACGCTAGTGACCGAGAACATTTTCGAAGTACGCACTGCATACCGTGTCTACCCCTACGATACGAAGGGGTAGACACGGTATGCAGTGCGTGTGGAGAGGAAGAAGAAACTGCCGAACACTTGATAATGTTCTGTAAAGGGCTTCACCCTGTAGTTCAGGTTGATGGCGCACATTTTTTTAAAGCACAGGGGTTTAGGGACAGTAAGGGCAAAATAGACTTTAAGCGGGTAGAATTAACTAGAAGTAGGTTATTTGATTGGTCGCTAAAGTCAAGGCACGAGTGAAAATTGAACTCTTCGCTGCAAAGTACGAATCCTCAACCTCACTATTTAAGGAAAAAAAATAACTCTAGTTTTTGGTTTATTAAGTATTACGGCTTGGGGGCGCTAGCCACCGCCCGATCTAAAGGGTACAGCCATATCCATCCATCCATCCATCCATCCATCCGTTTTCAAAATGAAGGAAAGAAAGGGTGTGGCAGCTGTTTTTTTTTTCTTTCCTCATGCGGCAGGCATCTTCCTAGAAGAGGCATTGCTTTGACGCATGCGCGTTTCAGCGCTTCCGGCGTCCCTCCGTCACGAAAAGGGGGAGACGCAGTGTTGTCTGGGTAACGCATCGCCACAAAATGCATTATGTCGCATTTCGCACCGCTTGCCGTCAGGCCGTGCCGACGGACGCTGGTCATGCCTGGCGTCAGACTATGGAGAGCTCGCGTCATTATGCCCAGCCTACGCGCGCGTCAACGCTGCATTGGAGTATATTGGGGCCTGCATGATGTGCTCACAGCTGTTTTGCTAGCTCCACATATACCAAATTTGGTGTTACGTGACGTCAATGAATGGCGAAAAAATTCGGCAGATCCCACGTACCTGGAAATCGAAGTTATGCGAAGCATGCGGAGGGAAGCTGGCTGTGTTGCAATTTTTTTATTGAGCGACACGTCATGAAATGACGCTAAATATATGTACAAATGTTGCACGCACAAACATATGTTGAAGAGTTGAAGATGTTTATATAACCACTTCTATACCACTTATATAACAATGCCTATTAGAACATACGTATAAGCACGAAGCCTTTCTCCTACTAGTCAACTTTGAATTAGAAATGATTTGGTAGTGACTGCACTGCATCTCCGACGTACATGTTTAGACAACACCAGAAGCTAATATGAAGTGCTGATGCTCACGAGCATGTTGGCCCTGGACAGTGCTACATAAGTCACCTTCAGCGCATGTCAACTAACCACAGTTGTCGTTAACCCGACGTGACGGCTGTATCAGAGGAGTACATATGTAAAGTTCATAAAATTGGGTAGGCTGCGCTGCAATCAGTATTGATGTTTTAAGAAGATTAGCGTCTATTTGAAAAGTAGTTCCGAGATCTAACATAGCTCTGTGGTACAATGCTCCATTTCCACGCGGAACGCTTGGGCTTGATTCCACCTTGGACCCTGACATTTATTTGTCGAATTCGTTGGGTCGACGCTACCGATGTCAGGTATTTACGCTCACGCGTTAAAATTGCCCAGGCATGTTCTCGTCATTCTTTGGTAGATACAAAGGGTCAATGACCTGTGGCACATACCCACATACCAGTGGCACACACCCGCCCGTGGGTATTTGCCACTGTCTCGCGGCAGGTGTTAGACGACGTACGCGACGTGATTGCGACAATACTCATGTCCTGATCAGCGGGGCATATTCGTCAAACTATCTTACCCTCCCATGCTAGTTTTGGGTCTCGCCAAATTAAGGGGGTGACCACGAGAGCAGCCAAACGTAAGCGGTTAGATAGATAGATAGATAGATAGATAGATAGATAGATAGATAGATAGATAGATAGATAGATAGATAGATAGATAGATAGATAGATAGATAGATAGATAGATAGATAGATAGATAGATAGATAGATAGATAGATAGATAGATAGATAGATAGATATATAGATAGATAGATAGATAGATAGATAGATAGATAGATAGATAGATAGATAGATAGATAGATAGATAGATAGATAGATAGATAGATAGATAGATAGATAGATACGCTCAAAGTCACGAAAGTTCACTAAGAAATGCTTCGCATTGATTATATGACTGGTGCGAACATGATAATCCTGACACGCGTTTCATGTATACGAACATGACAACATACCACGCTCATAGCGAGCTCGCGGCTGTTTCGCTAGCTCCACATATACTAAATTTGTTATCCCGTGACGTAAACAGATGACCAAGGTAAACGACACAACCAAAAATGATAATCTTGACACAGAAGTGATGTACGGCATCATTTACCTCCACGTCGTAACTTTATGCTGATTTTAAAGTGGCATACCAAGAGTTCTCATTCGTGATTCGCATATCATTGATTTCCACTGTACGTGGGATCTGCCAAATCTTTTTATGGCTGACTGGATCTTTCCTTTCTGGATTCCTTCGAATGGACACCGAACCCACAACGCCAGTGAATGCCTACGTAAGAAGGCAGGTGGAAATAATATACCAACGTTGCGGGGGTTGAAACGATATCAGTATGGGCAACATGCGAACAATCGGGGTGACTTCACCGTTGAATCGTGTTAGGTGGACCATCGCGGCAGTGCTAAGAGGCTCCCGTAAAAAGTACTCGTGCAGTAGAGGCATAACTGACGTCGCGCATGGGACGCTCTTGCTCACCCTATTTTTAAATGCGAAGCATTGCTTTGCGAACTTCGGTGACTTTGAGCGTATCTATTTATCTATCAGGCCGCCTATGACTTTTAGCTCTCCTGGTCGTTTCCATAATCGTGTCGATACCAAACTTGGTATGCCGTAACATGACTGCATCAAGAACCTATTTGACTAGTCATAACATGAAAACCATGATAAGAATATTATGAGTGTCATGATTTACATTTCATGGTCCTGCAGCTCTTGTGGCAGTTTCGTTGACATGGCATGTTGCAAAACTGGTATGGTATGACATGATTGCATGCCGAACACAAGCGACCGACCCTAACGTGAAAGTCATGACATGCGTGTGATGTAACAGCATGACTACATGCTACGCTCATGATGCGCTCGCGGCCGTTTTGCTAACTTCACATCTACCAAACTCGATATTATGTGACGCGATGGGATGGCATAGGTAAATGACGCATCCAAACATGATAATCACAAAATGTGTGTCATGTAACAACAGGACTACATGCCACACTGATGGTGCGCTCCCGGCCGTTTCGTTGGCTTAACATATACAAATTTGCTATTACGTGACGCCAATGAATGACGAAGGAATGTGACTGGTGGAAACATGGTAATCATGAGATGCGTGTCATGTGAGAACATGACTACAGGCCACAGTCAAAGTTCCATTTCATTTCGACGTGACGCGGTGCACGTGCTCGCCAGCGTTCATTTCGTCGCGTCACGCCGGCGTTGCCACGCCAGGCGCCGGTCCTGCCATATACTCGAGGGCGCGCGCCACGCTGCGTTGCTTTGACGCATGAACGTTTGAGCGCGTCCAGCGTCCCTCCGCCACGAAAAGACGGAGACGCAGTCTTGTTTCGGTAACGCATCAGCACGAAATGCAGCAAGCCGCATTTCACGCCGGTTGCCGTCGAGCCGCGCCGACGGACGCTGGTCACGCCTGGCGTCAGACTATAGAGTGCTCGCGTTTTGCTAATGTTACCTCACTGTGCCCAGCGTGTGCACGCGTCAACGCTACAGTGGAGCATATTTGGCCCTTCATGATGCGCTTGCGGCCGTTTTGCTAGCTTCACATTTACCAAATTTTGTTGTTGCGTGACGTCAATGGATGACGAAATATATAACTAGTGCAAACATGATAATTCTGACACGCGTGTCGTATAATAACATGACAACATACCACGCTCATAGCATGCTCGCGGCCGTTTCACTAGCTTCACATATAATAAATTTGATATCACGTGACGTGAATAGATTACGAAGGTAAAAGACACATCCAAACATGATAACCATGACACGGAAGTCATGTGTGGCCTCATTTACTTCCAGCTCGTAACGTTGTACTTATTTACAGACAGACAGACAGACAGACAGACAGACAGACAGACAGACAGACAGACAGACAGACAGACAGACAGACATACAGACAGACAGACAGACAGACAGACAGACAGACAGACAGGCAGACAGACAAACAGATGGGCGGACGAGCAAACGAATGGGCGTATGGATGGGCGGACGCATGGGCGTACGGATGAACGGACGCATAGACGGATGGATTGACGCACAGACGGACGCATGGACCAACGGATGGACGGGAGTACGGACGGACGGATAGATGCATGGACGGTTGAACGGATAGGCAGTCGTGAGGACGGACGCAAGAACGGAAGAATGGACGGACTGATGAATGCTTCGCCCCGCTCATCATCATTCACTCCGTGGATATGCTGTAATATTTTTGTACCTTTCCAGCATATTGTGACGCAACGGTGAAGCCGACCTTTATTAAGCACCGTAGACACCGAAGAATCCGGTACCTATCCGTCAAACACTTAGGTGAAATATAGAGTGCTGGACTAGCATTTCTAAATTATGTATATGTTACAGAACAGTGTTTCTCGTTATTATTTTATTAATTTTTCACGTGTCTCTTCTACTCCTGAAGGTGAAGCTAAGGCGTCCACCATATTGATTTAACTTTACTTCAAAAACAACAGAGCCGAGCGAAAATTTCCCAACAAGAAGTTTGAAATGGTTTCTTAATTCTATGAATACACAGTTACGAACCTCATATTTATTAAGCATTTCCAACTTACTACATCTGCACGCAAAATAAAAAATCACAGCATATCTACACATTGACTGATGATGAGTGGGGCGAAGCGTCACGGCATCCGTGCTTCTGTACGTCCGTTTGTGCGTGTAATCATGCATCCATCCGTGCGTCCATTCGTGCATCCGTTCATGTATCCGTCCACGCAGCCCTCCATCCATGCTTTTCTGAATCCGTCCGGCAGTCTATCTGGGTGTTCATCTGCATGTCTGTCCATCCGACCGTCCATCTGTTCGTGTGTCCGGCCGTCTATCAATCCGTCCATCTAATGAACACTCCAAGTACCGCCATCTCGCATCTTTTCATCTTATATTCATTATGTACAAGTTCCGTCGTCCAGCGGGCATTCCAAGGGCTAAACGAGAGGTGGCTACCTACTACTGTAGCAACTACTGCATACATCGAGGATGCACAACCCAAGGCTTCAGAAGCTTCTCTCTTAAAAGTCTTCTGTATGTGTTTAGAAAAAGTTTACAGCGATTTAGAGCTTACTATGGAAGAGGATAAAGACGTCCCGTAGGCATCACACTTCATGTGGCCGTGGTGACCAACATTCTCGAATTACATTTGATCACTTATGTAAGCGAGCTCGTCAGACTGTGTGTTTAGAAAGTGGTCAGTGATTTTTCGGGCACTTGGTACTCTACTATGGGAGCGCATAAAGCCATCCCGTGGGCTTCAGATACCTCGATGTTTAACATCAGCCCTCACAACCAGCCCTGTATTTAGAATAAGTGTTTAACAACTTAGAGTACATAGTACTCTACTATGCGAGAGCATAATGCCGCCCCTCCTACAAGTCCTGAAGGAAGACGAATCACATGTAAAACTGACACATAAATGAAATAAGCGTTGGCTCTAGTAACACTTTTTAAAAGCCTTAGTATCTATTCAGGTCAAAGTACAGAAAACTACCTGAGATAATTTTCTTATCATTCGGAAAATTAGCTATGAGTAACCAGGAATGTAATTGGGTGATAATCCTTCGCATCCTTTATGTTACTTTCTACTGCTGCCGACCCAATATAAGTGGAAAATAAAAAAATGGCAGCATATCACGGGGTGAATGATGGAGAGTGGGGCGTAGCATCTGTCCGTCCATTCGTTCTTGCTTCCGTCCATCCATGCGTCCGTCTCTGTGACCGTCCATGCATCCATCCGCGCGTCCGTGCGTACGTCTGTTCGCGCGTCCACACGTCTAGCCATGCGTCCATCCCTGCGTTTGTCTATGCATCTGCCCATGCGTCCGTCCATGCGTCCATCCGTCCTTGCAGCCATCCATGCATCCGTCCATGCATCTGTTCGTGTGTCCGCTCGTCCGTCTAGTCAACCCTCCAAGTGCCACCATCTCGCATCTTTTCATCATATATCCCGCATATAGAAGCACCACCATCCAGCGGACATTCCAAGGACTAAACGAGAGTTGGCACACGCACACTTTCTTACGGCTTGCACTTCGTGTCTACTTCCCACCTTTAACCACCACGAGTTGATGGTATACACTAGTTCACTGTATGATGGCACTGTGGCCCAACCGCTCGCTAAACCTTTCTCCATCTATTCGTTCTTGCTTCTGTCCATCCATGCGTCCGTCTGTGTGACCGTCCATGCACCCATCCGCCCAACCGTGCGTACGTCTGTTCGTGCGTCAGCACGTCCATTCATGCGTCCATCACTGTGTTTGTCTATATATGGCGAAATCATTAAATCAAATAATGGCGAAATCATTAGGAAGTTTGGACAGGTGGCCCCTCCCATTAAAGAAATAACTCAGACGATGGCATGAGATAGATCCTCAGAAAAATACGAACATCTTCGTGACAGTTTTTTTAGTGGAGACCGGACTGGATAAGCGCCTGTGATAGACATCCAGGGATTGGTATATATGAAATGTTTTAGTGCATATTCTGACAGTAGAAAGGGAAAGTGTGCGTGTGAACAGTTTATGACATTGTGAACATCTGCAAGTGAACTGTGTATTGGCATGATATTTGAACTGGTTTCAGTGTGCTATTATGCTTTGTTTTCCGGATTGTTCAAGTTTTGGGTACCGTCCAGTATTATTATTTTTTTTTTCGCTGCATTACTTAATGATATGGAGTGGCCGAAGAAATCTTGGCCTCAACCTCTCCACAGCAAAACAGTTAGAACAAAACAGAACAAAACAGAACTAATTGAAGTGCGAGATTCTTAACAAACGTTGACATCGGCAGCATTGACCCAATAAATGCCAAAAATATATGTATTGGTCCCCGTAGAAATCAAACCCAAGCATTTTGCGTGACAAGCAACCTTTCTGCAACAGAGCTACACCATGTTTTGGAACGTCCTTAGAAAAAGATCCCATGCAGGCGTAATGTTGGTGATATGTCTGTAACATAGTTGCAGTGGTGCCCCACAACTTTTTTTTTAATTTTACATATGTACTCCCATAATACAGTTATGCCGTCGCGTAAGTACCAACTGCATTTAGGCACTATCCACTCAAGTCGGTATACGTAGCCCTATCCAGGGTTACCATTGGCGCCAGCACGAGCTCTGCGTTTCAGCTTACCGCTTGTGGTGTTGGTAATGCCCATGTTGCTCTTGTCATTGTTACGCAATTGTAAACAACTGGTTATATGTAATATATGCGACAGTTCAACATACATATCACTGCGCATAACAGTTGTACGTTTGGCATCATTTCGCAGCGTTTTAATCAATAAAAAAACTTATACGACAGACAGCATGCTTCGCATGACTTCAACTGGCCTGGTACGTGAGATCTGCCGAATTTTTCAAAACTACGTTGCCCCAAGGTGAATGAACTGTCTGTTCTTTGACGTGGCGAAACTGCTTAAACGGTGATCATTAAGGATATAGGTGGGTTAGAACGCGGCGGTTTAAATCATTCCCCCATGCTAATGCAGCAGAGTTGGCGAAGAACGAGTTCGGCCACCAGAGCGCTGTTTTAGAGTGTGAGGACGATTCGATTCTTTACTTGAGGTATCAAGTATACCTCTCTGATATCTCAAGTTGATCGATATAGTGCATGAAGTTGCGAGCAGTGTGAATCCAGTCCTGACCTTCGTGCACAATGCGCACTCAGGCCATGGCTCGTTGATAAAGCGATTTAGTGTGCGACTGCTCTCACAATATGAATTCGAACGTAATAAAAAAGATATTCTCAGCCAAGCGAATCTTAAAGTCTCCTTTCTCAGCGAACAAATCATCTTTTTTTTTCAATATGAATGATGATAATGCATTAGGTGAGTTCTCTTCAGATGGGAGAAAAAAAATATATGCATGCATTTTCGCTGATACCACCGCAAAATAGTTTTCATCTTTGTGCTTTTCATTTTCGCGTTCTTATTACTAGGGGGTCACCTTTTATCTGCTCGTTTCGTTCTGCTGTTTTAGTCAAATAACAAACAACAGAAAAAAACTGTTTTTCTAACAATGAGTCTCTCTGTCTCCCTGCGCTTGTAACAGCGAAGCTTTGTTCAAATAGCGTATTTTCCGTGCAATATATTGATACTATATCCCACTTAATTGATCGTCATAAGCTGTTTTTCAAATGTGACTGCCCGGAATGATTAATGCTAGGATTACACTGCCACGTTTTCCCGCAAGATTTCACGGTTAGAACCGCTCTTTCTTTTTTTGATGCTTCATGTCCCTTTCTTACTGTTTATTTGTCTTTCGCGCCCCTGTTGTTCTTGGCTTATTCCGACACAAATAATGAAGATATGGGCGATTGTCTTTTCTAGATATGTGATGTCAAGTAAAGAAATTATTCTAGCGAAAGTATCTGAATATCTTGCATGAGGGGCTCCCAATGCTTCCCTCTAAATTATGAAGGTCATCAATTTTTCTTAAATAGAAAATACAAAAGGTGGAATATAATTCCTGTTTTGTGGTATTCAGCATCATGCATAAATGAAATATTGAACGAAATCCTATTTCATGCATCGCAGCTAACGAAGGAAACACTCACCATAGAGAATGAATGTATAGCAGTAACTCGAACTTTCAGATTAGTCTTTTGCATCCAACGGCGGTCCCTAATGTGTTTAGCATGCAGTTATCCGTACCACCTGCAAAAGAACAACACCCAGCCCAGAGAACGGCGCCAAATGAATCCATCTGATGACTTAATAAATAGCGCAACTTACGTACAACTGACTTGTGAACTGAGTCATAATTACTAACCTACCCAACCTGCCGTAGTTGTTATATTGCCTGTATCAGAGACACAGAGAAAAAACTAATTTCAGAATGAAGGGCATCTGAGCCCTTCGGCCACTTTCCTGAGTTCTTGCATAACTGACTGTTTCGTTTCGAAGGAACAAGTAAAGTGTAAAGTTATTCTCAATTATTTTTGCAAGAGAACACTTATTTACATTTCATGCAAAGCAAACGGACAGCATTTATTGAGGGCTATACTCTACGAAATAGTGGCCCTCCTAAGACAAACTGTTCACACATGTGGTGTAATAGCTACTCCTAATAACGATTCACAATGAAACCTGTGATGTGCAGCTACGAAACGCGTTATTTACGGCATACTGTGTCGCGTAGTAATACGTGTGAAAGCTTTTCTCCCGGGAGGAGCAGTGGCGCCAGAGCGGGCGCGAGGTGAACTACGCCCGTCCCGCTGCTTCGGCGGCACATGGCAGGCCGCACCTTGTTTTTTAAAGACGATAGTCTTTCTTGGGGAGCTTCGACAAAAAAACTTTGGTCTGTCTGTCTGTACATTTGTCTGTTTGTATACTTTTACCGGTACCTCAAACAGCACCAAACGGCCAACCCCATCCACAGCGCCCACCATATTGCTCAAGGTTCAGTGTTCATGCTTGTGCGATTGTCAATTAAAAAGTAATTATTGCGCATACCTGAGGCACTACAACAACACTTCGATGTTTTGTATGTGTGCCTTTACACTAGAAAAGGCACACAAAAGTAATTTTAAGGACCGTAGTGTTTATCACGCTGCGCTGACAGTGCAACGTGATGCTCAAAAAGGTAAGTGCTTCCAACGCTTTGCTAAGGCGACAAGGTGGTGCCAGCTGCCCGTCGCTTTGCGTTTTACACCTTATCACCTCCGAGACAAGCGCGCATCTTTCTCCGCGGGAGCGCACCCCTTCCTTCGTTTTTGAACTGCCAGATGGCGCTCGTGTCTAGCGTGCCTCAATACACTCGTTCACCTCCGCTACGTGCTCGAGGCACCAACGCAGCACCTCCAGAATACCATTCACCAATTTTATTGCGCAGATTATCAAATAAACGTTTTGTTCACTCTCTCCAGACGCAAGAATATCGTCTTTCGACGACATGTGCGGTGTAACATGCAGATTCGGGGTCAGTTTTTATCCCTCGGCCGTGGTACGGATAACCGTATCAGTGTTTTGCGATGAAGCGGATGGTTGCCGAATGTCAAGCCTATCTAACAGTGGTTGAAATTAGGGAACTGTTGCTGATTTAAGACAGTCATGGGCTCATTAAGGTCGCTGGATTCAGAGACCCTGTTCTGGTGAGTTGGCGTGATTCTTCAGGTCCTGTGTCCGGGAGCCCACTCTCCTCGCTCGTTCAACGCGACTTTCCCCTCTCCCTGTTTGTCGATTTCCGATGAAGAATTCCTTCTGGCACAGGAATGATTCTTTGTCTCGCGCGAAGTAGCTGAAAGTTGCGGTGACAGTCAGCGAACTTGGTAATCAGTGAAACTTTTGCGTTGGACGAGTTGTTTGACGATTAACGAACACTTGATGGTGAGAACTGCAAAATAAAAGCTTGTGAAATTTTAAGTCACAAAAGAACGAAGCTTTTGTGATTCCTACTCGTTCTTACAAATCATTTGTTAGCCTTTCCGGGAGCTATGTGTTCCTTATAATCATCTACTTTGCATTTCATTACGCACTTGACGGACAAGGAGTCAAATAAGAGTAATACAGAGGCTCCAGTGTGATTTCCGATACTCACAAAATCATTTGTGTTTTTTTTTAACTTATGAAGTCACACGGAGTTCCAACCATTTTGCAAGCAAATTACTGTTACAAACACCTCCTACAAAGCAAGAACACACAGCAATGTTTTGTGGATTTATTGTTTACAGACTGTAATCATTGCATTTCAGAAATACTTTCTAGAACTTCGAACAAATCTCAGTAAATGTGGAAGTCTATATTCCTGAAGTATACCAACTCTTTAACAAAAGGGCGCCTATGTTACACCTCTGATCATCTGTCTTTATTGAAACTAGAATTTCACACGTGTGCGAAAACTTCCTACAGTACGCGAGCAGGATACATGATGAGTACTGGCTAACAAGCTTGTGGATTCAAGGCTGAGGCTTTTGAATGTCCAATGTGCAATGTAGCCTCTGACCAAAGTTCAGTTTATTGAGTAGTTTCACACAAAATATAAGCTAGTACTAACCAAGGAGGTTTGAAAAAAAGTTTTTTTTAACATCTTTGGTACTAAATACGCTAGACATTTTGTTTCGGATTCGAGAATTGTACAGCTGCTACGGAGAGGATCGAGATTATTTTTTGAAGTACATTGCCTATCATTAAATGTCACACAACTGTAAAGTGTGTGTGTTCATTTGATTTCGATGAAGAGCTCTGTGTCGTCCTATAATTGCCATTTTTGTGCCTTTGTCTGGTGTCTTGAATTTCTCTTTTGTTTTTACCGTATGTACACGCGTAGACAGAATATCTAAAGTGCGGCGTAGCTGGGCTAACGTTTTGTTGTTGTTTTTTTTACTCTGGGATTCAAGGTTTAAGATAACACAAATGTACCCGAAATGGCACTGCCGGTTAACCAAAACAGCTAAAATGAAGTAAATGTATCGCTCTATGACTCAATAAGTCAAATATCCTACATTTATCAGCTTTCGATGTAAAAATTGTGCATTATAAAATAATCCTTTAGCGTTGAAAACCGTCCACCCGGTTGGAAGTACTCTATAATTAGTGTCTCAAGAATATATTTTTTTACCAGTGGCCGCAATCAAATAAAAAATTTATACATCACATCCCACCTCCATAGCCCTGAAACCACTGCAGCAGCTACCTAATGTCAATATGAACGGTGAAACATAAAAAATTGTTTGTCCTCTTACGTATGTGTCGACAGAGAGTCGAAAAACGTCGCACTGAGCTAAGCAGTAGCCAGCACCTTGTTTTTGCACACACACCTTCTTCTGCATCATATGAATAAAATAAATAATTATGCAGGCTGCTCCAAACACAACCCCGACACTATAGCGATGAGCTATACGAATATAAATATCAGCTTCTCTAACGTTTCGAAGGCAGGAGAAGCATGCTTTCAATTTTTATTCGCCTACTTGACTTCGACATCTACACCTCCTCGTATAAGTATGTAACAAGTTTTTTATACTGATCTTCCCCGCGCTTTCACTAAAGCTTACTGAAACTAGGAAGAGAAAGCGCGTTAACTATAAATTTAAAAAATAAAATAAATGCTATCTTGGTGCTTGTCCTTCAGCGCTGAATAATTCATTACTTCGAAAAGGATGC
Organism: Rhipicephalus microplus; assembly: GCF_043290135.1. Classification (NCBI taxonomy): domain Eukaryota; kingdom Metazoa; phylum Arthropoda; class Arachnida; order Ixodida; family Ixodidae; genus Rhipicephalus; species Rhipicephalus microplus. Next base: position 122,109,699 of record NC_134703.1, read on the forward strand.
TCAAAAATTACATATGTAAAACAGGTGCTCTGTCGCCCGATCGCCAGACATGTAGAACGAGAGTAGACCACATTTTTCACCTGCCTTGCATTCCCTCTGCTACAGACATTCTCCTAGTCACTAACCCCTCTTTTTATATCTTTGCACCCCCCCCCCTCCCTTCAAACTTGATACTCTTTGTAATTCCATTTTTCGGGTGCAAGTGTATGTTCCAAGCTCGAAGAATGACAAACGAACACGTATGCTCACATCATTCATTGCTTTTGTTTCCTCTCCCTGAACAAAAAACGCAATAGGGTCATCTCTTGCGTTTTTTTTCACTCGTACAACGTGCACAAAAGCTCTCATGCAAGAGGCAGAGATCAGTGTTCGGTAAAAACGGCTGTAGCTGTGTACCGTGACGCCGGAAGTAGAATCTCTGTCTGCAGAGACTCTGTTCAATAACGAGGGAAACATTCTATATATATCACCATCACGGGCCGAGGATGACACACGAGGGTCTATTGGAAGAAGATCAATGTGAAGGCGTGATTGTGCTCGATGCCGAAGCAGCCGAGAATATGCCCCAGGGATTCCGTGCTCTTGCCGGATTGTTTGTGGCAATAAAAGAAAACAACATTCGCCAGCTCCACACATTGCGTATAAACTATATGCCTCGTTTACTTCCTTTCTCCTCGGTTTTTCTCGTGCTTTCAAAGCATGAAATTAAGTAACGAGAGTGGAAGTAAACGAGATATACGTCTCTACACAGTGTGTCTAAGGAAGAAAAAATACAAATGCGGCAAGAGGAGAGGCGATTCAATACAGCAGATGCTTCATCGTGAGAAGGGCCTGGAGGAGAAGAAATAATACTGAATAAGCCTGACACATAAATTATTGAACCTTCTTCGCGCAAACAATACGTACAGTTGTTAGGAAAAAGCCGAATACTGTGGGCAATGAATTCACTTGAAGAGCCGTAAAATGTAAGTCACTGCAGTCACGGCGTGAGACAAAAGTCTATGGTGGTTCTGCCATCCTTACAGAAGCTATCAACAGAACAAAATAGTTTTGTTGTCGCTATTCATTTATTCATTTCAACGTAATAGTACCGTCACCTGCTGAATAGCTTAATGTAACAAAAAGGTGGATAAGGGAGACGACAATGGCTGACGCGACAGCACTAAACTACGAAACTTGTTGTCAGAAACACTTTGCAAAAGTCCCAGTATACACCCAGAGAAATGAATATGCCATTAAATTGTTTTTTTCTATTTTGGCTGAAAGACGCTAATTAATAAAGTCGTAAAAAAGATGGTTTTCGTTAATATGTGTTCTTCTATTCTTCGTTCTGCTCTTTCAACGTAAAAAGTGCAAACAAATATCAGACGTTCCCGTGTAAAAATATCATGTTCGGAGAAACATCATCTACAGATTACCGCCGTGACCCGCCGAAGTGGTCTATAGCGGTTACGATTCTCGACTGCTCAACGGAGGCTCGCGACATCGAACGCTGGCTGCAGCCGCCGCATTTCGACGAAGGCGAAATGCCGGAAACCCATGCACATAGATATAGGTGCATGTTGAAAAGTTCCGCGTTGCTCGCTCACTGAATTTCGTGCCGACTGGTTGTGCCCCCGCGATCTCCGATGACAGCGCAGCTTTGGCCGACTGGGCTCGTCCTACACCATCTCCTGACGCTGACAAGAGTTCTCGCCAGTGGTGCCCCGTCCTCGGACTCCTGCAACCGTGTCCATCTTTCCTGCCTTCTCCTTACTGCCGTCGTTCGCTGTCCCTGTGCCTCGCTCTCTCATTCCTCTCTCTCTATCTCTTTAGCTTTTAGTCCCTTCTCTACCCCCATCCCTCGTGAGCTACTGTTGATGTGCCCCCCCCCCCTCAAAAACAGTAACGGGGCTCACTTTTTTTTCCTTTCATTTAAAATCACTCACACACATTCCGCGTGGTCCAAATTTTCGGAGCTATATATTTACGGTGTCCCTCACAATGATTTCGTCGTTTTGTAGCTTAAAACTCGGACAATTATGATTGGTATGGAACTGTCTTACATATTTTTGCTTAGCAAGATCACACTTTCGAAACAATTTGTTTTTGTAGGTTCGTGCTATTCCGCCGGATCAAGGAGGGCGGATCGAAAGACCAATAATGTTATTCCACTTACCCGTCAAATCAAATCACGCTAACACAATGCCTAGCACTCTGTGGCTGACGTTTTATTTGTATGAGATATGCTGCTCGATTAGCGCGTAGTTTTCTCTAGTGTTAAGTCTACACATTATAGATATGATTCCTTTTTACTCACACCACTTCTTTTTTTGCCCGACCATTGACCCGGGCTTTCGCTGCCCCACTGCGCATCATGAACTCAGAAAGATCCAGATTCATGTGAAGAGTGCCGACTATTCGAAGTCTCGTTATATTGCACTGGATGCGAAAATCTGCGGTGTGCACATGCGCAACATTTATTTTATTTGTGTATTTTTTCTGTGACAGATCACCGACTGGCAGGCAAATAACATCAATGTGAACGCATAAGACCCACACGAAGTATAGCACTAAACACGTGATTTTTCCATAAATCAGTGTTTATACAAGTGCACCATGTCTTCACTTGCAGCGGATGCCCCGCCGCGGTGGTCTAGTGGCTAAGGTACTCGGCTGCTGACCCGCAGGGCGCGGGTTCGAATCCCGGCTGCGGCGGCTGCATTTCCGATGGAGGCGGAAATGTTGTAGGCCCGTGTGCTCAGATTTGGGTGCACGTTAAAGAACCCCAGCTGGTCTAAATTTCCGGAGTCCTCCACTACGGCGTCTCTCATAATCATATAGTGGTTTTGGGACGTTAAACTCCACAGATCAATCAATCAATCACTTGCAGCGGATCTGTCATCCAACACGTGTGATCAGACACATCAAACGACGTTTCTACCTCGGTTCACATAGGCAAACAACCGCTCTTGTGCACTGGGCTGGTCACTACGTAACTTGTAAAGTCTCTTACGGGTCACTTCAGTGTCTCTTGAAGCGCAAAAGCTGACCATCGACATGAACCTCAAGACGAATGATTTCAGAGATCATAATGTGATGACATTGTACCGTAACTACAAAGGTCTCTAAATTTTTCACCTTCCCTGATGACGTCATCGCATGGTATCATTGCATCATCGAAGGGAGGCCAATCGTGAAGGCACTGGAAAACCACCTTAGGTACACGAGAGAGATAGACAGAAAGAGAGAGAGAGAGAGAGAAAGCTCTACTATCTTCAAGGCCGAAGGCAATACATTTACAGAGACGACTGAGGATAAAGAGGTCGCTTTCGCCGTCGATTCGCCTTCCGAAAATAATAGCAGTGTATAAGAAACCATACTAGTTATTTCTTTGTTTTATAGAGCAGGACAAAAAGTGAAAAGTAGGTCAAACATTACTAGAAGGAACGAAAGAGAAAAAAGCTAAGAAGAGTACACGTATAGACCAGCTACACAACACTTCTTTCACACGCTGTCATTCGTATCGTGCTTCATGAAAAGTTATTCGGTTGAAAGAAAAAAATCTGTAACCTATCAGGCATGAACACTAAGACCTAATTATACTGGTCTAAATATAGCACCCCACGAAACGGCACCACTTGCTCGTTTGACTCTAATCAGTGTTCCTCTCACCACCGTCCCTGTCAACCCCAGTTCAGTGCCCACGTGTTTGAAACTTCCCTATCCCTTCTCCTCTACACATGTCAGCAAAAGGGCCTCCAACGGTGGCGCGGCAGACGGAAGAGACGATAAGCCCCTAGCGGCCGTCCTGATATGATATTGACTAATCTTGTTGATGTCAGCGCTCCATCACGGCGCAACAGTGCTGTTCGAGCTGGTTCCTATCTATTCTTTCGTTCTTGTGAAGCCAGCACTAGTTTCCCCTCGCAACGCGGACAATTCTGCCAGCACTTTGTGTTCCCTTTCTTTCGTTTCTTTTTTCTGAAGTATCTGTGTGTACTAAAGCTGCCGACAGGCACAAATCGCAGATGTTTATAGATCACGTGAACGACCATGACGCCATCGGGTAATTTCTACATAGAAACAATGCAGCGCTGCTGAAAGCAAGACGTGCTCTATAAACCTTTCGGAACATGAACAGTACAGCGTATAGGACGAAAAAAAAGTTCTCGGGGCGATTCGAAATAAACTACGTGACTAAACTTTGAATAATTAGGCTTCCGACGAATACTAAAGTATCAATCTACTGTATAACAATCTTTTTTAACTATTACTGAACTGAGAACAACTTTATTCGTTGTGGAGGAATAATAACATCTTTGAATGCTACGGTGGGTAGCGAAAAATTCAGCTTAGAGTAAGCAGTACTGACTGCCCATTTTATTGTCTTTCCTCTATTAAATGTACTGTCAGGCTTTAACGCACTCCCCCATTCAAGCAATATCAAATCACGCTAGTAAGGTTGAACACGAATATTATGCATTTAACCAAAACAGATGCAACGTCAACTACAATAACTTATATTGTACTCATAACCAGCGTCAAAACCTCCAGGTGTAAGCCGGTAATATAAAATGTAGTTACTTACCATCGCCTTCTCTTGTCATTTCATTGTTCTTATCGCTATCGAAATTATGTCAAAAATATATCATTACGCTCTGCACATCTATGAATAAAACTGTAGTTTTTTTTTACCTTCCTCCTCGTTCCAAGAGCTCTCTACAGAAAGCAACTTTTTTTCTTTGACGCGGAAAGAATGCGGCGCTCTTTACCCTTTTGGACATCAGCTGCTTGTCACGAAGGACTGCGAAGAATCTCACATCGGCCTGCAATTAATCAAAAGCCTGAGCCTTTCGTTTCAAAGCAGTTCTCGCACAAGACCCTAATTAGACCCTTTTCACAAATCATCGATTACACAACGTTTATCCCCTTTTTCATCTTTTGTCCCGCCGTGGTGGTCTAGTAGCTAAGGTACTCGGCTGCAGACCCAAAGGTCTCAGGAACGCATCCCGGCTGCGGCGTCTGCATTTTAGATGGAGGCAAAATGATTGATTGATTGATTGATTGATTGGGGTGAGTGGGATGAGAGGTTTAACTTCCCGAAACCCACATATGCATATGAGAGATTCCATAGTGGAGGGCTCTGAAAATTTTGACCAACTGGGGTTTTTTAACGTGTACCCAAATCTGAGTACACGGGCCTACAGCCTTTTCACCTCCATAGAAAATGCAGCCGCCGCAGCCAGGATTCGAACCCGTGACCTGCGGTCAACAGCTGATTACCTTAGCCACTAGACCACCGCGACGCAGCATGGAGGCAAAAATGCTGTAAGCCCGTGCACTCAGATTTCGGTGCACGTTAAAATATCCCAGGTGGTTGAAATTTCTGGGGCCCTTCACTACGGCGTCTCTCATAAATAAATGGTGGTTTTTGGACGTTAAACTCCAATTATCATTGTCATCATTACCCATCGGGGGGTTATTAGGGTGATTACAAAGGCTTCTGGCATAATTCCTCATCGTCGTCAGCCACAGCACAAAAAAAGTGCACAAAGTTTTTGCAAGTCTACACTAAGTAGCATGCTTTTCCGAAGAATGAAGAAGGATGGTATAGTGAATGCTTGCCTACTACACAATTCCTAATGGCATTGTGTGTACCCCGCAAGTGTGCTTGAAGCAGAAACCCCAAAAGTGTTGAAAAAGGGCTCAGAAAGACTGCTCTTCCAGCTTTCGCTGTGACAGTCCTGCGCGTTCCACGCAGGCCTGGGGATTTTTTTTCTTGATTTATTTATCTTTGTTTGTTTACAAAAAGCAGTTTCTTTTATGTTCTGAAATTTTGTTGGGAGAATCAGACTCCACGTAAGTGCCGTCAAAGAGCCCTGAGTTGTAGGAGACGTCTGTGGTGTTCTGGGCAAAGCGGAAGCCTAAAAAAAGTTATATCTCCCACACGTTACCGAAAGAAGTGAATCACCTTGCAAACGCTATTTTTTACGGCGTTATTATACTTGCGCAACAAGTGTGATTCTTCAATAGTCCCTGTTCTCAGCCCAATTTTCATAAATTAACATTTCGAACATCTTGAAAAAATTGCTGTTTTATATTTTAGAATTTATTAGCAGTGCAAACTACACACGAAACCACCAACGAAAGAGACCTCGAACTACAGCGTAATCTCTTTTCTAGACTCAGCAGCTGACACCCCTTCCACGTAGCGTTCTACAGTGCAACACCCTATCTCGCCGTAGTGCATAAGGTACTAGTTATGACTTCTGCGGCTTTGTCTCAAGTATCGTATCTCTCACAGCCGACCTATTTGTCTTAACCAACGCTGTCTTGGATCGCGCGTGCCACGCAGTGTTACGCGACGCACAAAGCGAGAAGAGGTCACTCGAACTCTCACACTTCGTTCGGCCTGCAAGTGTAGAGGTACGAATTCCACTGCTTTTCTTATTTAGTGGCTTTGGCGTGACGACCGCTACCTGCAGACATACAGCTTCCACCCTCGCACATCAGCAATTACCATATGAGCAAGAAATGTAGACACGTAAATGCGAGAATGCGAAGATTGCATATATAGAAATAAGGCCACGGTTAATGTAAGAAGTTTCACCTACCTTACCGCTCGCTCTTGGGTTCTGTGGCTGCGCGAGCTGTCCACCTCCGCGAGGTGTCTGCAGCGTTCTAGTGGTAACTCACTGGCTTCCCTGGCAAGTAGCGTGAAATAAAGTAGGTGACACTTATCTCATCGAGAGAGCACGTAGAGAAAAGCAGGAAGGGGGAAGGCGTTGATGGTTGGACAGATAGGCACAAAAGTGCACTCTTCTTCTGCACAGGTACATATCGGAAGCACGAGAGAACAGTATCCTGCCTCGTAAGAGTGAGCCGCCATTTTCGCGGGGAGTGACGCCGAGAACAGTGGCAAGTTAGACACGCCTTTTCCACGTTACATTCTCCGCGGTGGCTGGACGTACACAGGGCTTTCGTCGTGAGGCACTCTTTCTCACTACCATCTGTACACTTACTTTATCTGCTCACATTTTTCTTCAGGTCCTATCACCACCATGTCCCTTATTTGAAATCCAGTTTTCTTTATTTGTGAAAGCAGTGGTTGGACAGAAACTAGTGAAAGCCCCGTTTCTACAGCTTCCAGGGCTCAGCCAAACATTGCTACTGGTAGTGTTGTGCGTTGTTCGATAGAAAGCGTTGATAGGTGAAAAAAAAGAGGGCAAGGGGGGGGTTAGTTATGCTGAATGCTGGGTGATTTCAGACACATTTGCAAGCATACGTTATGAGTTGGCAGGCATCTGCCTTTAGGAGTCGGAGCTGCAGTGGCCGAGGTAAGCGCCAGATATAGTCAGTACCGGAAATGTAAAGCGAAACGAAAATAGCTATCTATGTGGTGGCCTTGCGCTCGCACTTTCTTTACTTCTTGAGGTGCCGGTGTCCTCAGGTGTGTAAAAGGAACGACGCGTGAAGGCGTGTACTTATACGGTTGTATGTCAGAGAGGTACTGGCACAAAGAAAGGAGCGTAAAGACGCTGTTTCGAAATCGTGCCCATCACCCTGGCAAGTGCTGGTGTTTTCTCGACACAGTTCTAAGCACCATTTCTCTTCGCAAACGCGTTTATACTACCATTTATGTTTGTTGTTTACATAACAAAGAGTGACCCTATGTGCCTTGAATGAATAAAAAAAGAAAAAGAAATACCTGGAGTGAACCAAATCTGTGCTTGTAGAGACCATTAATCATTGCTCCCCAGCCGGTGCATACTCTCGTATTTGAAACGCCACAGACTTAAAGGCGTATCAATAAGATATCTTCTTTTTTTGTGCTAAAGATGACGTTTTCCTCAGCAGCGTATTTATGTACGTTTAACACACTGTCTCCTAAAATAACAAAAAGCATGTGCGCGAGGAAGTGAGAGCAATAGAAGGATTAATTAAGAGGCTAGGAAATTGCGGTTGGTGTGGAAAGTAGAACATTCAGTGTATTATACCAAGACAGTACAAAAGGGTAAAAATCACATCTTCACCGCAAGGTTGAACCAGTGGATTTCATCGCAACAAATTCGAATTTCATATAGTAAATAACTCTTCTGGACACGCTTTCGTGTAACTCCGCGAAACCCCGTTGTAAAGGGAAATGGGTACATCAGACAACGAAGTGGTTTTTGCGATGCCGCTTGAATACGAAGTAAGCAGTGACACCCCAGCACGTACAAGAGTATACGAGCAATGCTTTGGTTTAGGTTACTAGGTCTATTATCAGTGTTCTTGGAAAATGGCAGCGTAAAAACACAAGTACAAAGAAACCAACCAGATGATACAAGTGGTGACTAACAAAAAGCCGTTCATGTGACCCCTGTGAGGTGTGCCCGAACCGCGTGAGGTGTGCTATAATCACGCGGTTGCAAAAAAAAAAAAAACATAACGTCATGTCGATTTGACTTCGGAGCAAATTGTAAAAAAAAACTATCTTTGCTGTATTTTAAACAAGTGTGGTGCTAAGAAGCAACCTAACTAATCAGAGACACTTGAAGACGAGTTTTTTTTATGAAAAATATTAGCAATATGAGTTGAATCAAGATTATAACCAAATAAAGCTTCTGAGATAAGAAATCTCAGCCGCAAACGACAAAATTGATGTCCTGCTTACGTATATGTACCCCGCTTCGTGAATAAAGATATGTCTCAGTGATCTGACGATCTTTCTTAGTTTTTTTCTTTTTTATAATAAAGGGCGCAGCCACAACGCCTTCATTGGACAGCCAAAAAACCACCAGTTGTATTACACTCATTGTAAGTATGTTCTTCAGCCTTCTCATTCAGGCATCTGCCTGTCTGGCCAATGTATTGGCATCCGCGGCTGGAAGAATTACTCTGGACAATGTTAGCAGTGTACAAAGCAAACTTTTGGGCACAAACGCGCCATCCGAGCATTTAATATTTTTAGCTATTGGACTCAACTTCGTGAGTTCACACAGCAGGCACAGTAAATTTTAATGTTCTATGGCGCAGTTATGTTTATACGCGGTACGATTTTGTGTGAATATAAAGTATTATAGACACAAGGTTTTCTTTTATTTTGGTGTACTTGTTTTGCTTGAACGCGTTTTTTTTTTACTGCAAGATGGTCTGAAAGTCTGCTAAAATCAGTCACAGCGTAAAGCTCCCTGTACGTATAGGATATACCTGTTCAAGTGTTGCTTCTTTGTGTAGTCTTTTTTAGCGCATCTATTTTTTTTTAACTAGCAGAAGAGCACGCGAGCGCGAGCGCCTGTTTGTGGTTAAGGGGCTTGGCGTTTTGTTTTTAGTCTACGGATAAGAAACCGTTGCGAGGTAGAGTTATACAGCGTCACTGTAATACGAATACAATGAACAGTACAAGTTACAGGATATATACGCCATGCCACCCGCATCCCGCATGAAGAAATCGTTCCTCTTTTCAATCGAACGAATAATTTTATGAATATGAGCTTTTGCACATTTCGTCAGTCATCACGTACTTTTTCAAATTCCAGTCTGCGATCCCACTGTCGCAGGCTGCTGTCCGCGCATGAATAACGAGGGTCACTTAAGTCTTCGGATTCGAGCTTGATAAAGCTGACTCTCACCCTTTTTATGTTGCGTTGTGTCCTCAGTGTGATGGATGGAGTAAGGGGACATTCTCATATCATGTGAACAGGGTGGTTGTTTTATTGTCGCAGAATCTACACTATGGTGCGTGTGCGTTGGGATGTATCCTAGTGTGTATGGGTAAGGGTAGGAGAGTATCTGTAGGTGACATCGCACTACCTTGGCTTCTTTACTGGCGTTGGGCCAGAAAAGTGGAAGTTTCTATCGTTTGAGTCTTTGGTTTACTTGAATTTTTGTATACGCGAGAAGAGGCATTATGCGCCTAGCCATTGACAGATGTAATATGCTGAGGCCGGATGTCCGGAAGAAAACTTTTGGGTAGAGGCATGGCCAAGCTTATGGGCTCTAACTCTGCAGTGGGCAGGTTTTAACATCAACGTTTCCATTCGCAATATGATCGCAGGGGCGATAGCTGTGCCAGGATTCGATGCGCAAATGGGCCGTTGCAGCCTTTGCGAAAATTTAGGTTGGCTCCTTGCGAGTCTGTGAGAACGAATGTGGACCCGGAATTTTGTAAGGCCAGTTCATGGGTGAATAATAACTCCGCGTGCACCTGGAAGCCGCTGCTCTTTATTTATTTATTTATTTATTTATTTGTTTATTTGTATGTTTGTTTGTTTGTTTATTCCATTATTTATTATTTATTCATTTATACATTTATAAATATCTGATCAAACTCAGACCACAGTAGAGTGATAAATCAACGTGAAAAAACGTACATTTGTTCAAAAATAACAACAACGGAGAAGCATCCAGAACAGATCAGAGAAGAAATGAGACCGAATGCTCTTTGAAAGTTACTTAATATTTTTAGATAACAGCCTATTTAAACAGGTTATTCCAATGATTTCTTATGCGAAACAAAAAAACTGCTTCTCACTTTAATGTCAATATTTTAGGGGCCATTCGACTCCATATAATGTTGCATGAACAGCAAAATTTCCACCATGCACCAGACAGGTGCCCGATTTTTTATAACCTTATCCAATCACACAACTTGCAGTTTGTTACCAAATGCCTGCCCGAAATTTCTTTTCGAGTTTGCATGATCAACTTTTAAGGTATTCATTTGAACATCCATTGCACCTAAATACCAAATGCCTGCCCAAAATTTCCTTTTACACTTTTTTGAAATCCACTTTTAAGGTTTTTCATTTGCACGTACAATGCACCTAAATACCAAATGCCTGCCCAAAAATGTTCTTGTACAACTCGTGATCAACTTTTAGAGTTTTCCAATTTAACATACATTGCACCTAAATACAAATGTCTGCCTAAAATTTTCTTTTTCAATTTTTTGTCATCAGAGTTTAAGGTTTTTCATTTGAGCAGCGTGCGTCTTTTTGCCGTGACATCGTGTTGCCGGAGACGCCGCACGTGCTTGGCGTTTCATGAACAATTATAAATAAGGTTTTCCGCCTGTCTATTCCCTTTTGTAATTGTAGTATACCGGTGGTGAGCAATGGCGTTTTCTCCTTTTTACAGCACATAGCTACACTCGGGGTTTTCGGCCACGAATAAGACCTATTTAGGAGAACTTCTTGCTGAGAAAGTTGCTACATGTCTGTGGGCGGAATTGTTGTGCATACACTCGGACGAACACAGGAAGAAACATATGGGCAGAGAGAATTAGCGCAAACTACCAAATGCCTTTATTCAATTGGTCGCTGAATATATACGCATTTTTTTACATATAGTAAATTAAATAAAAAAAGAGAGTGGAGCTTAGAACGTCGAGAAGGAAACACAGGCCAAGATTACCTGGCCTCACGAGCACAAAAGCAGCGCTGAAATTTGCATTCTGTGCTATACAGAACAAAAAGGTGTCATTCACACCGTTTACACCCTTTTCCTTTGTATATAAAAAAACTTCTAACAACACACACCCTGCTCTCTCCTCCCTGCTGCCTAGAATTGTACCTTTTTGGAAAAAAGGCTCGTACACCAAGCATGAACTGCAAGGAGCGGGCGAGTTCACTCCTGCCCTTCTTGCAAACAACGCAGCAGGCTCCTTTGTATGTGTTCGCTTACGCACTTCTTGTTTGTCCCACGTACGAAGGTTCACACAGGAACGAAATTTGGTACATCACTCTATTGGGACACTTCCAGAAAATTTCGGCGTGCTTTTTTACCACTGACGCTACGCTGCCGTCCGTTCCCGCAGACCCAATAGGACATAAGCAAGCAAGGTTTTTATTATTTTTTGGCACAGAAAACACCTTTTGGATGTCATACCTGTCTGCCACCTTCCTTAAGTTACACGCAACTTTGTACATATATGGCACAACTATGAATTTCTTGCTACGCAGGCACTCTGTGTTGCTCCAAATATTTTCTTTCTTCAAGCGGTCTCAAACGTTTCTCAGCCACAGCCATGATGACTGCGGAGGGCAAGCCTGCTAAAAGCAGCCAAGCGATTTGAATATGTAAGTTATCATGCATGGCCTGCAGGCATGTTTCACTGTCAAGTAAACTGTTTGACAAACTAAAAATGGCCGCACGGCACACAATAGAAGAGGTTAGCTCCGCGTAGATATATTGTACTCATTTACATGTACGCAATGCTCAATTTTACAGCTAGGTCGTAGCTCATTAGCGTCTTTATTTCTTTTACTTAACCGCAAGAGAATAATCGAGACTGTTTTAAATGAGTGTACCCTACAGCCTTAGAAGTCCGTCGTTGTTCTAAGCCGACGCCTTTGTGAGAGCATCGAAAAGCTTGGTAATTACCCGCTTTCTTAACGAAGTCCTACGCTCAACACGGCTCCATCTTAAAACGATTTGTCGCTGCGCTCACAGTTTTAAACCGCAACTTTCGATGCAGTATGCGCATTTATTCTGTTCTTATTTGAATAAGCCAATTTTCTAAGAGAGCACCGCAAGCCATTAGAGAGGAACGCTGGCTAGGTGGCTTCGTAACAAAGGACAAACCTCTCGGCACTGATTGCCAAGCATTTCCCACATGCTAGAGTGCTTTTTTTTTATTCCCGTCTTAACGTTTCTTTCTGAAAGCATTTAAGGAACTCAGTCACGGCTCAGGAATATAATTTAACAAGTGAATGACGTTAATAAACGATTTCGTATGTGCATTCATGAGGATGTGTGTTAATTTGCCTAAGGAAAAGCTTCCAATATTTTACCTGCGCGGTTGAGCAATCATTAGTGTGCTGGGCTGCAGAACCAAAGGTCGGGGGTTTCATCCCGACTTCAGTGATCACATTTCAAACATCGTGGTTCTGTGACGCAAAACCTCGTATATTATTATATTAGGCTTGAGAAATTTAAAGAAAAACGATGCAGACTCCTCTGTCATAGGAATCCGTACAACACAAAGGTGAAATGTGCATTGAAAGAAGCAGTCGAACGTTTTTTGTATATCGAGTATAATTTGCCCTCAAGACGCGAACACTCAGGATTATTCCAAAGCTTTCGCAAAGACCAGTGATAAGGCTGAACTATTCGACGACACATGTATAACTGCCGACGCGCTTCGCCGCTTGTCAGTTGATCGCCTCTGGACGATCTGTTCCCCGCTATCAGTCCCAGTGTTATGCTGTAATCTGACCTTCCTTCTACGTGGACACAGGTTCCACGAAATAAACAGCTTAAGCTGAGCACCCACTCTGCTTTCTTCGTCTCCGTCATGACCACTATTGGACACCGTGTTTGTCCGTAAGTTCAAAAGCACTTGATACCACAAATGAATTTGAGTCACAGTCAAGTAAACATTTCGGGGAGGTTAGGGCAACAAACATGAAAACCACCTTGATGGTTAATTTTCCCGCTGTCTTCCTCGAAGTTTTGTCTCGTGGTCTCAATACTGCGACGTGACATATGGCAGGCAGACAACTAGCACATGTGCGAGACAGCCCCGTAAAACCATGTACCCAGAGTTTTTCCATCACATGTCACGCAGTCGTGATGATGACGAAAGCATCAGTCGGTGTCTTAGACGCAGAACTCTAACGAAAAGTCAAAGTACAAGCACTAGACGCCGCACATGATAACGGCGAGCAGAGCGTCAGCCGTCGATAACCTAATCTGCGGTTAAGCGCCTAGGTGCGGCATCGAAAACTCCAGCCTTATTGCTGGTGCTTGCGTAAGCTGTAGATTAAGCAAGAGTATTCGTAGCCTGCGTTTCATGTAAACCAAATGAGTTCAATAAAACCACAAAGCTACTAAAAAAATGCAGTGCCATCTATTCTCAGTCTTACAAAGAGTCTTTGGGGGTCAAACTCAAACACATCAAAAGAAAGCAATAAACACGTGTGACGACATAGCTCGCAATGCGCACGTACCTGGGGGTGAAAAGTTCGCAGGCCATAAGAGTGGCTACTTAGGCTGGTCGGCATTGCATACTTTAAAAGAAATACACTTTCTTAGTGCGCAGGAAGTGTTTCAGAACGAAGATATAGCAGAGAGATAGGACAAAGTGCGGTCTGTCCTATCTCTCTGCTCTATCTTCCTTTTGAAACGTTCCCTGCGCACTAATCAAGTATACTTCTTTTAAAAAACACATACCATGGTGCAACGGAAATTCATGAAAATTTCTGACCCTCCTCGCCCTGCACGTTCACATGACGTGCATCGATATCTCTGCGGAATAAGATAGTGTCCTTACTTTCAATCGCTAAGACCTCATCAATAAACGTGATGATAGTCTAGGCCCTCCTGTTAAAGGAGATCGAGCTTCTCATGGCTAGTGTGCAATGCTGATTGCGCCAACTCCTTGTCAACCGCTTGCTTGTAAAGAGCAAGATTTACGTAGTACGGTGGCGTCACCGATTCTCATAACTTCTCTACGTACGCCAGCAGGCCGGGACGAAACACTAACAGCCCCGATCACACAAAACAACGCAGGAACTAAAAATAGTATCTTAATCATTCTGTAATATACATGAAAAAGAGTCATGTCGTCCCAGGAGTGTATTTATTTATTGTGCTTTGATGTGTGAGAGCTTCCACGACTACCGTTTGTGTGTGGCTGATATAGCACCGTTTCACTGATTGATTGATTGATTGATTGATTGATTGATTGATTAATTGATTGATTGATATGTGGGGTTTAACGTCCCAAAACCACTATATGATTATGAGAGACGCCGTAGTGGAGGGCTCCGAAAATTTAGACCACCTGGGGTTCTTTAACGTGCACTCAAATCTGAGCACATGGGCCTACAACATTTCCGCCTCTATCGGAAATGCAGCCACCGCAGCTGGGATTCGAACCCGCGCCCTGCGGGTCAGCAGCCGAGTACCTTAGCCACTAGACCACCGCGGCGGGGCATAGCACTGTTTCACGTTATTTATTTATTTACAGTACCTCAAAGGCCCCAATGAAGGGGTTTTACATGAGGGGTGGGCTATTACAATCGGTTTATTGGACCAATGCTGACGCCGGTTGGCACATATTAACCCCGACGAGGTCATGATCTAGCTGTTTTGGTAACTAAAGTAGTTAACAGGCATATGAACCCAGCTTATGTTCAATACCGCCCAAACATAGTCCCAATAGGCTTTTACCACTGGTACTCGATATACATTCATTCAATGCATCGCTGTCTCAGGAGAAAAATGCAGAGATGTGCCCTCCCCATTAATAGGGTATATAACGCTTGTGTTCATGTAAATACGCGACAGCATTTCATAAACACGAGCGGCAGACCTCATAGCTTCAGCCTTGAACTCGTGAAGACGTTCCACGTCCCACTGTCTTGTATCTAGCTGCCCTGAAAGCTGGTACTACTGAGGTGTTCATTGCCGGTTGTCGATAGTGCTGCGATACAGTACCTCATTTCACTGTGTCTCGGACAGCAACACCCCCTCTCTCCCGCCAATTAAGGTTGCTGCGGAAAGGAAGAGGTGTGAAGGAGATTAGGTGCATTTGTGAAGCTGCTAGTGTGAGCGTCGGTAGTACAGTGAGTAGAGCGCTGAGCACCCATCATCACAAACCGAGAGGTTATGGGTTCGATTCCTCAGCTCTCATGTCGTCCATTTCAAGGAAACTTTCGAACATATTAAAACGCGTTCCGAAAGACACGACAGAGTTTATCTCTTCATGCATCTGTCTTTCACGGATGAATTATATACCTTCTTGTTAAAAAAAGAAACAAAACAGTCAGATGCCAAGCGTTTTAATTTGCTTTTCCACAGTAAGAGTAACATTGTGGCAGAGCATTCTTTACAGTTTAGCTTCACAGGTCAGTGATTGCCGCTGCATCTCTGATTGCCGCACTTCTCTTCGTAACCCTTATGCCTAAATACAGCTTCCCATTTGCGGCCACAAAATAAGTTATATGTGTGAATAATATTTGTTTCGGAATTCTAGAAGTGTTTTCAACTTCTTCATATGAGCTCTGGAAAGTTTGCCATGCGAAACAACGTAATGATATCAGGTAGGCTTCATTTGTCGTGTAATCAATCGGCTTCATCATCATCGCATGTCGCCTGTGCTTTGTCAGTCCAAATTTGAGATATCATTGTCGTTAAAATTTTTCAACTCCTTCGTCCGAGGCGCCGACGCCGCCTCGGACGAAGTTCCACGCGGGGGGGAGTGGGAGTGGGGGGACCGCATGACTAGTTACCACGAAATAACGCAGCACTATAAGCTAGAAAGGCGAAAGTACCCTCCGCCACACAACAGGTTAAATAAAAAACAGGCAGTTGCGTGGCGACAACTGCAAACATATACTTATCCGAATCCAGTTCTCTTTAGTCTCTGTTACCCTGATCTGTATTTAACAGAAAAATGCAAGGTTTGCGATGAAAGGGCGACACTTTCACATATACTATGGGAATGCTCGAGTTTAGATGAAAGCAACGATGAAAACCACGAAGAGGCAGTTTCGGACCGCAGGACACGCTGGGAGGGGGCTCTGCTCAGCTCCTCATTCGAACAACAACTGTGGGCCGTCCAGCGAGCCGAGGAAGCCGCCCGAGCCCAAGGGCTCGTGGCCGACGCCTAGGCCCGCCCCAAATCAACTTCGCTGGACTTCATAAATAAAGTTATTCTTCTTCTTCTTCCTTCGCTAAACATCTTTGCACCTCATCTTTCTTTGCTTTTTTGCCATCAAATGTGCCATAATGCCCACCGTTTCCGGCTTTTCGAACTTCTCGCTTTTTTCCTGTCTCCGGAGAAGCATCAAATTTGACGTATCCTTTCATTGCGAGCACTTTAACTTATTTTATTTTGTTTCTATCTCTTGCACTCTCTCTGAGTGATAAGGGCAACAGCCCTCGAAGCCACTTCGATCTTTATAGGTCATATTTATTACTATATTTCTCTAAAAAAGCTGTTTTTTCTGTTTCATTTTTCGTACTCGAACCACACTTTCATCGTCGCCCTCGTTTATTACGGACACTGCACGAAGTACCTGCTACTACACCTACATTTGAACCTCTCGCTTTTTTGATAAAAACTAAAAATAAATATTACTTTTAACGAAGATATTTCTTCCGGTGATCTCATCTCATTCTCATCTTCTAGTATTTTTCTGTGTCCTTCCTGCCCATCTTTATTCTCAAGTATCCCGTTCCTTGAGAAAAGCCTCCGCCATCAAGAGCAATTTTTCATACTAGGGAGCTCCGGTACAAAATAATACGGAGTGTACACATTACTTTCGGCCTCTCTTTCCGGTTTCTATACAGGAAGTAAGCAAAAAAATGCGGTACACGCAAACCTTAAAGCTCTTAATTCACACAAGAAAAATGACGGGACAAGGAGAAAAAATAAAAGGGACTTATATTAGCAACCAATGGAATATCCTTTGAATACTTCGAGATCAGTGACGTGTGCTCATGAGTACCAATATTTCATACATACAACAATTTCGCGCTCTCCACCTACCACTCTTCACTTCATCCAGAAAATATTATTTTTTTTTTGAGGGCGCGCTCTGGAGCCATAAGCATATACATCGACTCCGCCGATCGAAGCGCCTCCTAGATCCTTCACGACGTTCAACGGAATCACCGGAGAGGCTCTTTCAAATGGCATCTGAGACGACGCTTAGAAACCCCGAAGCATGTGGGTTTAACGGGGAAAAAAATGAAGAAAGAAGATGTATTTCAAAAACACCTGATTTTGAAGCGGAGTACTGAGAGAGATTCAGATGCTTTCGCGTCCCCATTTTTTACACTTCTTTTTTTTTCTGAATCAAAATAGATTTTTTTCGAGAAGTCTTGGAAGCTGGGGAATATTTAGGACCGTGTATTTGTATCTGAAGGCGTATAGCCGATGGACAACCAGAGTCATAAATTGGCAACTAGGAAATAATATGCGATTTGTTTGATGAAAGTATACACTACGCTGAACCCGTCTTGAAGAACAGTGTATATATATATATATATATATATATATATATATATATATATATATATATATATATATATATATATATATATATATATATATATATATATATATATATATATATTGTCGCGGTACAACGCGAATAAAACACAGATACACCTTGCGACGACGAAAGCAGCGTGTCCTCAACAGCTGAGCCACAAGATCGCTTCTTCGGCCTCGAGAGAAGCTAGAGGCCCACTACCTCGTGCCCCCTAAATGCCCCATCATCGTTATCGTCCACATGTAAACGCGCGTCAATATATATATATATATATATATATATATATATATATATATTGCTCCTCTCTCCATCCATCCGACATCACTTAGCTTGTGGACGCGTCGATAAGCCGCAGTTTCTGCCGGCCCTCTGGATTAGGTTTGAAGTTTGGACTTCTTATACCTGCTTACCGAAGCGAGTTTGTATGGTTTCAATGTTTTCCAGGACAATCAATAGAGTTGATAGAGTGCCTGGTTGCTCATGGTAGATCTACGCCAAGGAAGTTCCTCCACTTTTTTAGCTTTCTGTCATTCTAGATAAAAGTCGAGGGAGAACTCACGTAAAGAACCTCAAAATAAATCAGAAGTACGAAGGGGCGTTACATCATGAATGACTTTGCAACCAATCACTTCGCGCAGCCGCATTATTTACTTTTTTTGTCACGTAAAAGAGCGCATCCAAAGAGCGACCCTATGCTCAAAAATTCATTGCGTTGTGCCGGTTTCACAGATAGTGTTGCTTCAAGCACTCTTGTTCACATTGCGAAAGCACCGAAACAAGGAGGCCTGTCAATCGCTCTGTACACTTTTCATTTTGAAGGTAAATCCCGTATTATCGGCAGTTGAAATATTGACATTGAATTAATATGAAAAGAGAAAGCTCCGCGCCGTATTATCTCATTAGCTTTCGTGAGTGGTGTCCATTGTTTCGAGATGTCCCAATGCTTTTACACGACTATGACGATCTGTTTTACAGTAAATACGTATTGTCTTTGTTTACACGCCACTGTAACAGGTGCCGTTTGAGTAGTGCTTCACGTCTTTCGGGTTAACCGGAAGCTGGGCAGAGCTATGTAATGGTTATTGTCACCTATATTTTTCATGACACACACATACATGTGGGTGAGGTTTAACTTTCATGGTCAAAGTCCCACCTAACTACTTCCACTCTCCATTGTTACGAGTAAAAGCATAGTTCCTTATGCTGAAATTGACTCACTCTGGTAATCGTAACTCAATGCGTGGCTTGTACCGACACTGCACGAACACTCTGCACCGCTAGAACGATGAAGGAAAAGAAAGACGATAAAAGTGAGTTTCTAGTTATCTTTTTCTGGTCGTTGTTTTCGGTGTTTCATGACCGCTGCGTTAAAAGTGAGGGCAAGTACTCAGTGGCTCTTGTGTCACGAGATTCTGTAAAGAACTGTCAGGTGAGCTGTGCTGTTATGTGCGAACTCTTTAGGGGTGAAGCTCCTTAAAGCGGCACCCATTCGTCCCTCGTAGCCGTTGTAGTATGTAACAAGTATAATATTTTGACCTCCAAGGTGGTGCCGGTGAGAGATTTTTTCTGTGCGTTATTGAACAATAAAAAATAGTGCTCAATGTGCATGCCAATGGCTGCTAATAGAGGATCACAGACAGGAACATTTGGCATTTAGTTAACGCGCATGCTGCGATCCCCATTAGCAGCCATTGGCATGTTCATTGAGCACTATCTGAAAAGAAAGGGTTGCTACGTTATACTCGCTGGGTGTAACCTCCTTAGCTTTAGAAAGGTTTAGCGAGCGTTGAGCCGCAGTGCCATAAATACAATGAACTAGTATATACCGTGAATGAACTCGAGGTGGTTAAAGGTGGGACGTAGATACGAAGCGCAAGCCGTAAGAAAGTAAAAGCCGAATTCTCCTGTCTCTCATTTCCCATTAGCAACCATTGGCATGTACATTGAGCACTATCTGACAGGAAAAGGTTGCTACGTTACACTCACTGGGCGTAACCTCCTTGGGTTTAGAAAGGTTTAGCGAGCGTTGGGCCGCAGTGCCATGAATACAGTGAACTAGTATATACCATGAACTCGAGGTGGTTAAAGGTGGGAAGTAGACCCGAAGCGCCAGCCGTAAGAAAGTGTGCGTGTGCCACTTCTCGTTTAGTCCTTGGAATATCCGCTAGATGGCGGTGCTTCTATATGGGGAATATATGATGAAAAGATGCGAGATGGTGGTACTTGGAGTGTTGAATAGATGGACGAATGGACACACAGACAGATGCATGGATGGATGCATGAACAGACGCAGGGGCGGATGCATGGACGAAAGCAGGGACGGACGCACAAACAGACGCACGCACGGACGGGCAAATTGACGCATGGACGGTCACACAGACGGACGCATGGACGGACGGAAGCAAGAACGAATGGACGGACGAATGCTTTGCCCCACTCTCCGTCACTCACTCCGCGGATATGCTGCCATTTTTTTCTGTGCACATTATTGTGGACGAGCGAACATTGTTTAAGACACGTACATCTTTCTTTTGTCAACTTGGGAATCGACATTTACCTAAGTGAATTTCGCATTGTTTTGTTGTTACCATTGACGTCATAGCGCATAGTATATTGTTAGGAAATAGGACTAGGCGGATCTATAACTGGGCACCACCCTCTCAATAAGTTTATGGCATAGGTAAATTAAAAGTAAGTTTTGCCATAAGATAGAAACAATTCGAGCGATAGCACAAAACTGCAATGCTGTTTGAAGTAAGGCAAGCAGCTAATCATTTAATATGTGATTTTACGAACTCTTCAAAACGCTAAAGAGCACGCGTCCACTCTCTCATGTGCTAAAAGAACGTATCGCGCATTGTTAAAGTGCATATTTATCAGTAATCAAAACCGTGATGATGCGCATGACTGTCATCTTGGTGAAGGTAGGCAGTTCCTTCCAGGCCAACACGACTCCGTCAGGGGCTTTACCTATATCACTTCCCTCGCCCCCTCCCCCCTACCCCCCTCCAGCATCATTTGCTTTGTTGAGCTACGAAAGTTAGTTGTTGGCTTCTCGTGTGTGTGTCCGTGCATTTTTTTTCAATTACTGGTAGTGAACATGCTGTTAGAAAAATATTTGCTTGTCTACCTTTAGCAGCATCGCATAACTACCACCTGAAGGTGCTTTTAGAAAGAAGACGTTAAGGAGGAGGAGGAATAAATGAGGAAGGACAGGGAGGTTAGCCAGTTCTCAGACCGGCTGGCTACCCTGTAAACGTTAAAGCTTTGTGTTAGACCATGCGGACTGAATAGATGCTTCGGCTTCCTTGTCCATAAGCTTAGAGAAGCTTGGGGAGGAAAATTTCATGCTAAATAATCAAAATCAAAACAATCAACTGTCATTGATACAGATCATTACTGATTTATACTCATTAATAGCAAATACACTGCTGGGTTAAACCAACGTTTGCTTGGGAAAAGCCTAGTTAGGCCAGTATATAGCAGCCTAATTGAGTTTGAACAAGCCAATTTAACAGAAGTTGATACCAGTCTATACTGATAAATACCTCTCAAGTGGGATTAGGCAAGATTAGTGCAGCCTACGTAAGATCATGCTAATCCACTTCAAGATGAAATGGCATAGCCATGAGGTTGATTAGGCAGGATTAGGCTATATTCGTTCAGATTGAGCATTACTAAATAAATCGAAATAAGCTGATCTTGAACAAGTCATTGTTGAGCGAATTGAGAGTGACTAGCAATTTGGGTGACTGCGTATCTTCACACTAAGTCGATGCGACTAAATTGCAATAAGCTTGATTCATGTAATCCGAATCTTGAACCATACAAATTTGAGTAATTTGAGATTGCTTAGTCAGTTGGATGACAGAGTATGGTCACTATAAGAAAATGTGAATCAAGCCAGGTTAATTTAATGCATATTAAGTTAATCACGAGCAAGTAACGTTGTCGTTAATAGAGATGATCTCGTCTGTTGGGTGCTGAAGCGTGGTCACGTAAAGGCCATCCAGATTGGTTAAAATAAAGCTAATCTGAAATAATATAATTCTGGGCAAGTCTTTTATCGATAAGTAGAAATTTCCCAGCCATTCAGATGACTGAGGATGGTCAAATTGAGACAGTACAGCTGAAACCAGATTCATTTTTCCCAGATTACCCGCATTAGGCTAATCCAGAATGCTGGAATCTTGACCAGCCATTTGAACCAGTTGTATGAGGGAGTGTGACAAAAAAACCGTTTGAATTATGCAGGATTAAGCTAGTCCACATTAAGCTAACCATAAGCAAGTGAGTTAGGAGTGCGGTTGTCTTACCGGCTGAATGCCTGAGCATGGCCACGTTAAGCCGGCTCGGATTATTGCACTTCAAGCTAATCCTAAATAGGTTAATTTTCAGTAAGTTAAGTGTGCCTAGTCTGTTGGATTATTATGGCCTGAATAAGGTAATGTGGATTAAGCCAGATTAAGCTAATTCATAATCACGAGCAAGTGAGTTTAGAGTGAGTTGAGACTGTGTAGCCTGTTCATTGCTGGAGCATGGCCACGTTAAGCCCATGCCGATTAAGCTAGATTAACCTCATCTGAATTAAGCTAATCTCGAGGAAGTCTAGTATATTAAGATGAAATTGCCTAGCCATGACCGAGTATGGCCACCATAAGACAATAACACTAAAGCCCGTTTAATTTAGCTTGGATGAAGTGAGATGAGGCTAACTCTGACTAATGTACCCTAATTCAGTCATTTTGTTTGAATTAGGTTGGCTGGTGAGTTGCATGATTGAATTTGGCCACGAAACCATGTGGATTATGCCGGACTAAGGTATTGCTCATTATGCTACTCACAGTGCTTCATGATCGGGTGATGTACGTCCTGGCCTATTTGACATACATGAGCAGGTTTTCGTGTTATGATCAGCTATTCATGGTATACATTATATTTTATCATTGCTTGTAAATTTTGGTGCTCAACAAGTTAATGGATCCACCATTATAGTTCCATGGCTGGTGAAATATGTTACGGCGTACAAGACATGCATGATGCATGACATATTTTTTTGTTACGACCAGTCATTTTTATATTACGCTTTTATACCGTGTCATATTTGGTATAAATTGAGTTAATAAAACGGCCGTAGAACATTATGACTGCGTCATGGGTGTCAGAGTGCACATGACATGATTTGACACGACTTTCGTGTTCTGACCCAGTCATTCATGTTAGCCATACGCTCCAACTATGCTTTTGGTACACATGAAAAAGAGTGATCAGGAATAAGGGGAAAGGCGGGGAGCTTAATCAGGGCTGAGCTCGGTAGGCTACCCTCCCCTGGGGAAGGAAAGTTACAGAGAAGGAGAAAAAACTTTATTAAAGCGGCCATAGAAGCTCTATGAGCGGGTCATGTATGTCATGGCTCATATAGCATGCCCGGCAATGTTCTCGTGGTATGGTCACTCACGTATGTTTTCCTCATGCTGTTATCATACTTTGTCAATTTTGGTACACTTGTGTTTTACCAAGCAGCTGTTGCAGCGCCTAGATCAGCTCACGTATGTCAAAGCGTACATTAAGGGCATGTCATGATTTTCGCGTATCGAGCAGTCATTTATGTTTTTCACATGCTCTTATGATGCCATGGGAATTTCGGTACTCGTTACCTTAATCAATCGGCCGTGAGAGCACGAGGACCTACGCAATCAAATAGATAGGCAGACCGACAGGTACGCTCTAAATCCATATAATTCGCCATCGTATACTTTGTGCACAGTAGCTATTGCGTAATTTATTTGTTACCAACACTATATGTGCAAACCCTACCACTAGAAGAGATTAACTGAGACAAATGACCACGCATTTGGCTGAAAGCGATGCCTCTCTGTAAGCCACGCAATGCCAGTGAGCGCGAACGCTTGAGCCAATATGGAATCCACAAAATCGGTGTCTACGCACTGTTCCGGAGGAGGAAATTGAGGCACCCAAATACCGACATGGTCGCTGCCCCCCTCCCGGCGAGCAGTGCCGCTAACCGCAGAGATACGCTACTATTGCATTCAGCTCGATGGAGATAGTGAGACAAAGAACTTTTATTCCTCGATAGCAAAAGCCGTAAGACGGAACATTCACGCGCCTTTCAAGTCCGGCCTTGGCCATACTGACAAGTCTGTCTAAGCGAGATGATCGGAGTTTGGGAGTTATTATTAGCGAGCGTAAACACTTTCTAATGAATCTCTCACAACTCTTTCTGAATGCACACTTGGCATGGCGGTTGGTGTGGGAAGTTATATCATATGCAAGGTATACGTAGTTGGCATGGAAGATTACCTAAAAATTACTCGACAAACAACAAAGAAACAAGGTAAATGATTTCAGTGTGGGCAGTGTATCACGGAAAAAGTACAGACGGGTGCTGTCCGCTGGCCAGCGAAATTTGACATAGGTCAAATGTCATGCGTTTTCTACATTATTATTTGTTTTCTTCCTGTGGCAGTTCGATCGGCGCATGGTTAACCAGACGTTGTTTTACAGCTGACATGTCACCTGTTTAACGGTGGAAGCAATTTCAACCCCATGATTTGAAAACTAATAGTCGATATGTAAGCTCTGGGCCACATACACCACGCAGTTAACTACTGTGGTTCCTTGTTGCCACCGCTCATTTCGGTCACTAAAGACTTGGTCCTTCGGTGATCGACATTCTGCGGTGTCCTCAGCTTCGGCGAAAAATAAGAATCTTCAGTGCGTACGCCAAGCGGCCAAGCTTATGCAAGTCCGTTGCCCGCGGTTAATTGAATTTCATACTGTGTCAGGAATTCGGCTCAGTTTGTCCATTTATCCCAAAAGTGAACTAGCAAATAGGGACGCTATTCATGCCGGCAGGTGAGTTCGATTAAGTGTATCGGTCCATTCTTCCTGTCAAGTGAACGGTTCCGTCCTCGTTCTCCGTTCTCTGAAATTGACCCCGTCACCCTCCGTGACATCCCGGTCTCTTTTCTATAAGACGAATGACACAGATGGGGGATGGAAAGAGAAGGCTGTGTGTGTTCGAAAGCCCCAAAGTGAAACCCAGCCATTGTGTTCAGCTGAGGCTCACAATGACGGTGCGCTTAGAGGTCTCTTTCTCGCTCCCTGGAAGACTTTGTTATAGCTCGAGTAATAGCCAGGGACCCCCCCGGCTGCCCACCATCGCTCAGTCTCAATTTTCCGCCGGAGCTGTTCCGCTTGTGGAAGCGCCCCATTGGCAGGGATTGCTTCTTGAAGAAAAATGCTACGTTGACCGCGGCACGATGCACAGAATTGTGCATCCACTGAAGGGCATCCACTTTCTCGTCAGCAGTTTCTTCGTTGTGTCTGTTATGCAGCATTTATATTTTAAAAAAGTTCTTCCCCTTTATCTGACGACGTCGACGCATGCCCTCGTCATGACATCAAAGATGGCTTTCACATTGGCGTTATTTGAGGGAAATCCGTGAGAAACCAATTGAGATTTTGTGTTTTAATAAACCATGAAAATAGGCAGGTATATTATCATAAAATTGGAGAAGTGTAGTATAACAAAAGTGGAGACTTGTGAACAAAAAACACGTTCCAGTTTGTCGTGTAATAAGTGAACAGTTCTTAGAAAGCTTGCTGTGTAATGCTCGGCAAATATCCTTGGAGTGTTTTAACCATAACAATGACTTCCTTGTAAAATGAGTGCAGGTTGTACGCTACTGAAGGAAAGTACCATTTTCTTAAATACCGGTGGATTTTTGTGACCCATAAACCTCCGTAAAAGTTGCTGTTTCGTCGTCAGTGCTTAGTTAATTTCTGTTCATTTTGCTTTGGCGGCTGTAAGGCGCCAGCGTTACGTTGTACTGTACATATAAGACGACCCTGTGTCAAAATTAGGCGACAAGCGTATGTGGGCCACGTCTCCATAATAAACCACATCAATGATTGTCGAATCGGCTTTTAGTAGATGGCCTGAAGCCATGATAGGATAACTTCACAGTGCGATGCTGACATCAGCCTCTGCTGCCATAATATTTACAATAATGATAAATATAAAACTGGCGTGATCATGCCACCCATCGAAATCTGTAACCGACGTTTTAGGTTACCAAAAGTGGAACCACGTAAGGACGTCCCCAATAAATGGGCCTTGAGTTACAATGCGCCTATTTGAAATAACGAAGCCTAGCAACAAGCACATACGTGGAAATGAAAACACGCCGTCAACCTTAAAATACACTATTGAGATAGTTCTCATGGCTACTTTGTTTGCTTATTTTTATACGACTCGCTATCCTAGATTGTCATCACACTTATCTAGAATTCTGTCTTTCTCCCCATTTACGTTTTTTTTTAAATATTTTGTCTTGGTTTTTATGGCGCGCAGCTCAGGCTTAAACGCCCTCTTTCTGTTGCCCAACTGCTGCACATTCTACATACTTTAAGCACATCTCTTTATCATCAGACCCTCTCACCTGTCTGCGTGTTATTCACGGCGCAATGATTTCTAGAGTGCGTGGCGCAACCCGAGTCTCCGACAGTATTGTGCGTTCTTACCACGGCTAGCTAGAAGCCTACCCCCCAAACAAGCTGCTTGCAACTGCATGCATATGCAGCGAGCAAATGGCGTTATGCGCCATAACTCACACCAGGTGACACTGCCGCCGCCACCGCTGCCGAATTCTCGCTAATGACCACACACATGACTGGTGAGTGCTCTCAGCCGGCGATTCCTCAACCGTGTTATACGCTCACTACCAGCCTGAAGCGAGACTGAGCCACTCGTGGGGCTTGTGTGCTTGACATCAACAAAATATTTTCCCGCTTCAAAGGGCGAACATTACGCATCCTCTATACACCACGTATAACCTTTTACCCCTATAAGTATGGCAGTCAGAAATGCCGCCTTAATCACGTTAAGCTACGCTGAAAGCAAGGGCGCAGAAGAACTCTGTGCTGAATTAAAACCTTTCTGTCTCAAACGAAACAACCCTTGACACTTATATATACGCGTATACATGCGCACACTCTACAGGCTGTTTGAATGCGTCCAAGATTTATTTTAAAAATGCAGAATTAAGCTAGCTGCCTGCTACCTGTGCTGTTTCCTTTCCTGTGGTGGAATGTACCTTCAGGTTCGTACAAACGCTAATTACGGCAGTAACTTAGGAAATTGAATAAAGTAATTTTTAAACTAGTGAGAAAAATTGCCAGATCCGACGTACAGTGGCATTCGGCGCACGAATGAGGAGGGTTGATATGTCATTTGAAAATCAACAGAATGTTAACAGGCAGACGGCCGTAGTACGCAGTAAACACAATAAAAGTGTTATGTGCACTCACGTATTGACAAAAAATAGAAGTATGTTGTTTGAAGTCACGTACCAACAACACCACTAACGTTTGCAATACCAGCAACAGCAGTGGTAAGCGTGTAAATTATGCCGTACATGACTTTAATGTCATGATTAACATGTTTGTGCCTATAGCATATAGGTTCATCGTCCATTCACGTCACGTAATACCAAATTCGGTATATGCAACGCTAGCGAAACGGCCGCGAGCGCGCTATGAGCGTAGCATGCAGTCATGTTTTAGATAATACGCGTGCCATGACTATCATGTTTGAACGTGTCATTTGCCTTCGTCTTCTAATCAGGTCAATTAAAATCAAGTTTGGTACGTGAAGCTAACGAAAGTGCTGCGAGCGCTTTATGAGAGTAGCATGTAGTCATGCTGTACATGACACTCATATTATGAATATCATCTTTGGACGTGTAATTTACGTGCGTCATACATTCCCCTCACGTAATACCAACTTTGGCATATGTCAAGCTAGCGAAACGGCCGCGCGCGCACTCTGAGCATGGCATGTAGTCATCACTTACATGACATGTATATCATAATTTACACGTTAGGGCCTGTCACTTATGTTCGCCACGCAGTGATGTCATATCATACCAGTTTTGCAATATGTCATGCGGACAAGCCACCGAGAGAACAGCAACATTGGAAACGTAAATCATGACATTCATGACATACATATCATAATCCATATGTTAAGACTCGTCATTTATGCTTGTAACACAGTCGTGTTATACCACACCAATTTTGGTATGTACTCGGGGACAACTTCTCTTGGCACTAAAGGAAAAGCTACGGAGGTGGAGCGTCTGCACATGTAGCAATACACG
Source organism: Rhipicephalus microplus (assembly GCF_043290135.1). Classification (NCBI taxonomy): domain Eukaryota; kingdom Metazoa; phylum Arthropoda; class Arachnida; order Ixodida; family Ixodidae; genus Rhipicephalus; species Rhipicephalus microplus. The sequence continues at coordinate 122,137,855 of NC_134703.1, forward strand.
TAGTAGTCCGTTTGTATGCACGTCTCTTAATGATGTGGAAAGTGATGGAGGCGCACCATCAGCGTTACATGAAGACTCCGACACCGCTTAGCGTTTGAGGTTGCCGTAAAAAGGCGGGACTTTCTCACGCGTTCATAAACGGGAAGTCACAACAAATAAAAGAAATACGAACATCTTACCGGTCTGAGCTGCGTTGTTTCTCAAATAGCTCCACGTAGGAAATAAACGAGGGACATTTATATTCGCGTTGAAAACAAATTGGCAGATCCCACGTACAGTGGGAATCGATGATATGCGAAGCATGATCGAGAAACGTAGATATGTCACTTTAAAACCCGCACAACATTACGAGGTGGAGGTAAATATTACTGTACATGATTTTCATGTCTTGATTATAATTTTTCGATGTGTCGTTTACCTTCGTCAACTATTCACGTCACGTGATACCAAATTTAGTATATGAGGGAACTAGCAAAATGACCGCGAAAATGCTATGATCGTGGTGTGTGGACATGTTTTTACATGACACGCGTGTCAGGATTATCATGTTTGCGGCAGTCATATATATTGCCATGCATGGATGTCACGTAACACTAAATTTCGTAAATGTGGAGCTAGCAAGACGGCCGCAAGCGCATCATGAAGGGCCCAATATACTCCAATGTAGCGTCGACGCATGCTCAATCTAGGCACAGCAACGCCACGTTATCAAAACGCAGCACACTACAGTCTGACGCCAGGCACGACTGGCGCGACCAGGGTCCATCGGCGGGGCCCGACGGCAACCAGCGCCAAATGCGACACGCTGCATTTCGCGCCGATGCGTTACCCAGACAACACTGCGTCACCATCTTTTCATGACGGAGAGACGCCGGATACGCCGAAGCGCGCATGCGTCCGAGCAAGCCTGGCGTGGCAACGCCAGCGTGACACAACGTAATGAACGCTGGCGACCATGCGCACTACGACACGTCGAAACGTTGATTGATTGATTTCTGGGGTTTAACGTCCCAAAACCACCATTTGATTATGAGAGACGCCGTAGTGGAGGGCTCCGGAAATTTTGACCATCTGGGGTTCTTTAACGTGCACCCAAATCTGAGTACACGGGCCTCCAACATTTCCGCCTCCACCGGAGATGCAGCCGCCGCAGCCGGGAATTGAACCCGCGACCTGAGTGTCAGCAGCCGAGTACCATAGCCACTAGACCACCGCGGCGGGGCAACACGTCGAAACGTATTGGCCCCGTGACTGTGGCATGTTGTCATGTTCTCACATGACACGCATCTAATGATTATCATGTTTGCACCAGTCACATACCTTCGTTATCCATTGACGTCACGTAATACCAAGTTTGGCATATGGCATATGTGATGCTAGCGAAACGGCCGCGAGTGCATCAAGAGTGTGGCATGTAGTCATGTTGTTACATGACACGAATGTCGTGAATATCATGTTTAGATGTGTCATTTACCTATGTCGTCCGTTCGCGGTGCGTAATACCGAGTTTGGTACATGTGAAGCAAGCGAAACGGCCGCGAGCGCATCTAGAGCGTGGCATTTAATCATGTTGGTACATGACACGCATGTCATGATTTTGTAATGATGTCGTGATTTTGTAATGATGTAATGATGTCATACAATACCAGTTTTGCAACATGCCATGTGAATGGAACCACCGCAAGAGCTGCCTATGTAAGTTATAGCATTCATGACATACAAGTCATGATTGTCATGTTATGATCAGTCAAATATGTTCTTTATGCAGTTATGTTATGCCATACCAAGTTTCGTATCGATACCAGCATCGAAACGGCCGGGAGAGCTAAAAGTTTTATGCGTCTCGATAGATAGATAGATAGATAGATAGATAGATAGATAGATAGATAGATAGATAGATAGATAGATAGATAGATAGATAGATAGATAGATAGATAGATAGATAGATAGATAGATAGATAGATAGATAGATAGATAGATAGATAGATAGATAGATAGATAGATAGATAGATAGATAGATAGATAGATAGATAGATAGATAGATAGATAGATAGATAGATAGATAGATAGATAGATAGATAGATAGATAGATACGCTCAGATTCGCCGAAGTTAGCTAAGAAATGCTTCGCATTTAAAAGAGGTCAACGATTTTTAGAGTACATCGTACTCTACCCAGGGAGCGCAAAAAGCCGTCCCATGGACTTCACATAGCTCGATATTTATTCCTGGCCCTCACAAACCAGCCTCTGCTTAGAAAAAAAAAATGCCAGCATATCCACGGGGTGAACGATGGAGAGGGGGGTGGAGCATCCGCCCGTTCATTCGTTCTTGCTTCCGTCCGTCCATGCGTCCGTCTGTGTGAGCGTCCATGCGTCCATTCGCTCATCCGTGCGTGCGTTCGTCCGTACGTCTGCACGCCCATCCGTACGTCCATCACTGCGTTCGTCCATGCATCCGCCCCTGTGTCCGTTCATGCGTCCATCCATGCATCTGCCTGTGTGTCCGTTCGTCCGTCTATTCAACACTCCAAGTACCACCATCTCGCATTTTTTCATCATATATTCCGCATATAGAAGCACCGCAATTCAGCAGACATTCCAAGAACTAAACGAGAGGTGACACACGCACACTTTTATGCGGCTTGCGCTTCGTATCAACTTGCCACCTTTAACCTCCTCGAGTTCATGGTATATACTAGTTCACTGTATTCATGGCACTGCGGCTCAACGCTCGCTAAGCCTTTCTAAAACTAAGGAGGTTACACTTAGCGAGTATAACGTAGCAACCCTTTCTTGTCAGATAGTGCTCAGTGTACATGTCAATGGCTGCTAATGGGGAATGCGAGACAGGAGAATTCGGCTCTTAGGTAACACGCACGCTGCGAAATATGAGAAATATCCCACCCGCACCACCTCGCAGGTGAAAGCGTAAGGCATGTTACGGACTACTACGAGGGACGAACGGGTGCCGCTTTAGGGAGCTTCGCCCCTAAATAGTGGGTAACAATTTAGAGTGCCTGGTACTCTACTGTGGGAGAGTTCAAAGCCATCCCAGCACAGAATTGCGTTCAGAAAAAGTGGGTAAGGTTTAGAGTACTAGGTACTCTACTATGGGAGGATTTAAAGCCGTCTTGTGGGCCTCACGTACGTGGAAAATTGTGAACGAATATAAATGGCTTAAAAAAAGTGGTTGATAAAACGTTGTTGAAAAAACGTTGAAGTGTTTAGAAAAAATGTTTAACGATTTCGAGTACTTCGTACTCAACTATGGGAGAGAACTGAGCCGTCCCGCTAATAGAATACTTGGGCCATTCAGAAAAGTAATCTAAGGGGAACACTGCGACCTGAATGAGATAAGCGTTAGAGCTAGAAACACTTATCAAAAGCCTCACTTACTGGTCAGGTCTAATTACCGAAAGCTACTTGAAATATTTTTTATCATTCGGGAAATTCAAATATCACTAACTAAGGATATAATTGGGTGATATTCCTTCACATCCTTTAAGTTACTTTCTACTAACACCAAACAAATAAAGGTAGAAAAAATTCGGCAGATCCCACGCACCTTTGAATCAACGGTATACGCCAAGCATGCGGAAGAAAGGTAACCGTGCTGCCTTTTTTTTATTGAGTGACACGTCATCAGATGACTAGATATGGGTTCGATGTTGCACGCACATACATAAGTTGAAGAGTTACAGATGGTTACATAACCAGTTGTTAGCACTTGCGCAACGATTCCAACTGGAAAATTCGTATTAGAAACACCAGAAGCTGATATGAAGCACTGATGCTCGCGAAGATGGTGGCCCTGAACACTGCTACATAAGTCAATTTCAGCGCATATGGCAAATAACCACAACTGACGTTAACCTAACAGGACGGCTGCATCAAATGAGTACATATGTAATGTTTATAAAATTGAGTGGGCAGCCCTGCAATCACTATTGACGTTTCACGAACATTGGTGTCTATTTGAAAAGTAGTTCCAGGACCTGCAATAGCTCTGTGGTAAAATGCTTTAATGCCACGCAGAATGCTTGGGTTCGATTCCAGCTGAGACCCTGACTATTATTCTTTGCATTTGTCGGGTCGACGCTACCGATGCCGCGGATTTCCTGACGCTCACGTGTAAAAATATCCCGTGGGTGTTCTCATCGTTCCTGGGTAGATACCAAGTGTCAATTACCTGTGGCGCATACCAGCGGCACATACCCGTCCCTGGGTATGTGCCACTGTCTGGTGGGAAGTGTTTGACGACGTACGTGACGGGATTCTGATATTATTCATGTCTTGACCAGGACATCATATTCGCTAAACCATCTTACCTTCCTATGCTAATTTTGGTTCACGTCACATTAAGGAGGTGACCACGAGAGCGCCCAAACGTAAGCGGCTAGATAGATAGATAGATAGATAGATAGATAGATAGATAGATAGATAGATAGATACGCTCAAATTCGTCGAGGTTCAGATTGTCGGCTAAGATTGTCGTCTTCAGCACTCGCCCGCGCTGCGCCTCTCGAGCAAATACGCGATCTTGGTTGCCATCACCATCTCGCTGATAGACGCAGCTATGCACGGGACATTACCGTCCCGCCAGAGTGAGCGTCATCTCGATGCTCACTAGGTAGAGGTGCGGCTAGCGGGTGTTTACATCGCTCAGAGTGGTAAAGTTTCATGCGGACTACGTGCACTGTCTTAGCGTCTGGCACGACTTCGTGCGTCACGTCACTAAGATGGTGCAAAACCTTGTAGGGTTCAAAGTATCAGCGTAGGAGTTTGTTCGAGAGGCCTCGTCGTCTTACAGAGAACGACGAATCGATGGCGAAGGTTGTACCCTTAAGCGTCAAGTTGCTGCTGGTTGATTATTTTGACGCGGGCAAGCTGCTTTGCTTCCTCAGCGCGCTCAGTGAAGTCTGATGCGTCTATCTCTAAATAATTGCAATCATGAGGCGGCGTCAAGCATGGCACTTTCTTCTCTGCCATGAATTAGTGCGAACGGCGTCATTTTCGTTGTGTCCTGGCACGCTGTATCATACAAGAATGTAATGTACAGCAAAATTTAGTCCCAATTGATGTGTTCTACGTCGACGTACATGCAAAGCATATCAGCGATTGTCTTAAGTCGTTCTGTAAGCCCATCCGTTTGCGGGTGGTAAGCGGTCGTCTTCCTATGTGCTGTGCCACTGAGCGTAAGTACAGTGCGCAAAAACTCGGCTGTAAACACAGTAACTTTGTCTGTTATGATGATAGCTAGAGCACGATGTCTCAGGACAATATTTTCAATGGAGAACTGGGCTGTTTTAGCTGCAGTGCCACTCGCAATTGCCTTTGTCTCCACGTATTGGGTAAGGTAGTCCGCCGCCACTATAACCCGTTTGTTGCCGCTTTACGAAGTTGGAAATGGGCCCAGCAGACCCATTTCGATTTGAGAAAACGGAGTTTCTAGCACTGACACAAGATGTAATAGCCCAACCGGTTTGAAAGGTGGTACCTTGCGCCACTGACAGTCAATGCATGTTCGGACGTAATGTTACACCTCTGTTGCAATTCTTGGCCAGTAATATTCTTATTTGACACGTGTCAGTGTCAGTAGGACGACCAAGAACGCCCATCGACTTGACAAAAGTGCCACCATGGCAATTGCACGACGCCCAGCTCCAGGCAGCTTCACTGCTAGATCAGCCACCGGCAAGTCGGGATCATCTTCGGACGCACCCCACCAATAATATATTTACCTTTGGTGTCATGGACTCACAATGCGCCGAAGCCAACCTTCGAGTGAACTTGATTACCATTGGCACTGCTACTATCGAGCTCAATGACTACGCCCCCCTTCAGACGACGCAGTACGAGGCATTATGTTCCATGCATGCGATGACTTCGCAGACGAAGAGATACTGGGAGACCTACAAGTCAGCGACCCCAACACTTCTATCGTGAGTGAAAGATGCGTGGGCCAAACTAGGAACGTTAAGGTTGCGCTAATGATGCAAAACCTTCGCAAGTGGATATTCTACCAAGGAACCGACATCAGGCTCCACCCGTTCTACAACAGGGTGGAATCGTGTTTTAACTACCGCAAGGTCGGTCACCGCATGGGTGCTTGCCCGATGCCACGTAAGCAGTGGTGCCACCATTGCAGAAAGAAACACCCTCCCCCAGGAAAGGGCAAAACACCCACATGCACGCCATGCTGCATCGTCTGCAATTATGCACACAACACCGGTAGCTCAAACCGCAAGTGTATCTTTATCAAGAAGGCACCACCCGCCCTGCAATTGAAGCAAGAAGTGCAAGAACCTACGTGGAACACCATCGCAACCCATCCCACAGTGACCTCTCCAGCAGCCGGTCACCATCCCCTCGACGCCATTCTGCATCTTTCCATTCGGAAACAGCAAGATCCAGCAGCAGCGCCGAGAGAGCAGGTCCCCATCCCACACCTGGCGATCAGGGTCTCATTCAGCTAAACAACGCGACAGCAGGTCCCACTCACACACCCGGCGCCCGAAGTCGCGCTAAGCACAACCACGAGACAGCAGGCCCCCCATCTCAATAAACGTCCAAATCAGCCAGGCGCAGCCCATCGGTGTGTCGTTCATCCTGTCGAGGTCCTGGAGAAGCATTCACGTCGGTAGCCTGAAAGCGGTGCCCCCCGGCATCACTACTATTTCCCGATCCACAGGTGAGGGAGTTCGCAAAAGGTAATTCTGCCTTTAAGGCTCAAATTTCGGCCCAGTAGTCCAATATAACTAAATAAATTGCCACATCTAGTTTCTAGAAGCCCAAATTGATAGAGCACTCGTTGTCGACAAAGAAACTACACCCACATCATCCGAATTCCAAGAAGCACATCCGCACCCCCTCACACCGAACAACACGGCGTTAGCGCCAGTTCCTAAACCTCAAAACGCCAAAACGCAAGGCAGCTACACCCACAGCTTCACTCAACGCAGATGAGGACATCACTACAACAGTAACAATGGCAGTCATGGCAGCCATCTCTACTCTGAAATCCGATTTAAAAGCTGAACTAGAAACACGCTTTAATGCGATCCACAAACCCATCCTGGAAAACAACTACTTCGTTCGCCGTGCTAAAGAGCGCGACCGAAGCTGCACCGACAGACTTCAGTGTGCAGTTGGCCATCCACCGCACACCATCCAATAGCCGGCAAACACTGGCCACCACGCCAATAACTACGTAGTCATGGCAGTGTAATCAGAATGGCCATCTGCTGCAACATATTCAGCACATTTCAAACCATGCACCAAACGGGTAATGTTCGCCGGACATCATAGTTTTTCAAGAAACAAACAATGCCACTCAACTGCCCGGATACGCATTATATAGTCAAAAATTTGCTATGTCCACAAGCGCACAGTGTCACATTGCCATCTTAATACACAAGAATCGCACAGCCATTCAACATGAAATTGAGGGTACGAGTATTCATCCCACACTGGTGGAAATTGTACCAAAAAAATAGAAGCCAAGCCACTCTCAAGCTTAAATATATACAGCCGTTCAAGAGATAAAGCTTCGGATCCCTCCTACATCTTTTGGAAAGCAATGGATCTGTCGAAGGATGCAAAGCAGCTCGTACAAGGCAATTTTAATGCCAAACATCCCGAATGGGGATACCCGCAATCCAACCCCAGGGGTTGGATTTCGGGTACACGACCCCTTCTATACACAACCTAGGTTTCAGTATCCTCAATGACCCGGAGCAAGCGACGTGCGTCGGAAACAGCGTATGTAGGGATACTACACCAGATCTCTCCCTATGCAAAAACACAAAGGGTGCCCGATCGCAAAACACTGGTCACACAGTAGGAAGTGACCATTTCATTATAGCAGTAATCATCGAGATGACCACCAGCAATGCAAAAAAAAAACGAGCCAGCCACAGCTCACATTACAGATTAGGATAATATCCGCCAACTGCGCAAAGAAACAGCACCCGATTCTCTATCAGACTTGAACAAATGGATACATTCTTTGAGTCGAGATGTGGAGGCTACGACATACCAAGCAGACGTAAGTGCAGAACATTCATCAACAGATTCACGCCTTGTACATGTGTGGGAAACGCATCAAAGTTTCATGTGTAGGCGGCTGCGCCAACGTCACAATACTAGGCTCCGGCGCCGCATCTCGAGGCTCGAACGTGAATTAGAAGCCCACACCACTGTGCGAACACGCCAACAGTCGGGCCACCTTTGCAGCAACCTCAATGATCAGATGGGCTGCAAGAAAACATGGCATCTTCTGCGACACCTGCTGGACCCTAGTAGCTCCAAGTCCGCGGTACGCAAGCAGCTTGCGCAATTTGTCCATCAATACCCGGGCAACAACGAAGAGCTGCTGGATTAGCTCATCACCCACTACACCAACACATCTCAAGAACATAGAAGCACAGAGCAGTTGTCCAAATACACTGGAACCACCAACTAACAGTTGGACGCCTACATTTTGGAAAGTGTGGTTTACGTAGCGCTACATAAACTGCGTACAACATCGGCACCCGGTTCTGACGGGGTGACAAATAAGACGCTGCACAACCTCGATCCAAATGAATAAATGAATGAGTGCTGGAGGTCTGGCCATTTGCCACCAGAATGTAAACATGGAAGGGTCACAAACCGGGCAAGAAAATCCACCTGGAGAATTTTCTCCCTATCTCGTTGACCTCCTGCCTAGGCAAACTAATGGAGCATGTTGTCCTCTGTCGCTTGAGAGATTTCGCGGAAGCGAATCACCTACTTCCCCCCAGCAATGCTGAGCTTCAGAGCCCATCTATTCACTCAAGATGCGCGCATCCAGTTGCACCACGATCTACTACGACCTGGGAGTCGCACTAAAACCAATGGTTTGCTTGGTCTGGACCTTCACAAAGCATTTGATAACGTGAAGCATAGTACCATTTTAGCCAGCCTATCTGAACTGCGACTCGGGGAACGCATATTTACCTACATCCGTGCTTTCTTATCTGAACGAGCGGTTGAACTATCAGTAGATGACCTCCGTTCTAAGCTCATCACTCTCGGTGATCACGGCACTCCGCAAGGAGCCGGTTTATCCCCTTTTTTTTTCAGCCTCACTATGAGGTCACTACCTCCCAAACTTGACATGATACCCAGCCTGCGATACACCCTCTACGCAGATGACAACATGCTCTAGACGACGGAGGGATCCAATGATCAAATTGAGGCGACTCTTCAAAGGGCAACCGGTGTAGGCATTCAGAACGTGTCAGATGCGGGTTTGGAAAGTCACAGAGCAAATCAAAGCTTACCTCCAGACCACCGCAAACTTAAGACTTCACTTCCTAATATTAATATGTATGTCAATGACACGCCGATACCGCAGGTTGCCCACATGCCAGTACTCGGACTGATTGTGCAAACAAACCACCATAACAACAATACGCTAGACCGTCTCACCATAACGCTGAACCAAACGGCCCATCTTATATCACAAGTGAAAGCACGCTATCGAGACATGAAGGAGAAGTAACTGCTACAGATAATTCAAGCCTTCGTTTTGTCACGCTTCACGTATGCCCTTCTTTATTTCCACCTCCTTCAATCTGAGCGAGCCCAACTAAACCGGCTCATACGCAGAACATATAAGGTAGCATCGGGCTCCCGCAAGAACACCTAGACAAAGCACCTCCTCAGTCTTGGGCTGCATAACACCTTCGAATAACTTTTTGAAGTGTATCTTGCGGCGCAAGATCACCGGTTGCCGGGAAGCAGGATGGGGCGTTGAATACTTGCTAAAACTGGCCACGTGGTATCTCCTGCGGGTAACGATCCTGCTGTCATCCCCCTCAACATCAGAAATTCCTCATAAAACCACTGCCAAAGAACACGTCGGCGAACCATCACGACGGTAGAAGGAAAGTGGGGGCCGAATCCTTGCAGAAAACCTGCGCATCCAACCAAACCGTTGCGTACGTTGATGCCGCACAATACCGAAAGTTTACAAAAGCATAAGCAATAAGCGTGATTACTCTCCCTGGCAACAACACCAATTCACCTCAAAGTAAAACAGCTGCTATAGTCCGTGTGTTTAACACGACAGAAGCCGATGAAGTGGTCATAGTGCTAGCAGCAGCAGCTGGATTCACCAATATACTCAACGGCTCAAAGGCTGCTATATCCAACTTCGTACGTGGCATTGTGCTCCCCGCAACACTGCGTTTACTCTTGCCCAGGCGCCTTACAGATGCTGAGGAAGACGCACTTGATCCATTGAGCTGGTACGGATGCCGGCTCACGCGGCCAACCCAGGGAACGAGGCGGCCTAACCTAAATGCCTGAGTATGCGTCAGCCGAGCGGTGGTACCCGCCTCTGATTCGAGAAACCCTAGTGAAGCCTTGACATCCTACCATTACATCACACAGACTAACCGTCTTTCGAGGCATTCGAAACCACCCTCGCACCATAAGCTAAGTAAGCGCCAGGAGGTCATCTGGCACTGCTTGCAAACACATCCATTCCCGTGCCCAGACATTTATGCACGTATATAACCCGACACGATTTATCCGCATTGATCGCACTGTGGCTCAATAGCCACATTTAATCACATTCTCTGGGCTTGCATGGAAGACCCGCCCTTCTCGGTCTCTTAGCCACTCTCTCGCCGAAGGGGTGGGAGGCAGTTCTGACCTCAACCAGCCTGGCCATTCAGCTCCAGGCCACACAAACGGCAGATGAGGTGGCCACCAAGTTCAGCCTGGCGGATCACCTACCTCCTTAAGTCTGGCGACAATAAAGTTGTACTCTCTTTCTCTCTCTCTCTCCTCTCTGCAAGTTAAGCCACCGGCAAAGTCCGATCCGAGTGGAGGAATGAGTGTATGCGTGGATCACCGGAGTGTTTTCTTATGTACAAGGAAACTGTCCTCAGGGCACAAACAAAGGAAATGCAACGGGTGCTGAACTTCTTCTAGATGGCAAGAGGCATTTGTATCTAGTGCAGCTGGCGCAGACCAGCGGGTTCACAATACGGGAACAGGACAGGTGCACGAAGGAATCGCTCAGCGTATATCAGAAGATATATCGAGAGAGCTGGTTACTTTGCGCAGCTCTCGAACTGCCTGCGTGGAGTCCGTATATATAAGCAATCTTTCATGTGACAAGCAATCATCCACCTTCGGTATAACTGCGAACTCGTCCCGTATAGCAGGGAACTCTGGCAATGCTGATGTGATTTGTGCCTCTGTAACATAACCGCGTTCATGTTGCATTTCAACTTTTAAGTAGCGTGGCGTATAGGATAATTCCACTAGACTTACGTCACGAAAATGTGGTGGTGCTGTCTTGGTAGGCAAAATTGATTTTGATGATTGATTGATTTGTGTGGTTTAACGTCCCAAAACCACGACATGATTATGAGAGACGCCGTAGTGGAGGACTCCGGAAATTTGAACCACCTGGAGCTCTTTAACGTGCACCTAAATCTGAGTACACGGGCCTACAACATTTTCGCCTCCATTGCAAATGCAGCCGCCGCAGCCGAGATTGGATTCCGCGACATGCGGGTCAGCAGCCGAGTACCTTAGCAACGAGACCATTGCGGCGGGGCTTTGGTAGGCAAAAGACACTCTGCCTACTGTAGTTTCTGCTGGGTTTTCAATGGTGCATGTGGTGTTCTCAGTCAAGCAACGAGAAAAAAAAACGGTATGCCGGCGAGCTGCATCGCGGTTCGATGTGAGTCGCGTCTCACACTTTAGTTTTGTATGTTGGCGCACATCACAGCTCTCAGCGCTTATGGCTTTCACAATGCTTATAGCGTCTCACAACGCCGTTTTGTTGGCACACATCGCAGCCCTCAGCTCTTATGGCGGCAATTTTCACGGGATTCACTCTAGCGCGAAAGGCTTTAAGACAACACTACGAACACATCCGCGTAGATGCGCAACAAAAACAAACAATTAAAACTTTTTAAGCCCCCTTGAATAATAAGGTATTTCAAGGACTCTTCTAGACTTTGCAATGGCCTGCTATCTAATTTCACCTGCTTTTCGTCAGTTCCTTTTCTGCCAGTAAAGTGTGCAGCAAATATTTTGGTATCTGTAGTTTCCAAGCTGCGCTTGAAAGTCAATTTTGTTTCTTCAACGTACCTTCGCACCATAAGGATGTACTAAGGGTGTAAATTCTTTATGGGTTTGTCCAAAAACCTGCGTTTGAAATGCGTTTGTTTTGATCGAACTTATTGCACTCATAACCAGTTGGTATTTTCACTTCAGACAGCACACTTCTTTATTTTTTCAATACCAGTTGTAACATTTTGTTTCGCTTAATGCCTGCAAGCTCTGTGTAGATAACTATGAAAGCTGCTTATTTCGGTTTTCCACGATAAGGCTACCTTTCGAAGAAAAACAGCAAAATATTTGCATGCCAGTTTGCCTCGTCCTTGTTCATCTCCTTATTATTATTCCCAAGCAATTACAACCAATGCTTCGCCAGAAATGACTCCGGATCTCGTTGTAACACTGCTGGGTTATTGTCATTGTCATCGCTTCGCCTCCGATAAAATTGAACTGACCTGTTATTTATTTACAAGCTAGTTCACGGTATGATGTCCTGCTCTTTACTGCTCGGTTTTATTTTTTTTTCACGTAATTTAACCAGAGGGAATCAACCGTTTCATGTTCCTGCCAACTTCTTCGAACATTCACAGAATACATCATCTCTATAATGTTAACTTTCGTGGCCTTGATATTTTTCATAATCTACCATCATTGTTTTCATTTGATCTTTTCATTGTCTTAAGATAGTTTTTCACAATGTATATATTTTCCTTTTAACGTCTTTCAGGAAGTCCTGTGCATAGTTTTCTGTATTCTACATTGATTTTCACTGGCATTATATTGTTCTTCTTTAGTATTTTCCTTAATTCTATTTACCGGTCGCTTCTTTTTGTGTGTGCGTATTCACTCTTTAATCGCGATAGCTCGCTTCGCAGAAAACCCGCCGCCAGCGTCGACCCCGTTGGTTGTGAGCGAAAAATCGTCTGTGCGTCTGTGACCGAAATATAGAGTTAACGAGATAGTCGCGGGAGGCCACTACTTTCCACGCGTGCGCGCGCGATCACACTGAAAAAGCCGCTCATTCGAGAAACAAAAATGCTCAAAATCACGAGGCATGGTAGCTTCTTTGCCCTGCCACCCCTCCCTGCTCAACTTCCAGCGCTTTTGTCGAGAAGAAAGAAGAGACATTGTAAGTGCAGCATGTGACAAAGCTTTGTAACTCCACTCGTACTGGACGGATTCTTAACATTTTTGCGGCGTTGAGTTCGTCAGGTAATAATCTGTTCTGATGAATTCATTCCATGGTTACTTGAAAAAGTGTTTGAGGGCCTCTTTATTCATTCCATGGTTACTTGAAAGAGTGTTTCAGGGCCCCTTTAACACACGGAGTTCGACAAATGTCACGACGAAAACGAGCCCATTTGGTGATAATAGCGCTTTCTGGTCCAATCCATTGTGTGCGTGTTTGCGTGCGTGCGTGTGTATGGAACAAAACATATGAATAAGTATGCACTTAGCGGTTGAAGGGTGCACTAGGGGCCAGATTTCGCTATTGCTTTATACTCTTAAAGGCGAAGCTTAAAGGTCCCCAATTTTTTATTTGATTTCACTGTTTGAAGACTGTCGGCATTGTATTATTTAATTTAATTTTTTTATTATTGGGTGTGCCAACACAAATATTTTATTGTTGTTTCTGGGCACGTTAAGTGAATGGTTGACTTATTATTATCATTTTTACCAGTACTGCCGACTCCCGAGAAATTATAGCAAGCGGGGCACATATTTAACTACAAACGAGTCACATTAGCACTGTTTCAAAAGCTATATTTATTCAATGCATGAATATTAATAATGGTAATATGCTCAGTATGAATACAAATCACGTTAACACTATAATTCACCGTTACTGTTATTGGGTGCTTAACAATGCGAGCTAGTTTAATAAAGATTAAAACGGTGAAATATAACGAGCTATGGCTACAATATGATGACTACTAATATTATCATAAAACAGGGGCAGTAGAACAATCGTGGGATTCTGTTCCGCACGCAGCCGTCACTTGCGGGTTCTTTCAAAAAATGAAGTATTTTAAATAGGTTGTGCCCGCCTAGACATGTGGATTATGAAATGATTGACAATGATTCCACACAGGGAGTGTCCTGTTTTTGCTTGCGGGTTTATTATCCTGCTAATTGAAAGCTGTCACTTCAAGCCAACGCCATCATGAAGCACTATGAAGTTTCTCACGATTATAAGCCATTTTTCTCCCATATTAATGTTTGCACCTGTGGAACTTTCAGCTTTATGAACGTGATTTCGGGCTCTTCAGGAAGCCGTGAATTGTTTTTTTTTTTAGGGCAACTTCCGTCCTTGAAGAACAAGCAACTTATTATTCCACGAAGCACTTTTGTATCAGCTGTACACGAATCATTCAGTTGCTAAGGCTGTGAAATCTCGAAACAATTTTCTATCTCTAGCTCATTTGAACTAATATTTTACTCTTACTGCTTGTCATGTCACTTGCCTTTTTTCATCATGCGTGAGGCTTCAATTTTTATCAAATGTCAGCCCTCCGGAATAGAGCACAAACGTTGCAAAAACTCCTCTAAACATACCGCCATAATTCATTAGGCAAAGTTACATTTGGCAGAATAACGTTACAGTAAAGAAGTCACAAATATTATTATTGTTTCAAAAAGCCTGTAGTACGTTGTAGAGAAACCTTGGAAATATGCCACTACCTAATTTCACGCTTCGTCGAGCAGGACGTTGGCTTTAAAAGGAGATTATTTGCATCTTTTTCTCTGTTTCGTTAAAATGGTAGTTCGCCCCAATGTGCACTCAATGCAAGTCGGCTTTATTCTTTCACCCTGATGCAGTTGACAACGTGAGAGTAGGAAGAGAATCTTCTTATTTATTTTAACATGATTTCTTTGCTTAAGCCAGCCATCTGAGGCTATCTGTGATAAGCATGGCTGACGTTCTGTAATTGAAGTAGCAGAAGATTTCTGCATGAAAGTTGCCGGTCAGGCGTCCGCGTGCACCACGCGTCACCTAGCAAACGCTCCAGTCTCCACACATTCAAGAATGAACACCTTTTTCTCTCCAGAGGAACTCCAAGCGGCCTCGACGGCATGCAAACGATCTTAATTGCCTGGTCTGAATAGGATCACGTACATGGCTCTTTGCAACCTCGGTGAAGTAGCTCTATGGCCCCTTCTATTCGTGTACAACGACTTGTGGAGCAGCGGGTTTATCCCTCATTCATGGAAATCCAGCTGCCTCGTCCCTGTGCTTAAACCAGGTAAATCTCCTCTGGTCTTGACCTATTATCGCCCCATCGCACTTACCAGCTGTTTAAGGCAAGTGATGGAGAGGATGATTTTGGCTCGCCTAGAGTAGTACCTGGAGCACCACTAGGTATACCCTAATGCTATGACGGGCTTTCGGCGTGGCCGGTCCACAATTCATAACGTTATTGACCTGGTCTCGTATATGCAGTATCAAAAACGACTGAAACGTTCATCTGCGGCGTTGTTCTTGGACGTAGTGGTCCATACGACAACGTATCACATGAAGCTATTCTGGTTGTCATGAAAAATGTTGAATTACGGGGTCGGGTTTACCAATTAATCGACAGCTATTTGAAAGGCAGAATTTTCTTTGTACAGACGGAAAATGGCACAACGACGCATCATTGCTTCCGTCGTGGTGTACCTCAAGGTGGTATTCTTAGCCCCACACTTTTCAATCTAGCGCTCCTTGGCCTGGTTGACGCGCTTCCAGAAACAGTCCATCTATCAATATATGCAGATGACATCTGCATCTCTGTGTCAGGCGTAACACGCCTTCATTTGCGTGCCCGGCTTCAGAGAGCGGCTACACTAGCGACAAAGTACCTGGAGGAACGGAGACTACAGCTGTCATCAAAGAACTGCTCGCCTATAGCATTTACGCATAAGGCGATGAGTCCATATGTTATTAAAATCACCGGACACACGATCAACTACGTGAAGGCCCACCGATTCCTCGGAGTCATAGTTGATCGCGACCTCTCCTGGAGCCCTCACATCGCCCACATGAAAACTAAACTCACCATGATCATCCACGTACTGAGGTTTTTTGCTGGAAAAACGTGGGGTGCATCGGTACGAGCAATGCTTCAACTCTACACTGTTCTGTTCCTCGGTTATATGCGATACAGCTTACCCGTGCTTTGAGGAATCCGAAGAACAAACTTACGCGTCGTCCAGTCGATCCCAGCCCAAGCATCGCGAATATGCCTTGGTCTCCCGAAATGCACGTCTACAGCAGCGACAGTCATCATTGCGCTTGATTATCTATTGAACGCGTACATCCTCGTAGATGCTTTGAGAATGCACATAAGACATCTCGCTCGGCTTCCATCACGTCAACTCACCTCACTTCGAACTTCTGGGCCCCACTCAGCGTTCAGCGCAACTGTAGCTCAGCATTGCGCAGTGCTTCCATTGCACTTAACGCATAAAGCACGGTTGCTGATACCATTTGTTCAGCGGTGGTGGTGGCGGGCGGACGCTCGGGAGACTGATTTCTTCTATCTTGCAGGAAACCACACGGACCTCCCACGCTTCGTGCAGACCCCGAGCTGTCCCAAAAGGAACAGGCCAACCTGGAAACATCGTTTTTCATCTCTGAGGAGAGGCAACTCAGGGTTTCCGAGTTCTTCGGATTTGACAGCTCTGGAACTTTGACAGTGCTGACACTACGTGGGCCTCGCAATCTTCGTGACGTCATCGAACTGTGAAACCACACGGACCTCCCACGCTTCGTGCAGACCCCGAGCTGTCCCAAAAGGAACAGGCCAACCTGGAAACATCGTTTTTCATCTCTGAGGAGAGGCAACTCAGGGTTTCCGAGTTCTTCGGATTTGACAGCTCTGGAACTTTGACAGTGCTGACACTACGTGGGCCTCGCAATCTTCGTGACGTCATCGAACTGTGTAAAAGAACGAAGCGCATCAGATACCATCGCATTTGTTCAGCGGTGGTGGTGGCGGGCGGACGCTCGGGAGACTGATTTCTTCTATCTTGCAGGAAACCACACGGACCTCCCACGCTTCGTGCAGACCCCGAGCTGTCCCAAAAGGAACAGGCCAACCTGGAAACATCGTTTTTCATCTCTGAGGAGAGGCAACTCAGGGTTTCCGAGTTCTTCGGATTTGACAGCTCTGGAACTTTGACAGTGCTGACACTACGTGGGCCTCGCAATCTTCGTGACGTCATCGAACTGTGAAACCACACGGACCTCCCACGCTTCGTGCAGACCCCGAGCTGTCCCAAAAGGAACAGGCCAACCTGGAAACATCGTTTTTCATCTCTGAGGAGAGGCAACTCAGGGTTTCCGAGTTCTTCGGATTTGACAGCTCTGGAACTTTGACAGTGCTGACACTACGTGGGCCTCGCAATCTTCGTGACGTCATCGAACTGTGTAAAAGAACGAAGCGCATCAGATACCATCGCATTTGTTCAGCGGTGGTGGTGGCGGGCGGACGCTCGGGAGACTGATTTCTTCTATCTTGCAGGTTAGTTACAAAGCCTTAACATTTCTTCTCTGTTGTGCCGCCTACCACCACCACAAAATCGCTTTTTCGTTTTGTCGTCGTTTTGCTTTGCTTGTGGGAGCTGCGTGATTTGAAGTGTTGTACATTTCGGGTGTGTACTGAGAATGGCAGCTTCTGCCTTGTGTTTAGTGTGCAAAGAGGCACTTCCCGATCCCGGTAGTTGCCCAATGTGCTCCGAATGTAGCTACGGTTATCACATTGGACCATGCTCAGGAGTAACAAAGTCTGCTTTTAAGACAGGCGACGAGGCAGTAAAAAAAGCATGGAAATGTCAAGCATGTGTTATTCTGGCTGCACGTGCGAACGCCGGCAGCGGGAAGTGGCAGCTGCAGCAGACATCTGACACTGGAAAAATACTGGCTGAAATAAATCGCAAGTTGTCGGAGATACCCACCATTAAAAGCAGAATAGATCAACTAATGCAACTGAAGGACACAGTCCAAAATATGGAACAATCTGTTAAACACTTGTCAGAGCAGTATGACGATGTACTCATCGAGATGAGGAAGCAATCATGTGAAATAGCTACTCTAAAGAAAAGAGTTGAAAAGGCTGAAGCAGCCAATGACCCTCTGGAAATTCAGAAGCTGCGACAGCATCTCAACTACTTAGAGCAATATAGCCGCCGTCAAAATTTGGAAATTCATGGTATCCCCCATAGCCAAGGCGAACAGTTGCTCGGTAAACTGAATAACCTGGCGAAACAGTTAAACCTTGCCGAGCTCACGCCAGCTAATATTGACGGCTTGCACAGGCTTCCGCCCAAGCCAGGTAAAGAACCAGCGGTGCTCGTTCGCTTTGTATCGTGCGCTACACGGAATGAATGGATGGCAAAGAAAGGCTATTTGAAGTCTTCAAAATCGGATGTCTATTTCTTGGATAATCTGACGGCAGAAAACAGGAAGCTTTTGTGGCTAATGAGGGCTAGGGCGCAAGAAAAGCACTATCAGTTTGTTTGGCAGAAAGAAGGAAAGATGTTTGTGCGTAAGGCACAGTGCGAGCGAGCGATCCGCATTGAATGTCAAACCGACTTAGATAAGATACAATAAGCTACTGATCAGTTTGTGACGTGTCTTTCTGTGTTCGCGTACTTTTTTTTCTTTTTTTCTATGATGAAAGAATCATCTAGCATAAGCTATTATAACAGCTCTATTTTCAATTCTACCTTGCGGAGTCATTCTTTAAAGCCGAGTGATCATTTGTCTATTTTTCATGTAAATAGCAGAAGCTTGAGTGGTAAGGTCATGGAATTAGAAACAGCTCTGGAGGCACTAGACCATAAATTTGACATTCTGGCATTTACAGAGACGTGGTTTTCGTCGGTTTCTGATGTCAATTTTCTTGATGGATACAAGTGTGAAAGTGTCTACAGGAAAGGTCGTCGAGGAGGCGGTTGTTCACTTTATATCAGAAATAACCTGAAC
The DNA here is from genome assembly GCF_043290135.1 of Rhipicephalus microplus. Classification (NCBI taxonomy): domain Eukaryota; kingdom Metazoa; phylum Arthropoda; class Arachnida; order Ixodida; family Ixodidae; genus Rhipicephalus; species Rhipicephalus microplus. The sequence goes on from NC_134703.1 coordinate 122,156,931, forward strand.
TACTTTGTTCTCGCTGAATTTTCAGCTGTTAACGATGATTATGAGTCAATTGCTGTCAAATGTTGTAGTACCGTGATTGCGGCTATCTATCGCCCCCCTTCTGGTGATTTTCATGAATTTAGTTTGTCTGTTTGCAAGATTCTTGAGTACGCTACCATGACAGGTCTGTCGGTTGTTCTGATTGGTGATTTTAATATAAATTTATTATTATCCAATTCTCAAACACAACGTTTTAAAGATGTCATAGAGTCATTTCATTGTTCTAACACTATAAACCGGGCCACTAGAATAACACCAGATACAGAAAGCTTAATTGACTTGTGCATAACAAATCATGATAGCGCTGATGTATTTTCAGGAATTCTCACTTTCGATATTAGTGATCATCTGCCAATCTTTGTTTTCGTTCCGCGCCCCAAAAGTAAAAACTGTCATGCACGCAGTGCTCCATTTTTTAGAAGAAATTTTAATAATGGGGCACTGAATGCATTTAGGTCATTGGTCGAAAATATTGATTGGACAGATGTATACAACGAGAAAGATCCGAATTTATCCTACAATTTATTTTTGCAGAAAGTTAAGCACTCGTATGACTCTGCTTTTCCACTACATTCAGTTAAAGGTAATCGAAAATCTAGAAAACCATGGGTTACTCGTGAGTTATACCATAGAATTAGAATGAGGGACAGATTATTTGACACTTTCATTCGTGTAAAAGACGAAACAATTCTTCGGGAATATAAAAAGCTCAGGAACAAGCTCAATTCGGATCTTCGGAAAGCTCGCACTCAATATTACCAAGATGTGTTTGCGTCGATATCAGGTGACCCCAAAAAAATATGGGCTACAATTCGTAAACTCAAAGGCAGCTCAAATATTATGATCCCTAGCACACTTATGTTTGATGATGTGGAATATACCAGTACTCCACTGGTGAACAAATTTAATGATCACTTTTTGCATGCTGGTATTGCAAATAATCCTGGTACTAACAATCTTACAAATGATCTATGTGGATATATATCATCTCACAGTACCAACTCCATATTTCTGTCTCCGTGCACTGCAGATGAAATTTGTAAATTAATCAAATCTTTGAAAACAGATAGCGCAGCCGGATATGATGAAATCAAAGCGAGACCAATTATTCATGTTGCTGATATACTATGTGCCCCGCTTTGTCATATATGTAATAGCGCGCTATCTACCGGGATCTTTCCTGCTAGTATGAAAATAGCCAAAGTTGTAGTCTTGCATAAAGGTGGATCCTTGAATGATCTGAATAACTACAGGCCCATATCTGTGCTACCTCTTTTTTCTAAAGTACTAGAATTAGTTGTAAAGTTTAGGTTAACCCAATTCTTGGATGAAAAGCGGGCACTTGTTGACAATCAATTCGGCTTTCGTAAGAATAAATCAACCGAGGAGGCACTGCTGAGTGTTAAAGAAGAAATAATTGAAAATTTTGAAAACAGGTTATTTACTGTTGGAGTTTTTCTTGACTTCAGGAAAGCTTTCGACTCTATAAAGCATCACATTTTGTTTCAAAAACTTCCCGAATATGGAATTAGAGGCGTTACCTTAGAACTGATAAAGAGTTATTTTTCAGATAGATTTCAATTTGTAAGTCTTAATAACATAAGCTCAGAGATGAAGCAAATAATGTGCGGCGTACCTCAGGGGTCCATCTTGGGTCCTCTATTTTTTATAATTTATATCAACGACATTGTGAATATACCACTTACGCCTAAAATGGTTCTCTACGCCGATGATACCAGTTTATTTTTCTCTGGTCATAATTTAGCTGACTTGGCAATAGTAACAAACAATTGGTTGCACCAGCTGCTGACTTGGTTGTCCCTCAACCAGCTCCAGTTAAATGTTACTAAAACGAAATTCATTGTTTTTAAACCTAAGAATAAACCCGATGTCACTGACATTTCTCTTCGTTTTGATGCTTCCGCTATTGAACGGGTATCTGTATTTAAGTTTCTGGGAGTATTGTTCGAAGAACATTTGAGCTGGACTCATCACGTAAACAAATTACATACTAGCATTTCCAGGTCCAATCGAGTGTTTTACAATATCCGGCATCTGGTTCCGACTTGGCTAAAACGTCAGCTGTACTATACACTCATACATTCTCAACTATACTACTGCCTCTTAGTCTGGGGTACTACAAGCAAAACAAACTTAATCAGGCTGACACTCCTCCAAAAACAAGCTGTTCGACACATAGAAAACCTTGCTTATCTTGACCATACAGCACCGTTTTTTTTAAAAAATGAGATATTAAAAGTGGATCAGCTATACTCCCTCAAACTTGCTACATACATACACAGAAAAATGCGTCAAAATGAATCTATGTTTACACACATGTACTTGACTAACCGCAATCCATATATTTTGCGACACAGCCACCTCGAAGTTCCGTTTTGCAGAACAAAATACGGTACTAAACAGCTAAAATACATGATCCCTAGTTTCCTAAACCAGCATCCACAATTACTTAGCAATGTGTATGAAGTTTCATCAAAATCCCTGTTTAAGCGTGTTGTTAAATTATATTTGCTGTCTTGCGTGCCCTTCATAGTATGAGTAGACCTCTAACAACATGTGGCTTAAGACCTGTTACATTAAAGAACTCAATTCTACTATTCCTATATGTATGTCGTCGTCCCTTGCAAGTAGCGCTATGTCATGTTTCTTTTTTCCGTGCTGAGCTTCCGCTTTCTAATGTATAATTTCTTACTGATAGCCACAACCCTGTTGGACAGTGCTTGGGTGGTAGGGCCATTGTCAGGCAGTTAATTCTGCCTTTAGCCATACCATCCCTCGACATGTATTATGTTGAAAATAAACAATTCAATTCAATTCAATTCAATTGTGGTGCCTACACCCACTCAAAGCCCTTCTTATAATTCCTGGCATCCGAAATAAGAAAAAGTCGTCGCATATAGCCCTGAAACAGGCCACATTACTCATCCTGCAAGAGAAGCACAACGGACGATTTCACATTTACACGGATGGCTCGGTGTCTTCAGTAAGCTCTGCAGGGGCTGTGGTTATTCCCGCGAGGCACATCACAATTAAATTCATGACATCGCATTTGATGTCGTCGACAGCTGCATAACTCGCTGCCATACGTGCAGCTCTGGAGTTTATAGTTGAAGAACCTTCGAGAACTTGGTCTATCTTCTCGGACTCGAAGGCCGCTCTTCAATGCCTTATGTCACCCTTTCGCCATGGACCTAATGAACAGTTAGTACCTGAAATAAGGTTTTTGATCACCAAGCCTTCGAGAAACAGCACAGCATAGTGTATCAGTGAATACCAGGTCATTACGGTATACGCGGCAATGAACGCGCAGATGAGGCCGCTAAATCTGCACACGACGGTACCCAATACACAGCTATCTTGTTCTCAAGAACCGACGCAACTACAAGGCTTCGTTCGCTTGCACGTGATCTCACACTAGTACAGTGAAACTCAACAGACTTCACACAAACACGCGCCTGCATAACTTGGATCCTGATCTGCAACTTCGTCTTCCCTCAGGGATATCTCGAGCTGAGGAGACTCTTCTATGCCGCCTGTGGCTTGGAGTGGCCTTCATGAACGCATACTCTTATCTCATTGGAATAGCCAGCTCTTCTACATGCACTTACAGCAGCTGCGAAAAAACCATTGTGCACCTTCTATGTGAGTGCACCCATTTCAACGCGCCAAGACAAGAACTGACTGCGGCTCTGGATAGACTGGATGACCGGCCTTTTTAGGAACAAAGGATTGTGGGTCATTGGCCAAGCCCATCTTCAGCCCAAAGGGCTTTGAAAGTTTTTGATTGATTGATATGTGGGGTTTAACGTCCCAAAACCACCATATGATTATGAGAGACGCCGTAGTGGAGGGCTCCGGAAATTTCGACCACCTGGGGTTCTTTAACGTGGCTTTGAAAGTTTTGCTGCGCTTTTTGCGAACAACTGGCCTCAGAGACAGACTTTAGTGTCTTATACTGTGTGATGTTGCCTTTCCTCTGGCGCTATTAGTTTGTAATTTCTCTCTCTCTGTCTCTCTTCGCAACATTTCTTTTTATCATCTTTTATTCCCCTCCCCCCTTTCCCCAGCACAAGGTAACCAGCCGGTCTAAGAAATGGCTAACTTTCCTGTCTTTTCGCTTAAACTTTCCTCCTCTTCCTCCTGCCTGGTATACAACCAATTCAGTAACCTCCTGAGGAAGGAACCCATTCGGTCCCAAAATATTTGTCTCTCTGAAAACATGGCTTGAGCCATTTCAACCTCCTAAATCTTCAGACCTGAACTTGAGTTTCAAAAAAAAAAGTTTTTTCTCTACTCTGTGCCATCGAAGTGATTAGAGCACAAAACACAAACGTCCCCTCGTGGGAGTTCTAGGCCCGGCCACCTAAACATGCTGGTTTCTTACAATAAAGTTTATTCCTCTTTGTCATACTCCGCTGTCCTATATATTCTAGGCAGCCAGACATATTTATGTCAAAATCTTTACATTTATCTTTCTGAAACCACCTTGCAGCCCATATGCAACACGCCGGTGG